>NC_044323.1:70046992-70355244 GCF_007399415.2 Gopherus evgoodei
GATATTTCTCCTGTGGTAAGATTTCACAAACAGGCTAAGGCAGTGATCCCTTTTACCATTTCAAGAATTTTTACACTGATCTGCATTTTTCTTTCAAGAAGAAAAAAACAAATTACACTTTCAGACATTTCTACCTATAAGTAAACAGTGGAGGAAAACACAGACCCAAAATATCTCACCCCATTCACCCCAACAGTGTAGATTGATTTATATTAGACACATTTTTAAATATACAAGTTTATTCCTAGATGCAAAAGAATCAAACTTTAACATTTGTAAATGCATATCTAGATAACTTTTTGAAATAAATGTATTGCTTGGTGTGAATGATACCAAAATCATCCTCCAGGTAGACCTCTATCAGCAACAGGGGCAGCAGTAAAAACTCCTCCACTTTGCCTCATCTATATGCCTGTACCCTGACCTGGAGAAAATACTTTTAGAGATGATAGGAGTAGCTCCATTTTCTACACCATTCAGTCCGCGGCCTTTCTCCTGTGACTGCCAGTAATGGTGTCAATTTGTGATAAAAGTAATGATAATTTTCTATGAAGACACTGAGTAGTTACCCACTAAGAACTAGACTGAAAGGATCAACTTTTTTCACATAGCTCAACCTGGGCTGAGTTTGGATTGGCAAAGGAGAAGTGAATGTTTTTATGTTCCATTACCATTCACTGTACATTGAACTGGTGATTTGTATTACAGCTAATCAGTTTTGTTAGGATAGCGAGAGCATAATTAACAAAGGCACTAAAGCCTTCTAGCTGTTAAAGTTACACATGTAAGAACACTCAGTAAATCACAGTTATGTGCTATTGCTATTTGTATTAGCTAAGTTAAAAAGTTTGGAGACAACAAGCAGCTTCCATTCTAAATTTCAGTCTTTCACATAACTTGTTCCACTTATTGATAATTCTTATAAAGGATATTTTAGGATTAGCCCCACTGTGGACACAGCCCTCAACAACAGCATGACCTTAACTACAGAATGTGAACTGAGGCAAAAGCAAAGAAACCACACGGTTTGAGTGGCAGAAGTCACTCTTCAGTGAGGAAAAGTGTGTACTGGAGTACTGGAGCAATAACTTATGCCATATCTGTTATCATATTATAAAATGGGGTCTCACACATCAGACCATTTGGTCAAGAAAGAAAAGGGGATTAACAATGTTAAATTATGACTCAGATCCTCTTCTCTCTTCCCACAAACCTCACCCCCATAGGGGATGAAAACAGCAGAGACCCAGATGAAATAGATTATCATTAAATATTGTGTATTTGGCCCAGGGGAGGACACTGTGCCAGAACATCATCATCTTATCCACGCACATACCCCAGTTTTGCAGAAGTCACTGCCTATCTTCTTGTGTTTGGGGCTCCCCCATTTTGTGGGAGCATGGTAAGAGGTGGAGGATCCTGGAGAGAGCCACTCTGCAGTGGTAACCATTTCCGTTTCCAAACACACTGGTCTTTCCCTGCATAAGAATGATGACTTTATTCTTATATTATATGGAACCCAACTCTCTGGGGAAGGTAATTGCACAGATAAAGCACCGAACCAATATCAGCACAGCTCCATCCAAGGGCTCCATATTGCTATGGAGGACAGTAGCCTAGGAAGGTGTGGAGTCAATGGATTTCTGCTCTAGTATCCCAGCCTCTGAGGGATCTCTCTGCGGAGTTCATGACATCCATGGGTTAAGCAGGTGAGTAAGGAAAAACCCAGCTCCAAAGTGGATAATTTTTAGGAAACTCCTCAAGATGAAACCCAAACATTTTAATTTAAAAATCATACGGTTTACTCACAGTACACTGCAACAGGCGTACATTAGATTAGAAAGAAAACATGCTTGATGGGATTCTCTGAACAAATCTGGGAAGAAAAAAATTCTGAACTCAGAAATAGAGTAGAAGGAAACTCTTTAAATTAATAATGCATGATTAAATCATAAGCCTGAGATACTGGAAAACAATATCAGGCATTGTAATATTGTGAAGTATTAAGATTATCAGAAGGTGTAGGGAAGATGGATCCAAACAGTACTGAATTTTTTTTATTAGTAGTGATACTTGTGGAAAATACAATAATACTCCGAGCCCTGCAAGTAGTGACCTTGCACAACCTCTGTAATGTCTTCATTTAAGGGACAAGATTTTCAAAAGTAACTAGTGATTTTGTGTGCGTAACTGCAGACATTTTGAAGTCTAAGCACCTGCACTTTTGAAAACATAGGTCAAGGTGTCTAGAAGGTAAAGATGATAAATTGAGTCTGAGTTATATGATTTGCTTCAGTGTTTCCCCTTGTTTTCTACTTGAGAATACATAAATATATGTTAACAGATAGTAAATATTTTTTAAATAAAAAAATCTTTGCCAAGCCAGTTACAGAAGAGAGGCATGCAAATGCATCAAATTATTTACAAGGACAGTTTGTTACTTATTTAGTTACATTTGACTATTGTCTGATTATATTGGATTAAGATTCTCTTCCAAATGTATTTACCAGACACGACAGAACAGTGCATCTTCTGAATCTGCTGAAACAGATTTAGAATCCATTTATTGTTGTAATAATGTGTGCTAAGCACATTCTGCTGCAAAAGTGGGAAGATACTTTATTTACTTCTTTAAGTTAATTGATTAATTAGTTAATATTTGTGCAGTGCCTTGAAAATGTAAAGTTTTTACCAGTGCTAATTATTTTATTATAATCAGTCTTTCAGGAGAGATTTTTAGTTATGCTTCTTTTGAGAAAATTATAAGGAAATATTGAATGAGCTCAAGCAATTGGGATAATGGTGAAGCTGAATGACACAAAGTGTATACATATTTAACGGACACTATTTTTCCAGTTGTTTTAGGGAACGGAATTATATTTTTGTCTCATGTTTCCTCTTCTATACCATTTTCATCTCTGTTTTTTCTGATTAAAAAGGTTAATTTATTAGAACAGTGATACTCAGACCTCAGTGGTTCAGGAGCCAAAATAGCCATCAGCTTTACCCAAAAGAGCAACAGTAATGTGAATTCATTGTTTCATTTCCTATATGAATACATACATAATTATTCTCACAGTAAAATGAAGGACCAAGTATTCTACAATTGGTTAATAACACAGTAAAAAGCATCCTGACTGGCTAATAACTTAAATTGGTTAATAATCAAATCACAGTGTTTTAAATACATTGTGCTGCAAAGAGTCACAGGAGACACATTAAAGAACCACGTTCAGCTCCCAAGTCTCAGTCTGAGTATCACTATATTAGAATATTGTAGCTTCTGTTATGAATGACTCTCTTCAGCCTCCTAGTGTTATGGTTATTAGAATGCTATAGCACATTAACAGTATGTAAAGGATGTTTTCCCATCCCTACACACGCATTGTAAATTCCCTCTCAGAGCTTCCCTTAAGGGCAGTTCCAAATCAACTCCATTGTAGGATAGTGTGTGAATTCTTCCAACTTCCCTGTGAGGAAGCTGAGAAAACATGAATGACCCTCTCCTGCAGATATAGATATTGAGGCAGAACTGCTAAGTGGCTTTTGCAAGGTCACAGAGTAAGTCAATGCCAGAGACAAGATTAGAATTTAGGAGTTCCTGGGTAAACCCCAGCAAGGGGGAAAAAAACCCTATCACATTGAAAAACAAACTGGCACCTGCCAGTAACTGTAACTGAACTGAACAGGAACTGAAACGGCCATTGGATCAAAGTAGGTGACCAGCTCAACAAAAAACATCAGAAATCCTCTTTGGTAACAAACTCCTTTCCTTTCCCCACCATACACCACAATTGCCTAAAGGCAGGCAACTGAGAGCTGATGGGTATGTGACAGATGAATCATTCGCTGACCTAGTCTCAGTCATTTTCATTGTAAACTTAACTCTGTTTACAATGTCATCAATATCATCTCTCAAAAGAACAAAATGGGAGCAGAAGCAGTCCCAAAATAACTTAGCATTACCATGTTTATATTTTAGCACTGACTCTCTGGAGCTAGTTTTAAGTACCCAAAGGGAAGGAGATTAATGTTTCAAACTAATCATCTTTGTTTATTTATTGTTTCTACTGTACCACAGAATATGAATCAGGCTTATCTTAATTGTACTGGTGTGCAGTATTTCCAGTACGCATTGTCTGAATTCTGCATAATCAATACCAATAGTGTCATAACCATGACTTTCTGCAGAAAAAAACAGCACTTTTTGCTTCTAGAGGGGTTGCTTCAAATGTCTCAATGTTTGTTTGAGAGGAGATTAAACAGGCTGATTTCCCAGCACCATTGTCCAACCCAACTCTCTTGTGGGTGGTTTCATCATTGCTGATAAACACATTTCTGTACATCCATGCAGGAGGAAGGAAGACTACTGTGAAGTCTAATAGATTGACCCCCTGCATCATACTCTTCCTTGATGGAAACATAGAGAACATATGGTTGAAGTACTTTACTGATGACTTTAACTGATTTATTATGCAGTTCTCCTTAGTTCTTCACCTTGAATTTAACATTCAAATTCTGTGGATGTGCAAAAGTGTCCAAGTCAACTGAAAATACAAAAAATAGGTTGACTATAACAATCCATTGAAGTAGTGAAGAATTGAATGAAGCCATGTAAAACTCAGCAGTTTTGGTTCACAGAGCTCCGGCAAACCTTTGGTTTTAATTTATGTGGATTCCCACCTCCTGAGCTTTGCTGTGAGCTTCACATTTGAACAAACCAGAAGAGAAAGGGTGGGGGGGAAGGCAAAACTTTAACAAAAGTGAAGAGTTTTGACTCATTCATAATTAAAATGATAAAAACCTGCCCAGCACAAATGAGAATTACAGGGGGCATGTATGAAAATCAGTTCAGATTAAAAAATCATGGTGAACCTGAGCTAAATTTCTGTTTGATAATAAACTCAACTCACTTGGTTTCAGGTTTAATTATAAAAAGTTTTCACTCATCTAGTTCTAAAGCCAAGAATATGATTTTTTTTAAATAAACTAAATCGACTTAAGAGGCCCACAAGAAAGGGGGAAGTATAAACAACCAGAATCAACATTTAATCTGAATTTTAGAGGAATCTAAAATATCTCCATAATTTTCATTTCTTTATACCTGTCACTCATAGTGATCACATGGTTTTCTCTGTACATGTTGCTGACCACAGTAGCATCCTGGCAGCAACTCCTGGGGGACACAGCGTTTTCCCTTACGTCTTGGAGCCAGTATTGCAAGTTAGGCATCTGTTAACAAGGAACAAAGGTTCCTTTTCCTTGTTCTTGAGAATGCATAACAGTGAATTATCGCCCAAACAGTCCCAAACCAATAGGGTCTCATAAGAAACATTGATTTGTAAATCCAGAGAAAATAATATTAAAACAAAAGGAAACTCTATAAAATCATACAGCAAGTGGTCAGGTAAGCCAGATATGATACAATTTTATAGTTATAGATTTAAACTAAAATTCACTTGTATCCTAGAGTTGTTTGTTTCATTCTATCAGGTTCTTTCTTGCTCTCCTACTGTAATACCTAAGAGGCCTCTATAAACCATTTCTTTCTCTTCCTTCTTCTGAGAGCTCCTGTAGTCATTCTGAAGCGGGAGTGGTGATCACACAGTACCATATTAGCCATGCTGTCACGGGTCAGATCCACAAAGAGAGCATAATGCACATAGTGCAGTATCTTTTGAAGTATGTTAACCTCTGTCCCTTTCTGGGAATAACCACATTGTATATCACATTTAATTAATGACCCACTCCACTGCAGAGCAGTAATTTCTCTTCATTTTTCCTGTCAGTAATTCAAAAGCTCTTTTGAGCCTCTATGGCTGTCAACCTTTTTCTGGCTATATCTTTGTCAGACAAAAAAATTGGTATGATAATAGCCGCATCTCTCTGAGGGGTAGTTCATCCAACATGTGCATAAAAAGGTACTATTTTCTTTATCATTATTTATTGTGAAAGGGTTATAATTTTCCATAATACCCTATTTTTCATTATTCCAATTTGTATAGAAATTATTTCTCAATGGACAGTATGAAGTTCTGTCTCAGTATGAGGACAGAATCTTACGGAGATGTTGCCACTTCCATTCAAATATTGAGAGGAAGGCCAAGAGCTTGAATGCGCACATACACAACTTCAAATTTCAAAAACTGGAAATTCTGAAGTTTGAAAATAAAAGGTAAAAAAGTTTCCACATTTTTGTGAATTTCTTCCTCCCTTCCCCCCAACGTTCTGACCCATTTTAGAGCTGGTTGACTTCTTTTTAATTTTGAAATCTGTAAGAAGGGAAATATTACCAGAAAAATCTCCAATCTCTTCCCTTTTTTTGCCCCCCCCGTTATGATCTTTCAAGACCACACGTGATCAATAGTTGCATCTTACTCAAAAAGTAATTAACTCCTCCAACAATGCAGTATCCCCAATGTCCTTAAAATCTTATGAAAGGTAAATGGCTTGAAACATAAATAGAGAGAGTAAACGGTGCCCTATGGGGGAGTTAACTGCAAAACCTATCGCTTCACTCAAACTTTAGCAAATTACTCCTGCTTTCTCTTTGTTTTATTTACACACTCAAAACCCTGAACATGCCTCTTACCAACAAGGAACCGAGAGATATAATTATAATTGCGTTTGTTGGTGTGTTATGTTTTTACTCTTGGAAATTGCTCAGACGCTACAATGAGTAAGGGAAATAGACTAGACATGGCTCTTGCCACCCTGATTATTTGTTAAGAAAAAACAAGATATATTTCAGTCAATTTTCATGGAAGAAGTGAAGATATTTTTGTAACAAACTAGATTTGAATGCATTCTGGGTTTCTTTATTTCCCTTTCTGGGAGTGACTCTTTAAAGTCTATTGCATTTACACCAATAAAAATAATGTTGTAATTTCATTTCATTGTTACAGTAGTGAGATTTACAAGAGAGTATTTTAATAGCAAAGACAGTGTGCAACCTTGAAAACGTTAATCTAGTTTTGGGGAGCACAATATGTTTATTTGGCCTGTTTCTCCAAAGTAATGAACACCCTCAAATTCAACCAATGGTCTTTGAACTAAAGAACACTCAGAACATTGCAGGTTTGGGCCATAATTTTACACAACTCTTTCCAGTTGTTTTATCCTATATTCATTGCAATTGGTTTGTTTAGATTATTAAATAAATTGTGCTCATCCCCAGACTTTTTGATTTACCTCAGTCTCCTACTTTTCTGCTTGCCATGGATATACACAAGAAACAATTAATTGGCCCACATTTACCTAGTCTCTTATGGCAAGTAATGGAAAAAATATGAAGAAAACAATACAGAAACAGAAAACGGGGAGGGGAAGAGAGAGACACAGAGACTTTCAATATCAGACTCCTAAGTACACCATTTGAGGGAATTGTGATATATCAGAAAGCCAGTTCCAGTTCCCCAATTCTGAGGGCCAGTGGCCCAGCCCTGGCCCCTGTGACACTTAAAGCTGATGCTCAGCAGCTCTAACTTCCTCCACTGGCTTAGAGTATTAATGGATCTAATGCCAGCGGAGGATTGAAACACCGGAGGGGAGCTGTGCCATAGCTTTCCCCTGCAATGACATATCTTCAACACAACCAGGAGGTGGGGGCATAGAGGTGCAGGGTGTGGCAGTGGAAAAGATCCATCAGCAGGAAGTGCCTCTAAACAAGGAGATTTCTCTGATGATGTTATGCATCTGTATTACAGACCCTTTATGTCACTTGAGAGGCACAAGGGGCTTCAAATAGTCCTGAGGATTTGGCCCATAGTCTGAACAGCAGGAATACCCTTACGGTACATCAACACTGCAGCTGAGAGTTTGCTTCCCAGCTCAGGTACACAGACACATGCTAGCTGCTTGAGCTACTGTGCTAAAAACAGCAGTGTAACCAGAGGTAGCACAAGCAGCAGCTTGGGCTACCTGCCCAACTACACACTCACCCAGAACCCCTGAATACGTACTCAGGTGACTACCCCAAAATCACCGTCAGTGCTAGCCCTGCCTACATTGCTATATTTAGTGTGCTAGCCTGAGCACAGCTAGTACATGTCTCTCTACTTGAGCTGGGAAGCACACTGACACCTGCAGCATAGGCGAACCCAGACAGTAAGAATATGATCAGTTGTACTCAGTTCTATAACTCACTATCTCAGTACTTCCCAGACAGTGTGTCACGTTGCAGAAAGTTTCTAAATGGATAGCCAGCCCCGTGCTGGGGGGAGGGAGTTGGAGAATGAGCCTACCTTTAACTCACCCAACAGAGGCAGCTCCTGTCCTGTGGGGCTGGACCTGGCTCCCCACTCCAGGCGTTGTGACTTGGCACATAGATAAATCAGGTTTGGCCTGGCCACCCCTCCATCATGATGGAGAAGCAGTTAGGCCAAATTTGAGTGAGTGATGTTGAGACCTGCTGCCCAGGGTTGCAGTGCCATGAGAGGCATTGCAACCCTGTGTGCCTGATCACAATGCCTGGAGTGGGAAGCCAGGCCCAGCCCCACTGGGCAGGAGCCATCATTGTGGAGCAAGTGGAGGGTGGGCTCGTTCCCCAGACCCCATCTCTAGGACCTCCCCTCTGCATTGGGCCAGGACTAGGGTTGTGGTACTGGGGTGGAGGGTACTGCTGTGGGTGGTTGGTGGAGTGAAGAGTAGGGGGTATCAGAGGAGGAGAAGGATGATGGCCTATGATTTTGACCTCCCTCCGATCCTCGGACAAATCTGGAGGTGGGTAGGTCACAAAAAAAGAGAAAATGCAGTTGGCGGGTCACCTTAGTAAAAAGTTGAGGAACCAGTGCACTAATATCTGTATTTTGATTTTTAAATTCCCAATAACTAGGAATACAACAAAAATCATTCATCTTGCTGTCATAAACAGATAGCTAAGGGTTAATGTCTCTTACACCTGGAAAGGAGTAACCTGAAACACTTGACCAGAGGACCAATCAGGAAACAAGACTTTTTCAAATCTGGGTGGAGGGAAGTTTGTGTGTGAGTTCTTTGTTTTTTGTCTTGTGCCTGTCTCTCTCTTGGCTATGAGAGGATTTCTGTCTCTTGCTTTCTAATCTTCTGTTTCCAAGTTGTAAGTACAAATATAGTAAGGCAATAAGGTTTATATTGTTTTCTTTTGTATTTACATGTGTGTAGTTGCTGGAGTGTTTTGAATTGTGTTCTTTTGAATAAGGCTGTTTATTCATATTTCTTTTAAGCAATTGACCCTGTATTTGTCACCTTAATACAGAGAGACCATTTTTATGTATTTTTCTTTCTTTTTACATAAAGCTTTCTTTTTAAGACCTGTTGGAGTTTTTCTTTAGTGGGGAACTCCAGGGAACTGAGTCTGTGCTCACCAGGGAATTGGTGGGAGGAAGAAGTCAGGGGGAAATCTGTGTGTGTTAGATTTACTAGCCTGACTTTGCATTCCCTCTGGGTGAAGAGGGAAGTACTTGTGTTTCCAGGACTGAAAATAGGAGAGGGTGGAGTCCCTCTGGTTAGATTCACGAAGCTTGCTTCTGTGTATCTCTCCAGAAACCCAGGGAGGGAACACCTGGAGGGGGGAAGGGAAATGGTTTATTCCCCTTTGTTGTGAGACTCAAGGAATTTGGGTCTTGGGGTCCCCAGGGAAGGTTTTTGGGGGGACCAGAGTGCCCCAAAACACTCTAATTTTTTGGGTGGTGGCAGCTTTACCAGATCCAAGCTGGTAACTAAGCTTGGAGGTTTTCATGCTAACCCCCATATTTTGGATGCTAAGGTCCAAATCTGGGAATAGGTTATGACACTTGCCAAAAGCAATGCCAAATGATTAGAGAAGAACTTTCAGAGAGGACAAACTTGTAAAAATATATTTAACACCATCCATGCTCTTGCAAATAACTGCTCTTCACTGTGCAAGAGAAAACAAATGACTTCCTCTACTTTTAAATGCTGTGCTATTGTTCCCTATTCGTGGTGGATGTAAAAGCCTAACTCACTCTAGATACAATTAATGTCTTCTGTCACCAAGGAACAAACATCAGGAGAGTGCTGTCTACTTGTGAGTGAGATGATAGTGAAGTTTTGGAATGGCATAGATAAACTGACCTAAAAAAAGCTTATCATTGGTCTCTTCACAGAGTTTCTTCCTGCTGAGAATACAGTGTTCAAAATTTCCTCTTCCTGGGTTTGTTTACTTGGTTAGCTGGTGTGATTACTATCTAGGTAAAAGATGTCATATCGGGCAGCACTGGAGCCAACTTTCCAAAAACCCCTATATCCTTTTCAGAAAGTTTTTAAGTTACCCAATTATATTGAGTGAAATCCTGGTTCCACCAAAGTCAGTGTCAAAACTATCATTGACTTCAGTAGGACCAGGATTTCACCCTTTGTGTTTAAGGGCTTTAAGCCCAGTTTCTTCTCCTGTTTGATCCTAAAGTGAATTTAGATGGACTCATTCTTTTCTCACTTACACTGCTTTTACATTTATGTAACTCTACCAACTTCAACTGAGAGTAAATCCAGAACAGGATCACAGGAATTCCACTCCTTCTCATTCTGTCTGCAGCTTGCCCCTCACCCAGACAAAACTACCCCACAAATTCCTCCTAGCATGGCTGTTTCTAATACATTTCACATGCATTAGCAGTTTTCCAGCAACACTCATAGCTGGAGGCAGAGAGAGAATTGATGTATTAGTTTCAGTCTTTTGTGTGCATTTAGGACTGAAGAAGAGGAAAGAGAGGGAAGATGGAAGAAAGTCACACCACTTACTGACCTTATTCATAGCTTCCTCAAAGTAGCTTGATGTCAGAATCAAGAATAGTGGCATTCTGAACACAGACGTGTTAATAATCAATATTTTAGTTAGCTAGCCCTGAGGCTAGAAGGCACTCACCTGGGACTTGGGCCATTTCACTGGGCCAGAGAGAGCAAGAGCGAGAGAGAATGACTATATAGCCTGGGAGTTAGGGCACTCACCTGGGAACCAGTCCCTGCTCCAGTGACTATTTAAGTATTTTATATAAAATGGAACAGCTTCAACAATACAGACTGAAAGAGACCAACCCCAGAATACCAGTAGTTAGAGCACTGACCTGCAATGTAGGAGACTCTCATTCAAATCCTTGCTCTGAATCAGGCAGAGTGGCTCAAACATCCCAGGTGACTGAAAGCCACAGGACGATAGAATATAAGGGGTGCACCAGTGCTATCACCTCCTCCTCTGGTTTTGTGAATGGCACCTAAGTTCACTTTTGAATCTAGCACTCCCCCTCCCACAAAAAAAAAAAAAAGGAAAGAGGGCAAAACTATTCTGACAGCTCTAATTTGTGAAGGTTCAGAAAGCACTGTAGATTTTGCTCAATTTTTGACCTTAGAACTTCTTTTTATGCCAGTTATATCGAAATATAAATACAGGTGCAATTCCTTGGTAACAAGCAAATCTCCTTCACCCACATGCCTGGCAGGTACAAATGCAAGATTATTGAATTGGTGGCTCTATGTGCCATCTCCCAGTCTTGGGATCTATGAAAGATGTCCCTCATTTGGAAGAATTTACGCAAATAGTTGGCACACAAATCTCTTTAGTAAATGGTGTTGAAAAATATATATATGTTTTGGTATCTATTATATGCCCCTAGTAGTATTTAAGTACTGAATTCATCTATCAGAATCCCACAATAGACTAGTGTTTGCCATCTCTATGTTCAGCCATTATGCCTAGAAATCTGGTGTGTGTGTGTGTGCGTGCGTGCGCGCGTGCGTGGGGGCGTATTTGGGAAGGCTTGTAGCAAAAGGCAAAACTCTAGATCACAAGGCAGCGGGGGAAAAAGGAAGGATAATAAACAAGAGTGCCAAAGTTAAAACGCTGCAGGGACTTATGTGGTAAGCATAAGACTATGGTTAGTGTTCCATGAATAATGGATTGTTCAGTTTCCTGACAATTCTGAAAAACTGCAGGGGTTTGTAGTTTTAAAGAAATTAAATAAGTTTGAAGAAAATTTCTAAACAAAAAATCATTTCAAACCAAAGAATCAAGATACTTTGTTTCAAAAATGTCAAAATGAAATTTCAATTTTTCAGATTTTTTTTACACTAAACATTTGATGAAACAGACATTAATTTGCAAACCCTTGTATAGCGTCATCTAATCTGCATTTTTCATAGGAAAAAATTTTTTTGGCAGAACAATTTCACCTAGTTCTAACTGTGACTTTACTGCAGGATCAAGCAGGAAAAAATGCTAGACTGAAGGAGAAAGCACCTATTAAGCACATTGTTTATAATTGCAGAAAAATACAGGCCAAGTACATTTATTTTCGTATAATGTTCTCTGTTTTTATTTCAAGTAGTTTGCCCCAGCAAGGAAGCCTCACCTTCCCCAGCATCTGACTAGCATATGCTTTCACCGCAGCTGGGTACATAAATTATAAACAGGCATTTAGCAGTGATAAAGGCATTGGAAAGCATGAGGCCTCAGCATGACATAAGTCCAACAAGAGGTTGGAATGAAAAACAGAATAGGGAATAGAAAGATTAAAAAAAAATCGGCACTGAATGGGAGAGAGACACTTGAACCATGTCAGATACATACATCCCAGTATCAGTGGATCCCCTTTTATTTTTTTGCCATTGAAGTATGTTGCTCTGCATGTTCTTAAGGAGTGATCACTATGGAGCTCAAAGGTTCTACCATTTTATATATGTGAAAGGTAGCTCTTTTGAACTCTCTTTTGAGAAAGGATGTGAACATATGAATATCACTATACACTATAACTATTTAAATAGCACTGATTTATTGGGTTTTAAATATTACAATTCTTGTTTGTATTTTCTGTCAGGTTTTCTTTCACAATCCTTTGTTTCAGTATTGTGTTTATCAGCAGAATGTATCTTTATACTCTCTGTATAACCCCTTCAATGTTGCAATCAATGGTTATTCATAAAAACTAGGGCTGTCAAGTGATTAAAAAATTAATTGTGCGATGAAAAAAAATTGCGTTAATAATAGAATATCATTTATTTAAATATAGTTGGATGTTTTCTACATTTTCAAATATATTGATTTCAATTACAACACAGAATACAAAGTGTAAAGTGCTCACTTTCTATTTATTTTTATTACAAATATTTGCACTATAAAAAACAAAATAGTATTTTTCAATTCACCTAATACAAGTACTGTAGTGCAATCCCTTTCTCACATTTGTTGAACTTACAAATGTAGAATTATGTACACAAAACTGGATTCAAAAATAAAACAATGTACAACTTCAGTGTCTACGAGTCTACTCATTCCTACTTCTTGTTCAGCCAATCACTCAGACAAAAACGTTTGGTTACAATTTTCAGGAGATAATGCTGTCTGAAAGTGAGAACAGGTGTTCACATGGCACTGTTGTAGCCGATATCGCAAGATATTTGCATGCCAGATGTGCTAAAGATTCATATGTCCGTTCATGCTTCAACCATCATTTCAGGGGACATGCATCCATGCTAATGATGGCTTCTGTTCAATAATGATTCAAAGCAGAGCAAACCAACACATGTTTATTTTAATCGTCTGAGTCAAATGCCACCAGCAGAAGGTTGATTTTCATTTTTGGTGGCTTGGGTTCTATAGTTTCTGCATCGGATTGTTGCTTTTTTAAGACTTCTGAAAGCATGTTCCGTACCTCATCCCTCTCAGATTGGATGGCAGTTCAGATTCTAAAATCTTGGATCCAGTACTGTATCTATCCTTAGAAATCTCACATTGTAAATCAGAAGCAGGCAGCAGTATCTCCCATAAATGTAAACAAATTTGTTTGTCTAAGTGATTGGCTAAACAAGAGGTAGGACTGAGTGGATTTGTAGGCTCTAAAGTTTCACATTATTTTCGTTTTGAATGCATTTATGTTAAAAAAAATCTAGGTTTGTAAGTTATACTTTGACAATAAAGAGATTGCATTACGGTACTTGTATAAGATGAACTGAAAAAATACTATTTCTTTTGTCATTTTTACAGTGCAGATATTTGTAATAAAAAATAAGAATCCAAAGTGAGCACTGTACACTTTGTATTCTGTGTTGTAATAGAAATCAATATATTTGAAAATGCAGAAAAAACATCCAAAAATATATAATAAATTTCAATTGGTATTCTATTGTTTAACAGTGTCATTAATCACAATGAATTTTTTTCATTGCGATTAATTTTTTTGAGTTAATCGCGTGAGTTAACTGTGATTAACCTATAGCGCTAATAAAAACAAAAGATTACAGAGTTTTCTTAGCTTTCTTTGGAAATAAGGGCACTTGTTTTAAGGAGAGATTCTTTACAGATAAAGCCAAAGCCCAGCTGTTGACTGCCTGGAACTAGAACATAGATGTGCAATATCTGTAGTCTGCAGCACAGATGCTGCAACACATCTCTGTAGTGGGTAGGAATGAAAACAAGTTTACAAAGAGAGGTATTTAGACCTAAAGGTGGGTTGTTGGTGTGTGTGTGTGTGTGTGTGTGTGTGTGTGTGTGTGTGTGTGTGTGTGTGTGTGTGTGCGCACGCGCATATATTGAAGCAGCCAGCAACACCCTGCTAATATTAAAAGATCACAGTTGGTCACTAACAACACTGCATATCCTATCAGCTACTGTGAAAGAGAGGCAAAAATGAAGCCCAAACTGTTGGTTACCATTTATTCCGTCTTATTCAGGTGTGTATACAGTTCCCACCATGGGCAACCATGGAAGTTTCACTAACACTGAGAATCTTGCCTGTGGTTATGTACTGTGGGATTACATACTGCTCACAAAGCCTGTGGAAAGAGTGAGGGGATACCCAAGCAACAGTGGCTGGACGCATTGGGTCAAAATTATCCTTGATGTAACTTAACTGAATTAAATAGTTACATTAGGGATGAATTTGGCCCATTGCACTTTAGCAAAACAAATGTAGAAACAATGTCTCTGGGGCAGTCAGGGGAGTTTGCTCAGCAGTAGATCTTGCTATCACCTTCTAAAAGATGTAACATGCTGTCCACTCATCTATTACCTCCCAACACTAGCCATTGTGCTTACAGATGGGGACATAGACATGCCAGCTCTGGTGTTTGAGGTATTGCTGACAGAGCTAGATAGCAAAAAATATGCACCCATTGCATTCAAGGATCACAAGCACACACACTATGGTTCTCTCCTGCACGATTGGGGAGATTGGCCTCCTAGTGGCAGTAGAACTTCAGCCCTGTCTTTGGTTCATGCTAAAATGACTGAAATAAGGAAGGTGCACGTATCGTAGACCTCTCTCTTAGGCATGGATTTTTGCCTGCACTACAGTCTTTACTAGCTAACTCAGGGCCTGACCCAATGCTCTGTAAAGTCAATGGATGGACTCCCATTGACTTCAGTGGGCTGTGGATTGGGCTTTTACTGAACTGGAAATTTGCAGACAGCCCTTTGCAAGAATAGCTAGCTACAATCATACAGGTCTGAAAGAAACTTTTAACACATAATTAAAATGTTTGAATTGACTGATAGGGATAAAACAGAGTCTCGAACAGTTGGCCATTCCTTTGAATTCAGTGTAACAGTTGGTGCACTCACAGCCAGAGGCAGCACTTGTGTCTGTGAAAACAATTTCAGTATTTAGTCTGACTCATATACTGTCATTGTTACTGCATTTACTGATAAAGGAGTCTGGTCTTGTGTTGTTAGCATGCAATTCTGACAACTATGTTACAGCTACATGATGCATACCACAGAAAATTTTCCTAAACCTTCCGGGCACTTGTCACTGCTTTGACATTGTCAATGAGCACTGATTTAAAATGCATAAGGATGACTATCAGTATCATCATATTTCTTGACTGCAAATGTATTTGTCATTTAGGTTTTTATATTGATTACAATTCACAGATACCTGTCATATCTCAGGAAGATTCTGCAACAACTTTGGGGACTCATTAGTAACCTGAGGAATGCTGCTTTCTAATATGGGAAGGTAAGAAAAAAAACCATATTTTAAAAAATAATTAAATTTATGAGTAGTAAAGTTATGCAAGAATTTAATGAAGTAAGTTGAATCAGAATTATAAGGAATTCTGGGAACCAAGATCAAAGGAACCAAGTTAAATAATAAATTACATTCATAGGGTATCACAGATGTTTACGTCAATTTACAGATATATTGGGACTGATTTAATTTTTATTTACACCACGGTAAATCAGGAGTAATTCTCCTGATGTCAAACCAGTGTAATTGAAATCAGAATCTGGTCTGAGCTTATAGAGATTCCGATCTCACACCAGTTTTTACACTGCAGTACTACTGAAATACCACTTTAAGTGAAAACAGAATCAGGACAGTAAACTCTATGGAAATGGAAGAAAATATAAACATTCAGTCTTAGTTGTAAAAACTGTTGATAAATCAACAAGGACAGGTAGGGAAAATATAAAGCTTCTACACTGAAGTTTGATACTGGGGTTGCAAATTTGCTAGCCCTAATCAGAATCTCATTGCAATAACATTTTCTCAGGGAGAATTCAGTAAGTTTAAGAGAGCTTTTTACAGTGGGTAATGGTCAGTTTAGAAACCATGCAAATTGTGCTCCTGATGCCTAGATCATGCCTTCCTCAGGAAAACACATAGAAAGGGTCTGAGGAAGAGAAGAAAAATCAGTGAAGTGCCTCTTGCTGAATTTCCTTCACTTTCTCAAGGGGTTCAACACCATCATTCCATGGATTCCTCTAAGATTTATGGAATCTGCTGGAAGGCTATTATTGTAGTTCATAGACTCATAGACTCGTAGGTCAGAAGGGACCAATATGATCATCTAGTCTGACCTCCTGCACAAGGCAGGGATGGCAACACTGTCTCTGCTGAACCACCTCTCCCTCTCATGTTCCCTTACCTGACCCCAACAGGTGCCCCTCCATATGAGCTCCACTTTATGTATAATTTTCCAATTATTATTTCTGTTCCCTTTCCCCTAATCTCCATCTATTTGTCTGTCCTTAGACTGTGAGATTGTCTCATTACAAGGACAGCCCTTTGGGAGTGTTTGGAAAACACTCAAGTCCAGACCCTCAAAGGTATTTAGGCACGTAACTCCCACTGATTTCTATAGGAGTTAGGTGTCTAAATTAGGGCTGTCAAGTGATTTAAAAAATTAATTGCAGTTAATTGCATGATTAATTATGCTGTAAACAATAATAGAATACCATTTATTTAAATATTTTGGATGTTTTCTACATTTTTAAATACATTGATTTCTATTACAATGCAGAATACAAAGTGTACAGTGCTCACTTTATATTTATTTTTATTACAAATATTTGCACTGAAAAAAACAAAAGAAATAGTATTTTTCAATTCAACTAATACAAGTATTGTAGTGCAGTCTCTATCATGAAAGTTGAACCTTCAAATGTAGAATTATGTACACATAATAACTGCACTCAAAAATAAAACAATGTAAAGCTTTAGCACCTACAAGTCCATTCAGTCCTACTTCTTGTTCAGCCAATCACTCAGACAAACAAGTTTTTTTACATTTGCAGGAGATAACGCTGCCCACTTCTTGTTTACAATGTCACTTGAAAGTGAGAACAGGTATTCACATGGCATCGTTGCAGCCGGAGTCGCAAGATATTTACATGCCAGATATGCTAAAGATTTGTATGTCCCTTCATGCTTCAACCACCATTCCAGAGGATATGCGTCCATGCTGATGACAGGTTCTGCTTGATAATGATCCAAAGCCATGTGGAGCAATGCATGTTCATTTTTATCATCTGAGTCAGATGCCACCAGCAGAAGGTTGGTTTTCTTTTTTGGTGGTTCGGGTTCTGTAGTTTCTGCATCAGTGTTGCTCTTTTAAGACTTCATAGAACCATAAAACTGGGAGGAACATCGAGAGGTCTAGTCCAGTCACCTGCTCTCAAGGCAGGACTAAGTATTATCTAGATCTTCCCTGATAGGTGTTTGTCCAACCTGCTCTTAAAAAAACAGTTAGGAGGCTATTCCGAATATACAACCTAAACCTCTCTTGCTGCAATTTAAGCCCATTGCTTCTTGTCCAATCCTCAGAGGTTAAGAAGAACAATTTTTCTCCCTCCTCCTTGTAACAATCTTTTATGTACTTGAAAACTGTTATACTGTCCTCTCTCAGTCTTCTCTTCTCCAGACTAAACAAACCCATTTTTTTTCCCAATCTTCCCTCATGGGTCATGTTTTCTAGATCTTTAATCATTTTTATTGCTCTTGTCTGGACTTTCTCTAATTTGTCCACATCTATTGTTTGTCCACAATACTCCAGTTGAGGCCTAATCGGTGCAGAGTAGAGCAGAAGAATTACTTCTCGTGTCTTGCTTACAATACTCCTGCTAATACATCCCAGAATGATGTTTGCTTTTTTTGCAACAGTGTTACACTGTCGACTCATTTAGCTTGTGATCCGCTATGACCCCCAGATCCCTTTTCACAGTCCTTCTTCCTAGGCAGTCATTTCCCATTTTGTATGTGTGCAACTGATTGTTCCTTCCTAAGTGGAGTACTTTGCATTTGTCCTTATTGAATTTCATCCTATTTACTTTAGAACATTTCTGAAAGTATGCTTCACAGCTTGTCCCTCTCAGATTTTGGAAGACACTTTGGATACTTAAAGCTTGGGTTGAGTACTGTAGCTATGTTTAGAAATCTGATATTGGAACTTTGTGTTTTGTCAAACCTGCGGTGAAAATGTTCTTAAATTAAACATATGCTGGATCGTCATCCTAGACTACTGTACCACAAAATATATGGCAGAATGCAGGTAAAACCATGGAGCAGGAGACATACAATTCTCCTCCAAGAAGTTCAGTCACAAATTTAATTAACGCATTTGTCATATGTTTCACCCCCACTCTGGACTTTAGAGTACAGATATGAGGACATGCATGTGAACCTCCTAAGCTTAATTACCAGCTTAGATCTGGTTTTGCTGCCACCATCCAAATGTTTGAGTCATCTGGAAAACTCTGTCTTCCCCCCCAAAACCTTCCTCTCCCTGGGTAGCCTTGAGAGACTCCTCCACCAATTCCCTGGTGAACACTGATCCAAACCCCTTGGATCGTAAAACAAGGAAGAATTACTCCTTCCCCCTCCTTTTTTCCCCCCCACCAATCCCTGGTGAGTCCAGATCCAATCCCCTTGGATCTAAAAAACAGGGAAAAAATTAATCAGGTTCTTAAAAAGAAGGCTTTTAATTAAAGAAAAGAAAGGTAAAAGAAAAAAAAGCCTCGGGAGATAGCATACAAGATGATCTCACAGCCAACAGATTTAAAACACAGGATGTTCCCCTGGGCAAAAACCTTAGTACACACAAGAATACCCAAATTTGATTATTCCCCTAATTGCACAAAGACAAGTTACAAAAGAAAATAAACATAAACCTATTTATTCTTTTCTAAAATTTAATACTCTCATGAGAGGCTGGTTCCTTGATCTTTTTCACTCCGGCTGAAACTGAAACTGACTCTAAACAAAGTAAACTTCCCTCCTTCCTTTTGAAGCATCTTGTTCCCCCATTGGTTCCTCTGGTCAGGTGTCAGCTAGGCTAGGTGAACTTCTTAACCTTTTACAGGTAAAAGAGGCATTAACCCTTAACTATCTGTTTATGACAGCATTTTTTAAGCAAGCATCATCAGCATGGAAGCATGTCCTCTGGATTGGTGGTGAAAGCATGAAAAGGCATATGAATGTTTAGCATATCTGACACGTAAAGACCTTGCAATGCTGGCTACAAAAGTGCCATGCAAACACCTTTTCTCACTTTCAGGTGACATTGTAAATAAGAAGTGGGCAGCATTGTCTCCCGTAAATGTAAACAAATTTGTTTCCTTTACATTGTTTTGTTAATGAGTGCAGTTAAGTAACAAAAAATAGTTGCACTTTCACTATAAAGAGAGAGTACTACCGTACTTGTATGAGCTGAACTGAAAAATACTATTTCTTTTGTTTATCATTTTTACAATGCAAATATTTGCAATCAAAAGTAATATAAAGTGAGCACTGTACACTTTATATTTGTGTTGTAATTGAAATCAATATATTTGAAAATGTAGAAAAACATCCAAAAATATTTAATAAATTTCAATTGGTATTCTATTGTTTAATGGTGTGATTAAAACTGCAATTAATCACGATTTTTTTTGAGTTAATTGTGTGAGTTAACTGTGATTAATCAACAGCCCTAGTCTAAATACCTTTGAGTATCGGAACCCTAGCACATAGTAGGCAGTACTATAACAAAAAAGAATGAATACCCCATGCCATTGGTTAATGTGAATTGAACCTGGGACCTTCAGCCTTAATGGAACATGCCTCTAACATTTGAGCTAAAGTAGTAACTTTGGCAGTGGCACATCCACAATTGGCCAAGTCAGTCTGAAGTTTAGTATTGCTCCTGGACCCATTGCCAATTCCTTGCTCTCACACAACAGAGACCACAAATAACTCAATCTACCATTTGCAGCTAGCAAGAGGGTGCCATGCTATCCTGGTGGACAATGATATGACCTCCATAATTAAAGCCTTCTTCACTGTGGGCTGAACTGCATGAATGCAGTCTACCTTGACACAAAGCCATCAGTCCTCAGAAAACTGCAGCTAGTAGAGAATGCAGCAACACACCTCCCCAGGCCATACGGGCTATTACAAGCAGATCATATTGCACTCAATAGACTGGGCTTCTGATGCCTAAAAGATGGCCTAAAGCCCTGAGATGATGAACACGGTTGACAACACTACTCCTCAGGCACAATGGAGCTGTCTGCTACTAGAATAAAGCTCTTTTGTGCAGGAAACAGACTTCTCAGAGGCTGAACTGGGCATGTAGAATCAGCCTCTACAGGAACTAAGCATCAAAATCCTAACTACTTTTCATTCCAAGTGTTTCCACTACTATAAACATATAGCAAAGTGCACATATAATTTATTAAAAGAACCCACACTGCTCACAATATTCCATCTAGGGAGAGGAGAAAAAATAGAACAAACCACATGTGACAGACAAAAGTTGCACTGCTTAATGCACTACAAGAAGGTGTCCAGCTATTACAATGCAGTATAAAAGCCTGAATAGAATAAATAAATAATAATAAATAATAAATAATTAACTGACTTCACAGATTTTGGGGAAAGGCATCTGTTCTCCATGGTACAATCTCATACTATCTATCTTCATTTACAGATAGGGGATTCACTTATGCTGAGATTTCTGAGATGCACAAGGTCCACAATTTTAGGGACCTTCTATCTACAGAAATTATTGCTACATAAGGAAGAAAACTGGATCCCTTGCTGTTCTTTTTCTCTGTAATACTTTGCATTGTCAGATAGCACAGTACTTTGTCCTTACCCGGCATCTTTGAACTTTTCATCAGACCACATCCCCTACCACCTTTTATTTTTAACTGTGCTGATATTTTGCCAATATTCTGTGTGGGAACATTTATGTGACTTTTATGGCAGAATAATAAATAGGAGGTTTAGATGGGTGTAGAATTTAGAGGCAGATTTTGTAATAAATTGCTACAATTTCAGTATGGAATCCTTGGGAACACATAAACATTATTGTAAAGCAAATCAACACCCCTTTGCTTGCTAGGGAATATAGGGGAAAAAGCATGACATCCAGACTTCTCCATAAAATAAAAGGGTTACAAAGTATTGAAAGCACTTCACTGGTGCTTCCTAAGGAGGCACCATAGAGCTGAATACCTCTATGGCAGATACAATCTGTGGCGAAAATCTGTAACCCCAGAATTAGAAAATACTGGCAACGGAGCTAACAATGCTAAAGAGAATTACACAATAGGAGGTAAAATTAACTCCCTTTCCCAGCAGTTTTTTTATTTTCTTGTGACAAAATTCTAACTGCATTCACATGAAATTCATTCCAGTGAAAAGAGACAGCGTATGAGCTATACACCACTTAAAGTAGGGCTTAAATGGTTCTTGAGTAGGACTGAACTGATGTGTAGGTTTTGTGCTGGCTCAGAGTTGAATATCACAGAAGACAATAACTGGATTATCTTAATTATAAACTGGTTCAATCTGATTCAGAGCTAATTCTTTTTAACCAGAGAGAGACTCAATTCTTGAGTCCTCTGATTCCATGAATAATTGGCTTATGTACAAGTAATGAAAAAAAATCAAAGTTAAAAATGAAACTGTTCTAACAAAAAGCAGCCAATTCACTTATTCAGCTGATAGAATTTTCAATGCATTTTTAAAATAATATTCATGTCCAGAGCAGAAAAAAATACCATGCATTTTCTTGTCCTTAGCACTAGTAACTAACGAGTCTGGTCACTCAACGTCAACTAAATCATGGTTCTGATGATTTCAGAATAATAGAAAAAGTAAAAGAAAAGAAAATAAAAGCTAAATATACAAAATGGACATAGTCCAATGCTTAGACAGCCCATTGATACTATTTTTGCCACCTTTGCCTTAGACTGAATCTGAATTACAGGAATTCAGCCATTTTTCTATAGGCCTCCCAACTCTTTTCAATCTGGCTAGCCCTATCCCAGGTGTCATCCTGCTTTCAGCTCAGCAGAATTGCTTCCATTTTTTGTTTTGTTGTTTTGTTTTTATTTTTGGTCACTGACCAAAAAAGTGGCCAAAACTAAGAGGATCAGCTATTTCACTATAGCCCTCACTGTAAAGTAAAGCCACCTCCTCCCAAGAGAAATTCAAACCTCTTTCATGAAGTGAATCTCACCTGGGATGCATTTATATAATGTCTACCCCCTTGTGCCAATATTATTTTCCAATATTTGCAAGAGCGATATACAGTTGAAGTCCACTTTATATATCAATGAGATTCATGAAAAGATAATGCTGCTCCAGAATAGATCTAGGTGGGAAAAATTTCCCATCCTGCAAAAGTTTTCAAGATTTCAAAAACTTTCCAGTTCCCCATAAGGACAAAACTGGGACCCTTCACAAAAAAGAGCAAGTCCCTGCCTCAGAACATCCCTGTGGTTAAGGGACTCAACTGCAATGTGGGGAACGCAGGTGCGAATCCCTGGTCTGCCCTAACCACTAGGCTATTCGTGGCTCTCTCACACCAGATATTTCACACTGGACCTGAGAAGCCTCCCAAAAAAGCTTTGTCAAAACTAACCTTTTTTCATGAAACTTTCCGTTTTGATTAATTGGTATTTTCCGGTAAAAAACATTTTATTGAAAAATTCCCAGCCAGCATTACTGCAGAGTGATGTCTTTTGAGCAGCCCTTCCTAAAGATTCCTATTTCTTGTTTTATAGGAAAGGGTGTGGGGAGGCTAGATCTTTGTGTGGGGATGGGGGTGTGAGGAAAAAATAGGGCAGAGGGAAGCAGGCTCCTGTAAGAACCTGGAATTCTGTGAGTGGAATGGGATTGAGAAGGAAATTAGCCATAAGAAATCTCCACAGCAAAATAAGCTATGTCCACATTTTCTTTGTTTGCCTGAATCAGATGGCACCAATTATACACAAAGGACAAGATTTTTTTAAAAGAATGTTTTGTGTCCTGTTTGAGACACCTTATTTTCAGAGTATCAGAGGTGTAGCCATGTTAGTCTGGATTTATCAAAAGCAACAAAGAGTCCTGTGGCACCTTATAGACTAACAGATGTATTGGAGCATGAGCTTTCGTGGATGAATATCCACTTCGTCAGATGCTTGTAACGGAAATTTCCAGAGGCAGGTATAAGTATGCAGGCAAGAATGATTCTCGCCAGCATACTTATACCTGCCTCTTGAAATTTCCATTACACATGTCTGACGAAGTGGGTATTCACCCACGAAAGCTCATGCTCCAATACATCTGTTAGTCTATAAGGTGCCACAGGACTCTTTTTTGCTTATTTTCAGAAAATACTGAGAACACCCACTCTGAAAATCAACTCCTTCTAAAGCACCTCAGGCTGGGCACCCAAACCTTGACGCACCCAAAATCACTAGTCATTTTTCAAAAAATGTTTGCTGAACTGTGATATATTGTCATTTTGGGTAGCATGGCACCAACTGCAGTATAATCAATCATTTATCAATGCAGAGTTCCAAATCCAATATATGAAAGGGAGAGAGCTTTCAATTGACAGATTTTCCCAATTCAGGGTATCATTGTTCCACAAAACACACCTTATATGTATCCCACAATATTATATATTCAGGTTTATCAAGACATAGTTAAAAGTATCATGCCTCTCTCTCTACATCAAAAGTGCGTTAAACTTATCAGAAAATGTCAGAGAAGTTGTTATATGTTTCCATTTTTAATAAACTGATTTCTTTTTCCTCAACTTCACAGGAGTCAGTCCCAATCTATTTTTTCTTGATAACTCATAAACTTGTAAAGAGATCAGAATCTATAAACAGTTAGGTGCTTTAGAGAATCTTTTAGCCAAAGAGATTTTCTTCCTATCCCTTCATCAGAATTGGCAATGAGTACTTACATGTGAATATAAAAAATAGAAAATATGGAAATGGGGGGGAATTATTGAATATCTAATATTCACCCAACACTGGTGCAAAAACCCAGATCATCTACCTGCCAGTCATTTTTCAGACAAACATCAAGATAAATAATTCATGAATTACAAACCTAGAAAACAAAATGTACATTGAAAAGTGATGGAATAAAATTTAAAAAAATTAAAAATAAGTTAGAGAACCAGTGAGGCTGTTAACAGGGCATAAAAGTAAAGAATTTAACAGAACATAAATAAGAAATGGTTGAAGAACTAAATGTTTTATTTGCATCTGTATTTGATAAGGAGAACATTAATAATGCATCTGTACCAGACGTGTTTGTGAGTTTCAATGAGGACAAATTGAAAAAGACTGAACTTACATAAATAATCTTCTTCTTTCATACCAGAGCATCTTTGTAGACATGGACAGCAATACATCTTTACCATTCATTTCTTTCCATGATTTATTCCTCCACTGAGCCCAGTCTGATCATGTCTCTGTGTACAATGACCCCACCTTTAGTCAGTGGTCAGCCTTTTGGTCAGACTGATTTTGATTGTGTTTGCATTATTTTCTTTGGCCTCCTCTCATCTGTTTTTCTTCTACAATGCCCCCCACAGTCATCTTTTTTAATTCTAATCTCCTTCTAAAATCTTCATTTGTCTTAAAATCATTCCACTTTACACCTGCCATCTTTCAAATAACTTTCATTTCTACTGCCTCCATCCTTCTGATGTCATCTGAATTAATGATGACTCTCTTCACTACCTTTTAAATTGGACTTACAATAAATGCCAAGAAGATGAAGTGGTTACATGTTGGAAAAGGGACAATACATGAAGTAGTGAAATGCAGCTGTGAAGTCATAGAACAAGCAAAATCTTATGTGTACCTAGGAAGTTTGATCAGTGCCAACAATTTCATCAAGGATGAGGTAAATGGAGACATACCTTAGCAATAAGTGTTCCACAGAAATTGATTAAATTACTGACAAAAATGATGATGTTAGGTACTGAAGTAAAAATGTATCAAACCAGGGTCTAATATTATTACTTTATGGTCTGGAAGCAGTTGCACGAAAGAAACAGGAACAATGACAAACAAGTATTTGGAGAAAATAAAAAAACAAACAAATCATTAGATATAGAAAGGCTACATTCCTTACTGATAGAGGACTATAGGGATCAACAATGAGAGTTCATTCAGGAGATAAGAATTAAACTTTTGTCATGGTCAGAAACTGACCAAACAAAGACATTATCATTTTTTGTCATGGCAGAAGATTATGTTCTAGAGCAGGTGTTGTTTAATAGACTTGTTATCTTGACCAGCTGGCAAGTAGTGAAGTGACAAAATTTGCAGGCTAGCCAAGACCAAATTTGACTGTGAGGAATTATGTAAATGGTCAACATACTGGCAGATGAAATTGCAAGCTGATAAAGAAAGTTAATGAACATAGGAATAATTTGATTATTTGGATATCTTTCTGGATTCTAAATTAATTGAAACTGCCCAGGAAAGAGACATTGGTAGAGTTGACCAGAAACTGGAATTCAAGAAAGAAAGAAATTCCAATTTGAAATGGAATGAAAAATGAAATTTCGCACGGAATGAGAATTCCAAAATTTTATTTAGAAAAAGTAAAAACTATATTTCCTTTTCACCTTTTCTAAATGTTTCTGAGGCTCCTCCAGTTGCCCAGTGTCCCAGTAGGAGGGAAGCCAGGGAGCTGGCAGGATCCTCTAGAGCGAGGAGCTTATACTGCCCTGATCATTAAAGCCCACTCAAGTCAATGGGAGTCTTTCCATTGATTTCAATGGGCATTAGAACAGGCTCACAATGTGAATACCTACTGTGCAAGTAAACATACTTACCACTACAAATAAGGTTGCCAACCTTCCAGCATTGTCGTGGAGTCTCCCAGAATTAAAGATTAATCTTTAATTAAGATTATGTCTTAATACAGGAATACGTCCAACCAAAACTGGCAACCCTAACTCCAAACTACACATATATACACTCACATATGTTATTACTCAGTCATACATCACCGCCACACAAGCTCCACTTATATAAACCCATGGAGTTTCATTCACACATCAATCTAAAACCCGAACAAACAATTTTTGACCTATTGCACAAAACTCACACACCCAAGTCACCCATGCCCAGTATAGATGCTTTGGTCATCTGTAGACATTATGTCTGTGAAGCACTTTATAAATAGTATTAAACCTGTGCAGTTTACAATTGCTGTAGTTCTGTTTTGTACATATTGTCTCGCTATACCACAGGTTCCCCAACACTAAACCAGTACACTTCCTTAGTCCTGCCACCTCCGTGCCTAGCCTTACATACTTTCTAGGAAGTGTCAGCCCGCTCCTGGTCACACATCATATGTAATTGGAGCTTGAACCACTGCACTTTTTTTCCTTTCCACCTCCTCATCAGACCTTCAAATGTTGGGGGCCCTGTCGCCTGGGTTATATTTTTATATAGTCCTAGATATTCATCAAATAGTTTGGAAGTATAACATTTCATACTATGAGCACAAACTATTTTCAATTTTTTTCTTTGACTTTTCACTATACATTATTATTTATATTTTGTGTAGTTGGTCATGATAGGGAAACCCCCCGACCCCACCTTACCCAGGCCCCAGGCTTTTTTTCTGAGAATAAAGTAAGAGTAGGCCCTTAGCTAGAAGCAAGAGTTTTAACTCATGCTAAACTTGTTTTTCTGTACAAAGGGCATGCTGAGGCAAAAAAAAAAAAAAAATGTGGTCAGGGCCCCAAAAAGAGGAACTAGAATTGGATAACGGGGAACCAGAAAATCTGTTAAGTTATAACAGCTTTTAGTTTATTATGGTTTATTGCTTGTGTGGGTGTAAAATATAACTCATGATCATTTGACCAAAGGTACACCAATAGGTATTTTTGGACCCAAGTTCCTCAAAATTTGCTTCAGAACACAGCTGCTGAAACCGCAAGTAGGTGGAAACCAGGTGTCAAAGTCCTGACAATTACAAAAACCCGTAAAAAGGGGAAGTAACAAAGAGCAGGCTTGCAAATTAGCTCATAACCGGTATATTAATAGTAATTGTTTTTAGCAGATGGTTAAAAAATATCATTGTATTAACCAAATATGGTATCCTCGGATGTATAAGTTCATATGGTAATGTGCGGTTTTTGGCTTTATAAACCCAGGTATCACTGCTGTAGGGCAGAGCGACTTACCTCTTGCTAGAGGACCTGTCGTCTCTCCATGCATATGCATGTATTCTCTGATTAATCAATAAAGGAGCCTCAGGCTGTCTGATCAACTCAACTCGGTGGTGGTCATTTTCCACGACAGTCATCTAAATCATATTAGTATTGTTCCTGCTAAAAACATTTTAATATGAGCATAATAAATAATGAACAGTAAATTTCTGATATAAATTTTCCCACAAATAATGATTTGTGTAAAAATTCATGACAATTCTAGAATCTGCAAACATTTTCATGAATATCCAGTGATTGCCCGAATACTCATAAATAACTATTTACATCCCACAAACAGTAAAGAATTGATCTTGGTGCTCATGTTCATGAATAAATTCAAAAATCAGATTTTTCACCATTCAACTAGTGTTGTTTTGCATTGGTAACTTCGGAGAATAGCTAAATTTTAGAGGACTGCAATGAGGATGAAAAGTCAGTTTTTAGTTGTTTATGAACTGAATGTTTCTATTATCCTTGTTAACCCTGCTATTACAAATTTCTCAGTGTATATTAAATGTACCCATTTTGGCCCCAAATCAGGAAAATGTCCCTATTCAGGAAACCACTTAAGATATGCTTAACTTTAAACATATACTAAATACAAATGGCTTGAATCATGTTCTTAATTTAAAGATCATCTTTAATATTCAGGACAAAGCACAGAGAGTTCTCAGTGATAACAGAAAAGAAAAAAAAAAAACAGGTGAAAAGCTATACTCAGGACTGTCTTTTGCTATAGTTCCAAGCACAATTTATTTATTTACTGCATGGTCCAGAAGTACAACAAATTCAAAATAACCCAGTAAGCTCTACAATCAACTCTACTTTTTATAGTTAATATGATGTTATACAACTCAGTTGTATTACCAGAAATTTAGATGTGTCAAAAACATATTGGGGAATGCCTATTTATATTTCATAAGATTACTCAGAATACTGCCAATTTTCTGCACACGGAATTCCATTTTTAAAAAAGATGAGGGGATATTATTTTAAATTTAATATTTAGCTGCTCTGTGCAGGAGATGAACACACACACAGCTACTGTGAAGGATTTTATTAAAAATTGTGAGGGAAGGTTACCAAGCTACTCTTTCCGATTTATGCAGAAAATATTCAGTTGAACACTAATATCAATCAGAATGATACATTCCAACTCTGGTACATATAAGGCCAATTCATGATTGAAGCTAACACAAAGAACCACTTTAATCAACTAATAATCACTCTAAATTACCTCCAGGAAAATCCCTGTAGCTACAGTACTTAGATTAAGTGTCAAGGCTTTATCTGAACTTCTTATGAAGCAGGCAGCTTCACTTACAACAAATCTCTGTTAAATTGACAAAGCTAATGCACCTGGCAGCTATTCAACACATAATAGTTTTTAGACACAGAATGCAGACTACATTATAGCATTGCACTAGCGAAACTAGTTATGGCTGATGAGAAGAAACTTTCAGTGAATTACTTCTGTAACTTTCTAAAAGATATTTCCCATAGGGCTGAAATCTCTCCTGCGTGTGTTTATACCCTCAAGGTGATTTTCATGGAGATGGCTTATTAAAATTACTTTTATTGATTTTTCAGTTACCTGAGTCTCGATTAAAGGATATTTTTCATTACTTCATATTTTTTCAGACTCTTTTGCATGCTGATAACTCAAAATATATTTTGTAAAACTTGAAACTTGGCATGGGTATAGTCTAGCCCTCAATGAGACCAAATGCCACAGAAGTTTTTCTAAACATTTGTTGCAGCAAAACTCAACCTTCAGTGGTACAAAAGCATATACATGCAGAATCCATGCAGACAAATATCCATATTGTAAAAAATAGAAAAAATAAAAATTCCTAGTTTAAAAATAAGAACAAAAATCATTCTTTGCCAGATACCTGGATCATCTCAAAGGAGAAGTATAAGTAAGATGCAATGAACCCTAGGATGCAAAACACCAGAATTCAGGAAATGTATGTATAGATATATAGATTGATTATGTGTATATCTCTTGAATGTGTGCATGTTTTTTCTCAGGCATTTGCTAGAGGACTTGGGGATATGAGTCCTATGAAGGCTTTTTTGTTTGTTTTGTTTTTTATGAGGTTTTCCTTTTTTGCCTTCTCTGCCTTTAAAAGACACGTGTGAGTGTGTTTTCCTTATATTATGTGCATATTGCCTTGCTCAGGTAGAGGGCATGCATTTTATAAATCTAAATTTATTAATATAACAAAACATCTGATGCACTGACAACTTTCTTACTCTCTTTTAAAATAAAAACCAAGTATATCAAATCCAAAAAAATCATTAGTGCAATATTAGAGTGGAGATTTTACATATAAAATATAGTCAAGAAATTGCAAGTTATCATTCCCACAACCACAGTAACTCATCCACATTGCATTGATTACACTGTATTTTCCACAGAATCTATACAGTTCTGTGAAAAATCTCTGCCTCTGCAAATACTTTAAAGTGGTACAAGGCAAGATACAATTGTCTGTCTCATGCGGCTGGGCCTTCATGGGATTTGTGGATTATTAAGCACTCTTAAATCAGGTAGGATAATCTGTTTGCTGTTTCACATGCAGCATCAAATTCTGCTGAAATTTTAATTTCCCTGGCCACAAAACACTATACTCCGTATGAGCAACAGGACAAGTTATGGTTATTGTGGAAACCATTCTTCTGAAGTTTCCTGACTTTTATGTGTGCAAATCTCAGTCATAATGACCTATTGATGTACTTATTTGAATTTAATATACTCATGTTTATAAACAAAAGTCAGCACAATGACAAACCATTTTCCAAGGTGCACTCTGGAGAAGTAAATGTCAAGTAGCAGGAGAGATTTAAGTAAAGCAGTATCACAGATGTGCAACATGAGTAAAACACTTTTTGCTTTGTATTGTGCACCACTCCTTCTAGTGCACCTCTCTTTTGGCTGACCTGTTTTATAGCAATGGCAATTTTTATGCAAAGAGACTGAGACGCCACAGTTAAATCTATGAATAACTAAAAGATAAGAACAGCAACCATTTATTATTTCTTTTTTAAAATATGTATGTGGAAATATTGGTTTTCATTAAATTCCAGATGCTGATTTTATGCCATTTAGTTAAACTCCCTGGCCCAGATCCTGCAGGATGCTAAGCTTGTCATGAAAAGTACTGAGTATGTTCATCTCCCTTAGTTGTCGCTGGAAGTTGAGGGTGTTTAGTGTCTTGGAAGATTTCGCAAATGCAATTTAAGCTGAGCATGGGCCTTGCACTGACTCTCTGCATAGAACTGAATTTCAACCAGGCTGTTTACAGTGTGGCGGCTGTGTATTTTCAGTACCCACCTTTGCATCAGAACCAGAATGATGTCCTAGTAACCATAAAATACAAAGAAGCATATCAGGGTTCACCTTAGAAAAACACCAATAAGAATCTTTAGGGCTGCCTTTGCATTTACTTGAACTACCTCTTTTATTTTAAAAGTATGGCAAGAAATAATCTAAAGCAATGATGTTAATATTTTTCCCAGAAATAATATAGCACTAAATGCTCATGGACAGAGCAGAGCCTCTCCGTGAAAAACACATTATAATACTGAAAGTCAATTATCATCACTATTATGTATTTCTCACAATATGCTCGGTGCTATACAAGTAAAGAAGGCACAGTTCCTGCTCTAAGGATCTTATATACTTAAAAATACATGTCTTATGTATTCTCAGATTTATAACTTTGATCCAAAAAAAATCAGCCCTAATGTAAGCACTCAACTTCTATAAGGGCTGAATTTGCCCCATAGCTTTTCTATCCTAATTTAATAACTTAAAGGAAAATTGCAAGGAAAAATCAAAAACACTGTTTAAGATTCCAAATAATTAGATAGACAGACAGACAGACTTAAAAACCACAACAATAGAGTTAAATAAAATACTTAAAACATCAGTTTTTCCTAAACCGCGGGTCCAGAAGTCTGAACTGGTGAATTTACTAGAATTTAGTAATTTACCACTGCATGCCACTTGATTGTGCAGAATGAAGTGAAATGCTAAATCCTTCCTTCCTTGCCTTATGTGAGTAGTCTTGGTGAATTGTATGGTGATATCTGTGGGTAAGGCAAGCAAGATCTTGATATATGTGCTGAATTTTAGGGGATAATGAGATGTATGCCCAAGATGCCAAGGGTGCCTAGAACATGAAAAAATTGGGAGGCTGCCCTCGTCATCTGGGTGGGTGTTATGGTACAGGCCTATCCAGACAGCAGGCCAGCTTTGTTAATTATATGAATATAATTAGGCGTGCACCCAATATGTTTGGGAGCATGTCATAAGCAGTTTCCATTAAGGGCAGCAACACAAACTGAAATAAGGTGGCATCACACACTATAGTTCAAGGGCGTAACACTAAGGGTGCCAGGGGTTTGTTCATACTGCAACAAACCCAAAAAGGGATCCAGGGATTTAATAGTATTTGCTGGGCATTTAATAATGGTGGTTGTTTAAGACACCTACCACCAGCAAATTTATTTAAACAAGGCTATATCCATGGGCTGTTCAGTATCCTGTGCAGCTTTTCAGAAATGTAGTACAATGTTGCACTTGGCAGTAGTGCAGTCAGGGGGACTAAACCAAATAGTGCATTATTTGCACAATTTTGTTCGCAGTGCGAGCTGGGTCAAATGAGTGTTTTCACCTGTTGGACATATTTCAGGCCCTGGTTAAAAAGCTGCGGAAATCCCTAGTGAAGGACAAAATAGAAGGCCCTTTCATGACATTAACCTGTCTGGGCTTTGAGCTGAACTTTGCTTGCAGGGTTGTTGCCCCGAGGCGGGCTTTTTTGTGCCTGGCTGACAGCGGCAACGGTTGGCATAGTCAGACCACACAATTACGTACGAGTCACTACACAGATGTAATAAGACTTGTTGGTGTGGAAAAGTTTTCTAAGTCAATTTAAGGGGGTATCATTGTGGAGGTACAAATGGTTATTAATTTGGGTCTAATATACGGGTGTGCCATTGGTGCGACAACGTGGCAGTGGTACAGGTTATCAATCACCAAACTTCCAGATCGCACAGGATTGGAAAGTTGGTAAGGGCATTTGTTCTCCAATGCTTAACCTTAAACATCTATCTTTTCTTCCAGTCATGTGCCGGGCATGGAAAATGGCATAGCAGATGCCTTTTCTCATTTCCGGTTTGCCTGGAACCTTGGAATGTCATGTGATTGGTGAAATGCAGATTTTTTGGCTCCAAATTACAAGTTGTTTATTTTGTTTTCTTTTAAGGAGTCTTATCAATACAAGGATTCAGAGACTGGATCGCCTATGTGGCCCTCCATTAAGGGCAGTTGCTGCAGTGCCAGGTCAAGGACAATGCAGCTGCTGGTGTCCCTTGACAATCACACATGGGACAATGGGTTCTTTCTCCCCAGTAGGGCTGCTAGCTAAGAGGCCATTTGCAGATGGCTGGGAACCCGGCAGGGTTGGGAGGGAGGCAGCCAAGCAAATGGCTGGCGTCTCTTTGTGGCAGATGTTCAGTGCAGGTACTCTATAGGGAGGGCAGCCAGTGACCAGATAAATGGCCTAGTAAAGAACTTAAAAGGCAAGAGCTGCAATGCTAGGGACACCTAACTCAAATATACATCAAGATTGCATAGCCGTAAATTCATGTAGAGCGCAGATGTCAAATGGTCATTTTAACACACGTCACAGGCAAATGGTTCAGAATCGAGCGAATACTGTGGAAAATTGTGTTTCTTGGTGCCAAAGAATAAAGTCTTTCAGCATTAGAAATCCAAAATATAAGTATTTTAAATGTTACTAAACGTTAGCTTGATTATCGGGGTGTATAATTATGAACTTTTCTTTGTTATATCTGGTTCACATGTAATAAATAAAGTCCATAAAAGAAAAGTAACAGTGTTAACATTTAATAGACTATGAAAGTGATGACGTCACACTCCAAGAGGGTAACCGTGAGGAAGGGGATTATTTTCCAAACAACTGGTGTCGGGTTATAATATCAAAAAAGGTCATTTTGTTTCAGTGTAAATGTTGTAACTAACGTTTTAATAGGTAAGTGAGTGTATATTACTAATCATTGAACCTTTAAGCAGTGAAAAGATGTGATGGGATGGATGCAATGTGGTTTAAATCGCCAACCATGTGGTGGAGGTGTCAGCCATCCTTAATGCTATAATGCTTGCAGTTGGGAGCACAGTTCATAACGATATTCAAATGCCCCATGGCAGAAAGAGGAAAAAGAAAACCCTCAGGAGCTGAGTATCATAAACAAAAGGCTGAGAAGGAAAAGGACCAAGCAAAACAGCAGGGATCCTTCCTGAAATATCTTCTCTTTAATCTAAATAAGATGGAATCAGTTCACAGCATCCGGATGAAGGAATTTTACTTGGAGAGGAGAGTTTAGCTCTCATCTGCATCCAAGCAGTTTGGAACATCAAGATGAAGATATATTAGTGGAACATGGACCCAAACAAGTTCATGAATTTCCCTTCCCTAAGGCTGGAAATAAAAGAAAATCCTCTGTTCAGCATTACAAGAGGAAACTCATTAATGGGAAGAAATTCATCGAAACTGGTTACGATATTCAGTGTTGAAGGACTCTGTGTTTTGCTTTTGCTGCAAGTTGTTTAGAAATCAAGCAACTAGTACATCACTTACTGAAAATGGTTTGAAGGACTGGAAAAACATCTTCAATTTTCTCTTAACATGAAAGAAGTTCAGAACATTTGGAATGTTTTCAAAATTGGAAAGAACTTGAATTATGATTGAAAAAAGGAAAAACTATCAATGAAGAAAATTTACATGTGATCAAGGAAAAAGAAGAATATTGGCAACAGATATTAGAGCATCTGATTGCTTTAGTGAGAGTTCTCAGTGGGAAAAATTTAGCATTCCGTGGCCACAGTACAAATGAAAAATTATACACTCCAGGTAATGGAAACTTTTTAAAATTTGTTGAATACCTAGTTTTGTTTGATCCATTAATGAAGGAGCATCTACGTAAAATAACTGATCATTAAACACAGGTTCATTACTTAGGAAAAAATATGCAGAATGAACTGATTCACATCCTAGCAAATGTCATTAAAAATAAAATTGTAGAAGCTGCCCATTCTGCAAAATATTTTTCAATAATACTGGACTTTACACCAGATGTGAGTCATGTTGAACACATGACGATCATTTGTTTTGTGGATATGTAAAAATCTGCAGATGAAGATAATGTTGAAGTGCTCATAAAGGAACATTTTTGGGGTTTCATATCACTAAAGGAGACATCTGGATCATTTATGACTGAAACTATTCTGAAACAATGTCATTGTCTGTTGAAAACTTACATGGCCAAGGGGAGTAATATGAAGGGTAAAGACAATGGTGTGCAAAGAAGAATGATGGAAATCAATCCTACAATCTTTTTCATTCCTTGCAGTGCACATTCTCTGAATCTGGTTGTCAATGCTGCTGCTAGATACTGTTTGGAGGCAAGCGGTTTCTTTGATCTGGTGCAACGTGTTTTCCTCAGGCTCAACATGCCATTGGGAGATTCTGACTCGTCATGTGAATTCTCTAAACCAATTAGTCAGACAAGATGGAAGAGTCGCATTGAGGCTTTGAAGCCTCTTCACTATGAACTTGGAAACATTTATGATGCCCTAATTGAAATTTCTGATGATACTACCTTTACTGGATCATCTGGCAATACAGCATGTTCAGATGCAGAAGCTCTTGCAAATGGCCTTGCCAAATTCAAATTTGTGACTTCACTCATTTTGTGGTATAACATCCTTCTTGAGATTAAACTCAGTAGTAAGCAACTTCAGGAAAAGAACTTGAACATACATTCTGCTATTCAAAAACTCCAGGAAACTAAAAATATTCTGGAGCAATTCAGAAGTGATGAATGGTTCGAAAGAACACCGGTAGATTCTCTCGAGCTTGCTGAAGAAATAGACTTTCCGAATTTGAACCAGAACCAGTTTGCATTCAGCAAAAGAAACAGCAGTTTTCATAGGAAGGATGAGACACACCCATTCAGAACCCAAAACAAAGGTTCAAAGTGAATTTCTACTTTGCAGTCCCTGATACTGCTATTCACTCGGTTGACAAAAGATTTCAACAGATGCAGCAGCTAGAATCAGTATTTGGCTTTCTATATGATATCCACAGCTCGCAAAAGAAAACAGCAAAACAGATAAGAGAATTTTGTATAAAACTGGAGTCGTCTTTGACTCATGAAAATTCAAAAGACATTAATCTACAGATTTGTGTAGTGAGCTTCAGGCTTTTTCAAGATGACTTAAGAAACATTTCACTCCTGAAGAAGTACTGAAGTTTGTTTGTGAAAATAAGCTCAGACAGTTTTGTAACCATTTTTATAGCTCTACACATTCTTTTAATTTTGCCAATTTCCCTAGCTAGTGGGGAACATAGCTTCTCAAAGTTAAAATTGATAAAAAAACATATCTGCATTCAACAATGGTGCAAGAGAGACTTGTTGGACTTGCCACAATGTCAATAGAGCATGAAATAGCAGGAAAACTGGATCTAAAAGACCTAGTGACTGAATTTTCAAAACCTGAAGCAAGTAAAGTCATGTTTTAAGAGCACAGAGTGTTTTTTATTTGGAGTGTTTTGTAAATACAGGTTAAAGTTCATTGAAGAGTTTTCTTATTTCTTTCTATATTGGATGTGGTGGTAATGGCAGTTAAAGCAGGATAGCGTAATGGATGATTTTGGATTTGTAATAATAAAAATTATAATTAACATTTTAATGCATTTTTATTTGAAATTGGACTGAAATATCATCTAGCTGTCATGTACAAATCTATTCTGAAAATTTCATGTCTCTATTTTATCTGTTCTCAGAAACATTGGTTAGACAGATGGATGGAATAACAGAATAATTAAGCCTCTGTTTAAAAAAAATGCTTAAAAAACATTAAAAGGAAAAAAAGGACAAAATGTTTCCCAGTTTACCAAAAATCTCAGCCTAGATCTGCCTTTGGGGTTTGAGAGTTGGGCCACTGATTGCATGGTTTGCCTAGGGCACTAGTTGCTGGCAGCTACTCGAGGGCTGCCCCTGTCCCTAGCCTCTGTTTGCCAGAAGCTGGGAATGGGCGACAAGAGATGGATCATTTGATGATTACCTGCTCTGTTCATTCTCTCTGGGGCACCTGGCATAGGCTACTGTCAGAAGACAGGATACTGGGCAAGATGGACCTTTGGTCTGACCCAGTATGGCTGTTCTTATGAGAGAAAAATGCTAGCACAATAACCCTGTAAACCATCCAATCCAATTACATCTTCTTGGGGTTTTTATATATATATAAAATCTCTCTCTCCCAGGGTGGGAGAGATGCAGTGATGGCGAAGCCATAACTACATAGATTGATTCACCCAGCCATTTGAGCTATGCGGCAGGGCATGGTACTCAGAGAGGTTACCACTGCCTCTGGATTGTAGTAAAAGCCATAAAGATGCAATTCCACAGGCTGATAGAAGATACTTTTTTCACATTTAAGCCCTCCCTCTCTCTCTCCCCTATCCCCCTGGACCTATCAGCATACAGCTCTTTTATTCTAGCTATGCACTGGGGACAGTATTTTTCCCAAATTTTTCTTTGGCACCTGATGTAGATGTGTACAAAATAAAAGTTCTGTCACAAAGGAGCTTATTTGTTATATTTCTGTGTCTCATTGCAAAGTCCAAGATGAAGTTTCAGCAAGTTAAAAAAAATTAAGCACTTACATTTTTGCCAGCATTTCTTCATATATCATACTGCTAGAATTGCTCCAAAATTAGTTCACAAAAATCAAAAACAAAATGGAAAAGAGGAATCTCTTCTCATTCTGGCATGATTTATTAAATTAGATGTGATCTACACAACTGACCATTTCAGACTTTACCACTGTACCCTACCAGATGGGTCTTTGCTTCTCTGAAGTCACCAAGAACCAGCTCTTAGCACTATGCCAAAACCTTGACTAAACATAAGCATAATGCAATCTTTCCCACCCACCCCCAATTCAGCAATACATATCTGCATCTACTGAGTGGCTTGTATAGTCCAGTGGAAATACATCACCTCTTTCTTCTCATATCCTTCAATTTCCTCACATACACAGTCTTCCACCACCTGTATCACTTCACCACCAAGGTCTGTTTTTTTTAGTTTCTTTATCTTTTGTAGCTCCTTTTCATTTTAAAGATCAGCACTTTGCCTTAATTCTCTTTTTTTATTTTTTGAGAGTTGATGTGAAACTATTGCAATTAAATTAAAAAGCTGTTTATTTTTGCCTGATTTGGGGTTTCAGAATAACTCCAAACCTTGACCCAAGTTTCCAACAAAATCAGTATTTTGTAGAGAAATTTAAAAAGTTCCACTGAGAAGACAGCCCCTGAAAAGTTAAATCATCAGCTTACCTGGAGTCCTATTATTAATTAGAAATGTATAATAGTTAAGGGCTTATCCATTCCAACACTACAACTCATGAAATAAAATGTGCAATGACTCAAATAATGTTTAAGTTTGCCAGGCAGTTATATAATTCTTGGGCTTTGTTAATACTGTTAATTGAGATATTAAACTATTATAAATCATTATTTTTGTGACCATACTGCATAGGAACTCTAATAAGGAATCCAGGTCCCACTGCATTAGGCATTGTACATAACCAAAAGACAGTCTCTGCCCCAAAGGACTAATTGATTAAACTTCCAGTTTGAAATGAACTGTTCTTTAAACTAATTCAGTATAACAGGATTGTTTTGAAGCATTGGGGTGTCTTATTCAAACTAATTTTCCCTCTCATTTTGTTGATGCTTATGTTTTATAGCTGTTTGTTCAGCACTGAAACAGAACAAAAGATCACATTTATCTTCAGTGAGTGACAGAAAACAAAATATCTCTGTGACTGGCATGCTGATTCTCAGACAGTATAGCTATTAATTTCTTTCCTTTCAGCTATATATATGCACACTTTAAAACCAATGCATTTCTGAAGTATTGTATCAAGTGAACCAAAATAAATCTTTTAAAATCATTCCATTTGAGTCACATAAAAATACAAATCACTTAAATGATTGCAATGAGAATGAAAAAAATAAAACTGGAGGGGAAGTCTCAGTGGTAATTATAGACACACATGCAGTTAACTAGCCGAAAAATAACTGTGAAAGTCCTTCCATAAAACTCAATTAGAATTTTAGAAAACCATAACATTTATGAAAGGCCAAAGTGGCTTTCTTATTTTTCAAATACCAAAAAAATTCAACCCATTTAATAAAGTAAATAAAAATGAAATTTGGAGATTACTAAAAGGATTAATTTAATGAAATTACCATCAAGTCTCAGCAAGAAGCCCAATAGAGTCAAAGGCATTGTGACAAAATTTGTTTTAAAATGACTGAAATCTCAACAGCCTGGAGCTGGATGTTGGCATAGGAAACTGTTCCATTATGACACTACTGGTTCATGTCATAGGGCCAAATCAGACATACAAGATTCCCATTGGAAGGATCCTCTCCACAAATGGAAAAAATGGATCTCTGTACCTCACTTTAGAAAGGACGTCTCTTTCATTACACTGCAGCAGCATTCCCCCAGCTCCAGGCACAGATAGAAGGAGGAAGCACATAGCGGGCAATATGGGAACAACTAGGGGGAGGAATTGTGCATCATCTCCCCAGGTTCTCAGCCTCTAGCAATATTATGTTTCCATATTCCACCTCACACTTGGTGGAAGTTCCACTCAAAGGACTCTTGAGAGCAGCCACATGCTATGGGAATCCTGCCAGCATTACTCAATATGAGTTATGCTGCTTGGAAACCCAGAGTCAACTCAAAAGAAAGGACTTTCTTGGGGACGGTCCTGATTTTCTGTGGATCCGTGGGGATGGACTGGCTTTACAAATGGCATCCACAGCCTGGTTCCAGGTGGAAAATCTTTGTGGGATGGCACAACAAGGCTTTTACATTTTTAATGCACAGTGAAATAAACCGGTATGGATCGACAATCTAAACCTGACCACATTTTGATATTGCTATAAGCAAGAGAATGATTAAGGCACTGATAGTGTCTATGGTTCCCTGTGTGAGCATATGGAAATTCAGCACAGAGAACCAAATTCTGAAGTAAATTACACTAATGTAAAGCCAAAGTAAATCTGTTGATTTCACAGAAGCTACTCTGAATCAACACCAGCATAACTAGATCAAAATCTGGCCAAAAGTTTGTAATTTTCTTAGCTTTTTAAAATGTTCTTTTTCCATTCAACCTTCATCAGTACTGGGCTGAATGATTTGACATACTTCTTAAAATACAGCCTTGCCCTTGTGAGTGCACCTAGAACATCAGCAACAGCTAAAACTTTGTGAAGATTTGGACAAAGCACCAGTTCCAGAAATTGATTGAAGAAAAAACCTTTTTTCTCCTCACCTTCTTAGCACTGGCCCTAACAAATTGACAGCACAAAGATACTGAATAACAGGAGATGCTCACAATTCATCTTTCAGCTTAGAGCACTAAATCTGGATGTGATGTAAAAACATAAGTTCTCAAATAAAACAACAAGCACTGTCAGGACAGAATGATTGAATTGAGCATTTTTTATTTGACGGTCTAAGGATTCTAGATAGTGTATGAAGAATTCCTACAAAACCTCATACAAGATTCCATGGTTTTAATGAGGTTTTGAAGGAAATTTCTATAGGAAGATTTAATAGTAAATCGGCACTCCTTGCAAAAGATACAAACTGGGAGCTACATCTGGCATACAACATTTCTTAGTAAATGCTATATAATGAAATCAGTGTTTTACCTGCTAAGCGCTATTTTCCAACCAAAATGCATGAAAGTTTGTTTCTTCCAGTTTCCAGTGGTTGCCCTAAATTGGTAATGTGGTGTAAGGAAATAACAGAACAGAAAAGAAATATTAGAAACCAGACAAAAGTATGTGGAGCAACACATCTCCCTTTCTCTAATTCATCTTTACTCCAGTTTGCTGATGCTTTTGTAAAATTCAATCAAAGTGAAAGTCTCTTAGGTTCTGCGGAGGTAGAGAAAGTGGAGTGCAGAGAAGTTGAAGTGGTTCATAGATTTCAAGCCCAGAAGGGATCCTCTAGTCTGACCTCCAGTGTAACACAGGCCATAGAATTTCCCCAAAAAATTCCTAGAACAGACCTTTTAGAAAAACATCAAAACTTGATTTAAAAATTGACAGCAATGGAGAATGCACTACAATTTTGGGTAAATTGTTCCAATAGTTCATTATTCTTATGGTTTAAAATGTATGCTTTATTTCCAATCTGAATGTGTCTAGCTTCAACTTCCAGCCACTAGATCAGGGATGGGCAAACTTTTTGACCAGAGGGCCACATTGGGGTTGCAAAATTGTGTGGAGGACTGCGTAGGGAGGGCTATGCCTCCCCAAACAGCCTCGCCCCTGCCCCCTATCTGACTCCTCCCACTTCCTGCCCCCTGACTGCCTCCCTCAGAACTTCCCACCCGTCCAACCCCCCCTAGTCCTTGTCCCTTAACCATCCCCTCCCAGGACCCCCTGCCCCAACTGCCCCCCCAGGACCCCACCCCTATCCAACCCCCCTGTTCCCCATCCCCTGATCCCTATCCACACTCCTGTCCCCTGACAGGCCCCCATGGGACTCCCATGTTTATCCAATCCCCCTGTCCCCTGACTGCCCCCAGAACCTCCACCCCATACAATCACCCCCTGCTCCCTGTTCCCTGACTTCCCCTCAGGACCTCCGCCCCTTATCCAACCCCTTGGCCCCAGCCCCCTTTCCAAGCCACTCAGAGCAGCATGTCCGGCAGCCACGCTGCCCAGCTGGAGCCAGACACACTGCCGTGCTGCTCGGCAGGAGCGTGCAACCCCATCGCCCAGAGTGCTGCCCGCATGGCAGATTGGCGGCCGGGGAAGTGAGGACAGTGGGGGAGGGGCTTCAGCTAGCCTCCCCAACTGGGAGGTCAAGGGCTGGGCAGGACTGTCCATGGGCAAGATGTGGCCCGCAGGTCATAGTTTGCCTATCTCTGCACTAGATCATATTTAACCTTTCTGTTCTATACTGAAGAGTACATCATCAAATATTTGTTCCCCATGTGGGAACAAGTAGACTTACAGACTATGATCAAGTCAACCCTTAACTTTCTCTTTGTTGTGCTAAATATATAGATCTCCTTGATTCTGTCACTATAAAGCATGTTTTCTAATCCTTTAACCATTCTTGTGGCTAACCTCTGACCTCTCATATATCAACATCCTTCTTGAATTGCGGACACCAGAACCGGAAACAGTATTCCAGCAGCAGTGCCAAATGCAGCAGTAAAATATCCTCTCTTCCTACTCGAGATTCCACTGTTTGTGCATCCAAAGATTTCAATAGACCTTTTGCCCACAGCATCACACTAGGAGCTCATATTCTGCTGTTCTTTTCCAGAGTCACTGCTTCCCAGGAAAGCGTCTCCCATCATGTAAGTATGGCCTACATTTTTTGTTCCTAGATATATACATCTACAATTTAGTCATATGAAAATACATATTGTTTGCTTGCATGCAACTGACCAAGTGAAATCCACACACTCCAACCAGTTCTTCACATACTCTCACACACACACACACACACACACACACACACACACACACACACACACACACACACACACACACACACACACACACACACACACCCCACTCCCTGCAACTGTTGTTCCAGGTGATGGTCTGGTAAAATCTGTCATTAAGATAGGAGTAAGTCTGATAATATTAACATTAATGGACTTCTGTATTTTTTTTAAATAAACCTTATTAAAGCTCTATCCTAAGCAACCCTCTCTATATATAAAGGGTTGCCCTCCCTCAAAATGTAGCACAGAACACAGATAACCACCTTCTCCAACAAAATACTTTATGCTAGCTTACAAAGTACTAAAGAACATGTCTATATAGGACTGGAACTCTATACCCACCAGATTATCACTCCATTATAGTCCCAAAACATCCTACTTTCATACAAACCAGAGATTATACCCCTGCCTCACCCACCATCCCATTACAGGTCAAAACAACCACTGGACCCTCTGCACCCTCCTGAAATAAGGAGGATGCTATACTGTGTTCTTTTTATGAAACAATACAGATTGAAAAATACATACTCCCCACATACAGACTATCCATCTCTCTGTGCCCTGTCTACCTGACACATCAAACAAATAGAAGCCCAGTGCTAGTTTAAACCTAAGCAGATGGACCTTACAAAGATTGGGAAAACATTGAAAAAGAGATTGGTTTTCTCAGTATGGCACTTATGACCAACCACAGTGCTGTAGTTCATGTACTTTACCAGAGCAGAACTCCATTTCAAGTAACAAGTAAGGAAAATCCCTAGTGTATATGAAGAGGATATTTTGGGCAGAGGTAAAGCTGGCAATGAAGATTTAATTTCAAATTCCAGTATTTTCAAGTATTTAGGGGTTTTTTTTTTAACAGCATCTATTTCTGTGTGTGTCTGAAACTTACTCTGTTTGTTTTTTGCCTGAAAACAAAATATGAACAAGAAATGACTATAAAGCAACAACTTTAATGTGGCAGATTGGGGAGCTGCTTGTCCAACAACAAAGGCAAAACAAAAAAATATGATGTTGTGTCTGTCTGTCTAATACACACTGCAGGATTGTAAAACAGGGACAATGGAAGCAACAACTGCAATTTTTTGATGTTACCAGTAAGTGTTGTGACATGTGCTGGTTCAGAGGAGCCAAACCACAATGAAGTAGGAAATGGGATGTGGGGAAAAAAATAAAAGAAGCAGTAAGGCAAGTCAGGAACAACTTTTCTATTTCAGGATTCAGCTAAAGATAGTTATACTGGTGAAGTACAATATTGTTTGCCCTGTATATACATGACATGTAATAAATCCTATTTTCGATTGAAGCTAGAAAGCTTCAACAGTTTGTACAAATGCTGTTCTTGGCTTGTCAGCATATAGTCATTTTCTGGATTTATTGCAGCCTGTGCTGCATTCAGCTTTTCCCATTATTTGGTAAAGTGGCTAGAGTTCTATCACTGGGCAAGCAAATGAGTGCAGGATGAGGCACGGGTGACCTAACGAAACCCAATTTCTCCTCCTAGGGAACACTAATTGGTCCTCTTCATCTATTCAAAAACCCACAGTTTAAGGAGCATTGCTCAGTATGTTTTACTTCCAGTTTGATTTTTAATTGTATGTTTTTAAGTTATGTAACATTGATTTATAAAGGTTTTATTTTTTTAAGTAATTAATTGATTTGCTGAATGTTCTTCCTGACAGAGAAGAAGCCATATTCCTCCCTGGTGTATCTCCAGCATGTAGGGTATGTATAGCTACATGCACAGTGAAAAACAAGCTGGATCCACAGTGCAGGGTGTAGCTATATGCATCAGTAAAAGGTTCTGGCCATGGGAGACAGCAGTGAAAGGCTGTACCTTTCTCCACTGCATCCCACTGCTAGACCCTTTCCCTACTACCAGAGGGTTTTCCTGTGGTGAGGTAAGGCTCCAGGAGCAGGGAGCTGCTGGAGCCTTTACCACTGCCAGAGTCCTTACCTGCATCAGAGGAAGACTCCAGCAGCAGAGAGATACCAGTCTTTCCTCTGGTGAGGAAAGGCTCTAGCACTGGGGAGCTATCAGAGTCTTTCCCTGTTGCCACAGTCTTTTCTTGCAGCATGGAACACTGAGTAGAGAGCCATTACGGTACGTACTTAGGTACATCCCCTTCATGAATGTCTATATTCTACTCACATACGCCATACCTCACCACCTACACTGCAATTTAAACTTGCGCTGGGGGTTACCTGAGTACATACTCTAGAAACTGCCAAATGAAGTGCACAGCAGAGATGTATCCTCTGTTGAATCATAGACTCTGTTCAAATTGACGTCAGTGGGGTTTCACCAGGGATAGCTTGGCTTGGTGTGTACACGGTCAAATTCTTCCACATGGACTTCAATTATTTAAAATAAATCAAGCCTTGCATACTGAAGGATTGAGGAAAATGTGTGACTATTCATACATTTCCTATTACATAAAAAGGTAATAGCTTTGATGGAATGTTGTTAAATACCATATGCATGCCTACTTTCTGTTTAAAATCTGCAACTTGTTTATATTTTATTTTTATTTAAAAGCTTTTGGTATATTCATAGTTGAAGTAATGCAAACATTCCATCCTTTTGGAGCCATTTTCTTTCCTCTACTTCCAGTTACGCTCCGTGTAAGTACGCTCTAGAAGAGACAAATTATTATGTAAATGTATTTTGCAGTTTGGGATTGTACTAAATAATTGCTAACAAAAATGTATTATTTAGCCCCAGGCTATATTACTGCATTAGAATTAAATGGTAACTGTTGCTGTTTCAGTGATGGTAAGAACCACCAGGCTGATGTCAACATCACTCTGAATACCATTATCATGGTCTCTGCAGTAATTTTATAACTCTTCCTTGATCTTTAGAAGAAAGTTGCAGAATTATTTATAATGTGATGAAATTTCAGGCTATTTTGAGCATGATACCATTGCAAAAAAATTACTTTTTCTCTATCATATTATTAATTACCAGAGTATGTTAGGTTTATTAGAAAATATCTGCTTATTAAGATGGTTGATAAGACTCTCCCTGATGTGCATGAATACTCATTACTGAAGTTTACTTGGGTTATGCATCATTTTGACTGCATTTGGCAAATATACTTGTTTCCTGTAAGAAAAGTGCCTGTTGCAGTCAATGGAAAATATAACAACAATAAATCTACATGATAGAATTTCATCACTTTAAAGATCTGATTCTGATGGTTCTTGTGTGGGTTCTCAAAGATGGGCAAGTGGGGAGCTTTTCCTGTCTTTTGCTCATATGAGCAGGAGGCTGTCAGAATCCTAGTGTTTGTGCTCCTTGAACACAGGTATTAGAGGAGTTGTGGTACACAAACTTTGTTAGCACTCCAAACAGAATAGAGTGGCATGAAGACAGAACCATATCCCATATCGCAGGCAAGTGCTGTAATCCCTGGGCTAAAATTGATAAGGTGGGCATCACTTCCTCTTCCTCCAACCATTTTGTGTGGAACAAGGCAAGCATCTAGCTCCTCAAAAAACATCTTAGGCGCCTAAGCCACTGGATTCCAGACACTACTTTTCCCTTTATTATGAGCCAAATCAGCTGGGAAGAATTTAATCAGAAAAATGTGAATGATAATTGGAAATTGTTTAAGTACACTTTACTAGATGCCCCAAAAGCCACAATCAAGGAAGAAAGTCGTATTTGTTTTAAAAAACAACCCAGTTTAGAGGGGTTAGATCTCTGTTCTACATCTTTAGTTTAAATTTCCAAATGCACTTTAGGAGTAGGCCCACATGCAGCACATTATAAATCATACTATTTGGAGGTTACAAATTGGATAATTGTGACAAGATCCACATCTGTCAGCTTCTAGCCAAGTGCAGTTGGAAAAAAGCATTCTTTGACTACTTCTGTCATCATATCTACTAGAAGTAGCTCAGGAATCAATGAGACCTCTGAATCATTAAAAGTAGTAAATAAAGGCAGACACATGCAGTGTGTCTTAAACAGTGTCAGTTACTATCATTGTCATTCCTTCTGGTTGCTTACCCTGGCTCACAACTAACAATATTTGTCTCATTTGGACTGAACTTCAGCCAAATAGGATTCATCCATGACCCAGCCTTGACTAGCCAGTAGGCAAGCAAAAGACCATACAATCTAAGGTTTAAGAAACAAAGTTGATTTAAAATAAAAAATCCTAGAAACATTATTTCCCTTATCAAACTGAAGAGAGCACTTAACATAATTAACACTAATTCATGGTCTAAATTTAATAAACCTCTGATCAGAATTTGGATGCTTATGTCTACAGTGGATGGTCCATGTAACTTTAAATTTCAGTAAAAAGATACAGCAATGTGGCTCAATCTCAACTCACTTAGAGATCCATACCAATTTTTTACCACTAATCTTCAAGGCCCTTCATGATTTAGATACAACTACCTCACAGATACTGCCTTCCCCTCCATTATGAGGCAAATTAGCTGGGAGGAAGAATTTTGTCAGAAAAATGTGAATGATTATTGGAATTGTTTAGGAACACTTTACTAGAAGCCCCAAAAAGCTGCAATCCCACAATCAAGCAAGAAGGATATATTTGTTTTTTTTAAATGACCTGGTTTAGAGGCAGTTTGAGGTAGCTAAAATATAATATTTATTGGGGAAAGGGGAAGTTGAAAGTAAATAATATAAATCAGAAGCTAGGAATTGTAGAGAATTGAAAAGAGAAGCAAAGAGACATAACAGGGAGAAATTTATGGCCAGCAGAGTTAAGGACAATAATGAGGAGGCGTTGTTTTTTTTTAAAGTATGTTAGAAACTAAAATAATCCTAACAATGATATTGGTCCTTTAGATGGAAATGGTAGAATTATCAATAATAATGCAGAAAAGGCAGAAGTATTGAATAAATATTTCTGTTCTGTATTTGGGGAACAAACAGATGATATAGGCATATCCTACAACAATATTCTTTCCATTCTACTATTCTCAGGAGGATGTTAAACAGCAGCTAGTAAAGTTATATATTTTTAAATCAGCAGATCCACATAGTTTTAAAAGAACTAGATGGACTATTAATGTTGATTTTCAGTAAATCTTGGAACACTTGGAAAGTTCCAGAAGACTGGAAGAAAGCTAATGGCATGCCAATATATAAAAAATGACCTGATTAATTAAAAGCCTATCAATCTGACATCAATCCCAGGCAAGATAATGGACCAGATGCCAGAGGTCTCAATTAATAAAGAATTAAAGGAGGTAATATAATTAATGCCAATCAACATGGGTTTATGGAAAATAAATTCTGTCAAAGTAACTTAATTTTTTTTTTGCTGAAATTATAAGATTGGTTGATAAAGGTAATAGTGTCGATGTAATATACTTAAACTTCTGTAAGGCATTTGACTCGGTACCACATGACATTTTGATTAAAAAAACTAAACCAGTATAACAACAACATGTAACACATTAAATGGATTAAAAGATGGCTAAGTATTAGGTTGCTAATGTAATTGTAAAGGGGGAATTTTCATCAAACAGGTATGTTTCTAGTGGGGTCCCCCAAGGATTGATTCTTGGCCCTATGCTATTTAACATTTAATCAGTGATCAGGAAGAAAACAAAATCATCACTGATAAAGTTTGTAGATGAAATAAAAATTGGGGGATTGGTAGATAATGAAGAGGACAGGTCCCTGATACAGAATGATCTACATAGCTTACTAAGCTATGTACAAGCAAACAATATGTGTTTTAACATGACTAAATATAAATGTATACACCTAGGAACAAAAAATGTAATTACATAATGGGGGACTTTGCTGAGAAATAGTGATTTTGAAAAAGATTTGGGGGTCATGATGGATAATCAGCTGAACAAGAGTTCACAGTGCAATGCTGTGGTCAAAAAGACTAATGTGATCCTTGGATGTCTAAACAGGGAAATCTTGAGTAGGAATTCAGAGGATATTTTACCTCTGTATTTGGCATGGGTATTACTGCTGCTGGAACACTGTGTCCATTTCTGATGTCCACAATTCAAGAAGGATGTTGATAAATTGGAGAGGGCTCAGGGAACAGCCACAAGAATGATTAAAGGGTTAGAAAACATGCCCTAAGAGTAATCGATTCCAGGAGCTCAATCTATTGAACTCAAGAAAGAGAAAATTAAGGAGTGACTTGATTGTAGTCTACAAATACCTATCTGGGGAACAATTATTTAATAATGGGCTCTTCAGTCTAGCAGAAGATATAATACAATTCAATGGCTGGAAGTTGAAGCTAGAAAAATTCAGACTGGAAATTAGGTGCAAATTTTTAACAGTGAGAGTAATTAACCATTAGAACAACTGACCAAAGGTTTGGCGGATTTTCCATCACTGTCAATTTTTAAATCAAGATTTTTCTAAGAGATCTGCTTTAAGAATTATTTGGGGGAAGTTCTATGCCCTGTGCTATACAGGAGGTCGAAGTAGCTGATAACAATGCAATCTTGGCCTTTGGAATCTATGAATGTACTACATACCAAGTCAACTACACTCTCATTTGAGGACTATCAAGGCTGGCTGGTCCTTTAAGGGCAGTCAGGCTCAGCCTTACTTGTGAAATAGCAATTAACCCCTAGCTGATCTGATTACTTAATTATAACTAGTGATCCCAAGTACAAAAGGATCAGAAAGGACTAAAAGAGAGAAGAGAACTCAATAAGAGAAGACCCAAGACACAGGAGCCAGGGGAGTTCCCTCTCTCTAGGAAGGGCTTGGTGAAGGCAGGCTAGAGACCACCACTGGGAGCAAGTTATGCTCCTGTGGGTGGTCTGGAGACATGGCCTATAACGGTATGTCCACATGGCAAAAAAAATAAAATAAAAAGCCCTGTGACAATATGTCTTAGAGCCTGAGTCTACAGACTTGGGCTCACGATATGGTGATAAAAACAGCACCATAGATCTTCGGGCTCAGGCTGGAGCTCGGAGTCTTAAGCCTGAGGAGTGGGGTGAATTTCAGGGTCCAAGCTCCAATCTGAGCCCAAATGTCTATGCAACTATTTTTAGCACTAAGCATGAGCCCGGATCGGTATACCCAGGTGCTGACACTCACTGTTGCAGGGTCATTGGGTTGGGTTTTTTTTGCCATGTAGACACACCCTACGAAACAAGGAGGACCCTCAGAGAAGCTGCCAGAGTCCCTAGAGAGGGGAGGCAGTGGGAAACCTAATAGGAAGAAATGCCTCCTGGAAAAATCCCTGAGAGGCAGTGCTCAGTCAAAGGAGCAAGGTAGGAACTCTGCAGTCCCCTGGAGTAGGGATGAAGAGCAGGAAAATGCAATGCAGCCTATGAGGGGCTTGTTGTGTGACTTCTTTAGTTTGACTTTGTTATCCTGGAAAGAAATAGAACTGAAAGGTGTCCTGGCTGGAAGGCTGGGCCACAGAAGACAGAAAAACTGACCATCATAGGGCCAAATAAATGGTCAACAGGGAAATTGTCAACACGTGATGCTGGAGATGAAGACCCCAGCAATGCCAGGCTCTGATGGCAAGGATACTATAGCAGTGAGGGGTATGGCAGTATCCATTTACAAGGATACAAACTGGAAATACCTTCACTCTCACTACTTACAGATCCATAATACATGGCTAGCAATGATGATGAACATAGCTGCATTGTAGGTAGGACATCCTTTCAATTAAGGACCAGAGTGTCCCTAGCCCTGGGTGCACAAGAGGTGGGAAGCATCTCTTCTCCTTGTGATTCTTCAAAAGGACATAGCGCAGTAACAGTCCTTGGGTGATATGGTATTTGGAAATTAAATTTCAGGAAGAAAAGATTGACCATGAGGAGACTAGGAGGCTCAGGAAATAAGGTTTCATTGTGTCATTAGAAGAACAGTGGGAATAATATCCCACTATCCCACTGCATAGGAAAGATAGGAAGTATGGCAAGAGACCACCCTGGCTTACCCAGGAGATCTTCAATGATCTAAAACTCAAAAAAGAGTCCTACAAAAAGGGGAAACTCTGTCAAATTATAAAGGATGAATATAAATAAATTCAAAATTCGAAAAGCCAAGGCACAAAATGAGATCAAACTAGCTAGGGACATAAAAGGAAACAAGAAAAACATTCTACAAATACATTAGAAGCAAGAGCAAGACCAAGGACAGAGTAGGCCCATTACTCAATGAGAGGGGAAAGACAATAACAGAAAATGTGGAAATGGCAGAAGTGCTTAATGACTTCTTTGTTTTGGTTTTCACCAAGAAAGTTGGTGGCGATTGGATGTCTAACATAGGGAATGCCAGTGAAAATGAGATAGGATCAATAGTCTAAAATAGGGAAAGAACAAATCAAAAATTACTTAGACAAGTTAGATGTCTTCAAATCACCAGGACCTGGTGAAATGCATCCTAGAATACTCAAGAAGCTGACTGAGGAGATGTCTGAGCCATTAGCAATTACCTTTGAAAACTCTTTGAAGACGGGAGACATTCCAGAAGACTGGAAAAGGGCAAATATAATGCCCATCTGTAAAAAGGAAAATAAGGATAACCCAGGGAATTACAGACCAGTCAGTTTAACTTCTGTACCTGGAAAGGTAATGGAGCAAATAATTAATCAATCAATTTGCAAACACCTAGAAGATAATAAGGTGATAAATAACAGTCAGCATGGATTTGTCAAGAACAAATCACGTCAAACCAAACTGATAGCTTTCTTTGACAGGGTAACAAGCCTTGTGGAAGGGAGATGTGGTATATCTTAACTTTAGTAAGGCTTTTGATACTATCTCACATGACCTTCTCATAAACAACCCCTAACTATCTGTTTATGACAGTTTAGGGTTAATGCCTCTTTTACCTGTAAAGGGTTAAGAAGTTCACCTAGCCTAGCTGACACCTGACCAGAGGAACCAATGGGGGAACAAGATGTTTCAAACGGAAGGAGGGAAGTTTTCCTTTGTTTAGAGTCTCAGTTTCAGCCAGAGTGAAAAAGATCAAGGAACCAGCCTCTTATCAGAGTAGTAAGTTTTAGAAAGGGATAAATAGGTTTATGTTCATTTTCTTTGTAACTTGTCTTGGTACCATTAAGGGAATTATCAAATTTGGGTATTCTTGTGTGTATTAAAGTTTTTGCCCAGGGGAACATCCTCTGTGTTTTGAATCTGTTGTCTGTGAGAGTAGCTGGTATGGTAATCTCTCCCAGAGGGTTTTCTCTTACTTTTCTTTTCTTTAATTAAAAGCCTTCTTTTTAAATACCTGATTGATTTTTTCCTTGTTTTAGATCCAAGGGGGTGGATCTGGATCCACCAGGAGCTGGTGGGAGAAAGGAGGGGGGATGGTTAATTTCTCCTTGTTTTAAGATCCATGAGGTTTGGATCTAGGTTCACCAGGAAATTGATGAAGTCTCTCAAGACTACCCAGGGGAATAAGGAGTGCTTGGGGGTGGTGGCAGCGATACCAGATCTAAGCTGGTAATTAAGCTTAGAAGTATCCATGCAGGTCCCCACATCTGTACCCTAAAGCTCAGAGTGGGGAAGGAACCTGACAAACTAAGGAAATACAACCTATATGGAACTCTATAAAGTGGGTGCAAAACTGGTTGGAAAATCATTCCCAGTGGTTCAGAGTCATGCTGGAAGGGCATAATGAATGGGGTTCCACAGGGATCAGTTCAGGGTCTGGTTGTGTTCAATATCTTCATCACTGATTTAGATAATGGCATAGAGAATACACTTATAATGTTTGCGGATGATACCAAGCTGGGAGGGGTTGCAAGTGCTTGGGAGGATAGCATTAAAATTGAAAATGATCTGGCCAAACTGGAGAAATGGTCTGAAGTAAATAGGATGAAATTCAATATGGACAAATGCAAAGTACTCCATTTAGGAAGGAACAATCAGTTGCACACATACAAAATGGGAAATGACTGCCTAGGAAGGAGTAATGCAGAAAGGGATCTGGGGGTCATAGTGTCAAATATGAGTCAGAAGTATAACACTGGTGCTAAAAAACACAAACATCATTCTGGGATGTGTTAGCAGGAATATTGTAAGCAAGACATGAGAAGTAATTCTTCTGCTCTACTCCACGCCAATTAGTCCTCAGCTGGAGTATTGTGTCCAGTTCTTGGAGCCACATTTCAGGAAAGATATGGACAAATTAGAAACAGTCCAGAGAAGAGCAAAAAAAATGATTAAAGGTCTAGAAAACATGACCCATGACGGATGATTGAAAAAATTGGGTTTGTTTAGTCTGGAGAAGACTGAGAGGGGACAGTATAACAGTTTTCAAGTACATAAAAGGTTATTACAAGGAGGGAGAAAAATTGTTCTTCTTAACCTCTGAGCATAGTTCAAGAAGCAATGGGCTTAAATTGCAGCAAGGGTGATTTAGGTTGGACACTAGGAAAAACTTCCTAACTGTCAGACTGGTTAAGCATTGGAATAAATTGCCTAGGGAGGAGGTAGAATCTCCATCATTGGAGATTTTTAAGAGCAGGTTGGACAAACACCTGTCAGAGATGGTCTAGATCAGTGTTTCCCAAACTTGGGACGCTGCTTGTGTAGGGAAAGCCCCTGGCGGGCTGGGCCGGTTTGTTCACCTGTCCCGTCTGCAGGTCCAACCGATCGCGGCTCCCACTGGCCGCGGTCACTGCTCCAGGCCACTGGGAGCTGCTGGAAGCGGTGCAGGCCAAGGAACTTACTGGTTGCCGGTTCCAGCAGCCCCCATTGGCCTGGAGCAGTGAACCGAGGCCAGTGGGAGTCACGATCAGCTGGACCTGTGGACACAACAGGGAAACAAACCAGCCCGGTCCACCAGAGGCTTTCCCTACACAAGCGGCGTCCCAAGTTTGGGAAACACTGGTCAAGATAATACTTAGTCCTGCCATGAGTGTAGGGGACTGGACTAAATGACCTCTCAAAGTTCCTTCCAGTTCTATGATTCTATACTAGACCACAGAGAAGCTATGGCAAAGAGAGTCAGACAGAGAAAGAGCCAACAAAGGCTCATGCCTAGGACAGCATGAGAGAAAGTTCTACTGCTCACTGTAGTAATGACTGCCATATACATTGGGCAAAATCCTGGCCTTATTGACATGAGCAGGAATTTTGCCATGAACTTTGATGGGGCAAAGATTTCACAATGGTCAGAAACATTTAAAAATTACATTCATTAATATCATGATGTAAGACTGAAGAAAATTAATTACTATGCACCTCATTTTTAGAGCTTCCAATCACCTGTAACTCCCATTGATTTGTAGGTACCTCACACTTCTGAAAGTAAGGCTCTAGAAAGTCCATGTAGGCAAAACACCTATTGGAGGGGAGTCCCACTAAGTTTCCCAAGAAGACAGCAGAGTGGGGAGGAAAGCGAGGGGTAGGAACATAGTCTCACCACTTCACTCTGGACCAGCCAGTGGAGTTAAGCAAGCATGGAAACATGTTCAACTTCACCTTGTAAAAGAATATGAAGCAAATGCTTCTGCAGTATGCACTTTCCCAAATACTTTTAGAGGCATTTCACCTGCCTCAGGCACAAGGCCTCCATGACCTGCTATCAGGCAGCAGACTCTCCACATACACATCCTCCAACCCCGAAGTAGGCTGTGGCTTAAAGTCACAATCTTAAATATATGTAATGTTTGATTTTCTTAAGTGATTAGTATGTCACTAATCAAAATGAGAAACTGATTAGCAAATTTAATATCTGATTAGCTCTTTTCCATGATGCAAAAGAATTAGTTATTAATCAAAACTGGAAGATAAACATAGCTATTCTCCCACTCAAACCAAGCACCTGCATTTTGTAAGGGGAAAAAAAAATAATGATTAAAACCAATGAGTTGGAGTGCTTTGATTAGTTCCAGGCACTGTTTTTCTAATCAAGGTAATTATTACATACAATAACTCTTATAATGCATTTAACAGAGCAAGTGTGATACATTTGTACTTAATAAAGACTGCATCCTAACTAGTTCTGTACCTGACTAATATCTAACTCTGTAAGATGCACTACAATAGAATTTAGTTCCACTCCAACAACTACCAGCTGGGTTGGTGATCTTGGCATCAAACAAGTCACTTGCTCTTTCTTAGCAATGTTTGAGTTTGCTCTTGAGACGAGGAAGAAAATGGACCATAAGGCTCTCAATGACTTGCAAAAATACAGGAAAGAAAAAAAGACCAAAAAAAATCTGCTGGTGTCAAGACAGTTTCTTGGCGGAACTCAGCAAGAGGGCAGCTTTCAGTTGATTAGCTCTGCCCTCATAATTAAGGAGTCATCACAGTCAATGGGAATTACTTTAAACTGCTTCAGGAGTTAGATTCATCCATAAAAAATTTAAAATACATTTCAGCCAGAATGGTCGCAGTACAGTTCTATGTTGTACATATCTAATTTCTTTGAATTTAAAGTTGATGAGCCATACTCAGTCTGCTTTAAATCTTTATCTTTCTGCAATTCATTTATTCTATTACCATTCTGAAAACTATAATTTAGTAATTTCCACTTTCACTTTTTAATGCTCCCAAGGAAACATGCTCTAATGGTTCCCTGTTTGTCATATTAGTTTCCAAAGAAAATTACAGCCAAGTTTAACCGCATTATAATTTCTGAGATATTAATTCTCGCTGAGGAGTGAACTGAAACCTAAATTAACCCTTCTATACCTATGGATGGTAAGTGTGCTTCAGTCAGTTACATCACCATGTGCATCGGCTATTGTGTTGGATAAAGCTGTCCTAGAATGAACCTACCTCAACCCACTGTTCTACTACCTGCCTATTCATCTGTCTTACTGATAGGGACCAAAATGTTCCATTCAGCTCCCTCCTCAAAGGAGTGAATCTGCCTGGCAAGAACACCTGGCTGCCCTGAGGTACATTCCTCTGCTCCCTCAGTCACCCCCAATACTAGGGACTGTCCCAGGTTCTCCCCCACTTCCCAACAGTTCAGGGAAAATCATCCTCCCAGCAAGCATTGGTATTTTGGCTGTAGCTTCCAGACCCACTGGGGAGGGGTCATTAATGGACCATTTTCCCACCTTTGTATGGGGGGTTTATTTGTAAATATCTCAGAGAGATTTTATGAGACTATTTGTAACACATGAGGACAAGGGCCTTTAAAATGGATAACAGACCCTTTTCCATTTGATATTACAGAAAAGGAGGATTCATCAGGAATAGCTTAACTTTTTCTCAAGTGTGATGAACCAGTCACCATAAGGTTACTATACATGCATTCATTTGTAACATTTCCATTTCCATAATTGAATTCTAGTAGACCTTTTGTCTTATGAGGAATATAAACAATCCCAAGAATGCATAATAAGCATAATTTTATGCATTAAAACATAAACAAAATTAATATTATTCAATCAAGAAAATCATTGTTAAATTTTCAGTAAGTAAACCTCAATACAGAATTTGAATGCTTCTCTAGGCATCCCAGATCTATTGCTATCATTACATTTTGATTCTGAAGGAGAAATAGAAGGAGGAAACTTGAAATGCTTAGCAACAGAAGGACATGGTATTAATTCATCATTGGGTCTTTTATTTTTTTAAAAAATATGCAATATAGGACAAACAAATATCACGAAACTGTAGCTATCTGCATACAACCTTCACAGTTGCCAAAGGAGTAGAAGACAAGCCCTTCTATTTAATAAGCACAATCCGCAACCACATTAACTGAACAAGTAACTTCTCATCACCGGGATCAATGCATTGTTGGAAAGACAGGATCCCATGAGCACAGACAGTTTATTACACATAGAAAGAGGATGATACTGTCTACATATGTACATATTTATGGAAGTCAGCACATCTAGTGGCAAAGCAATGAATATGTCTAAAAATTATATTTATCTGTATATAAAGTGATGAATATGTATATAAATTATATCTATATTACCTTGTTATACCATGCTGATAAGTCCTAATGGTTCACACTTGCATTCTGAAGCTTGTCTGGTTTAAGCTTATCCCTAGAGCAAAGTGCGATGGAAGCACAGGACATGAAATTCTGAAGTAAACTGGAAAGCTTGCTGTGCTCATTAAGCTCAAATTTTGACTGGCCTTGTGCAGAAGTATGTGGGGAGGCACGAGAGTACAAAAGCTCTCCCACCCTGTGTTACCACACAACAGCCAGATAGAGTTATAATCTTTGCAAAAAGCACTCCATCTAGAGCTGAGAGCAGCATACCCAGAGACAACAGGGTTAGGCTGCGGCCATGGCACTGCATTCTGTATGAGCCAGTAGATGTAGCCCTTTACAGGACAGAGTACATGAGATACCCAGTAAAAGGATGTACACCAGGGTCCCCTCTGGCTCAGGCTCCCCCAGAGCCCCTGAGGAACTGTGTCTGCAAGATGTCCTACTAGGTCACTAAACCTCAACTCCAACACTGAGTACTCTTTAAAGCCCAATCTTGCAGTACCATACCAAATAGTCAAAATGTACTCCTCGTTCAGTTTTGGTTCTGTGCTATTTTAAACTGAGTCTTCTGCATTACATTGTTTGCACTATACTGCATTACAGTGTTTGCAATATACTCAGCTGAAGTATGCTCAAATAACACCGCATGGCTGTCCCCCTAAGACACAAAAATGAATTTTCCATCTCTGGAGGCTATCCCGGTAAGAAAAGCTTGAATAAACAAACCTCAAAGCTATTTTACAAGCCAGTACTGGTTTCTGAACTCTGGGAATAAAGTGAAAGGTCTGGGTATATTTGTGCTGCACAGTGCTACTATGAATGTTTTGCAAATCAGAGTTGTTGAAGGTTTTTCACTCATTAAGCCTACAGTTAAGTTAGAAGCATTATTATTACTTATTTTAATAATCTTTCCCTAGATCTAGGTCTCTAATTTTAAGTTGCACCATGAGCAGGATTTAAAAAATGAGAAAAAGCAAGTGGATGCTCACACCTCCGGATAGGACCCTGAATGACAGCGGTTATGGAATTTCCACTTATTTATTATTACTCAATGCCTTATTTCTTACATGATGGGCCCAATTGTTCCCCCTGGTGAAAAACCTCTAAGAGGAGTAAAAGCCCATCTCATGGAAATTCCTCAGCAGGGGAGAGTTGCTAAACTTCCAATGATTAGGAGGGTCTAACTGGAGACCTTATGGAGACATGAGCTGCCTACTCAGAGGTACCAGGATAGAATCATGGGGAGCTGTAAACGTCCGCTGTTGGGGTTCGCCCCTCTCTGGGGTGGCTGGGAGCCAGGCCGCCTCACTACATGGCACAATATACAACAGTTCCGGGGCTTAGACCCTCAGGCAGGGGCTGAGAAAACAGTTCAGTACATTAAGCCCAGGTCCTAGGTCAGGGCGGGGCAACAAACAACAGTGGAGGGCTCAGACCCTCAGGCAGAGGCTGAACAAACAGTTCAGTAAGGTAGGCCCAGCCTCCTGGGCCTGAGCATCGGGGCAAGAGGGAGACTGCCACCCATGAGTGGGGTGGCAGGGGGGACGCAGGCCCGCCAACTCCTCTGCGTCCCAGCCCAGGGCCCTAACAGCAGCAGGCAGCCTGCTGCTATGTCAGTGGGGATCCTGGCCACAACACACTGACATTGGCTCTGGGTGTGCTGCAGCCAGACTAGGGTCGGCTGCCCCCGGGCTACTTCCGACCTCCCCCTCTACCGGTACCTCTGTCTCAGCGGCATCTTCCGCAGCGTCCCACACCATGGGCTCCTCAGGATACTGAGCCGGGGTAAACTGTTCAGGGGCTCAGACCCTCGGGGTCCCTTTGCACAGGCTGGCCTAGGGGCTCTTCTAGCGCCTGGTCGGCGTCCAGGCTCCGCAAGTATGGCCAGTCCTCAGGTCGGTCGCAGGTGGCAGAAGTCTCCCTAGTGGGAGCTAAGGCACCAGCGTCTGGCCTCTTTGGCAGCCAGGCAGCTTTGAGCCCTGGGGCTGGGCTTTTATACTTCCTGCCCTGTGCTTTGACCTCTGGGGGGCAGGCACAGGCTCCTGTGGCTCCGCCCACTTTGGCATCTGTAAGGGCTCATCCCTCTCTGGGGCGGCTGGGAGCCAGGTCGCCTCACTACACGTCCCCCTACTCAAGCCTGGCTCCCGTTCGGCGGGGTCAGACCCTTCCATGCCTCCCAAGCGGGACAGAAAGTCCGCATTAGTGTGGTCCTTCCCGGCCCTGTAGCGAACTGTAAAGGCATAGGGCTGTAACGCCAGGTACCACCGCTGTATTCTCATATTATGGTCTTTCATTCGGGCCAGCCATTGGAGTGCGGCATGATCGGTGACCAACATGAATGGGACTCCGAGGAGATAATACCTCAATGCATCACAAGCTCACTTTACTATGAGGGCCTCCTTTTCCACCACCGCATATTTCTTCTCCCAGGGGGAACAGCTTCCGGCTGATATAGATGATCGGATGCTCTTCCCCATCAACCTCTTGGGAGAGGAGAGCCCCAAGTCCTACATCTAAGGCATCTGTCTGGAGGATGAACACCCAGTCAAAATCAGGGCTATATAGGACTGGTTCATGGCACAGGCTTGCCTTGAGTGTCTGGAATGCATTATCGCACTCTCGGGTCCATACTACTCGCCGCGGGCTGTCCTTGGTCAACAGTCTAGTCAAGGGGGCTGCGATCGCTGCAAATTGGGAGATGAACCGCCAATAATAGCCAGCCAGTCCCAGGAACTGGCTGTCATGGTATTCTATCCCCAATCTGAACCTTAGAGTCCAAAAAATGGGGTACCAGCAGGAATTCCTCTAAGCTTAATTACCAGCTTAGATCTGATACACTGCCACCACTCAAAAATATATAGTGTTTTGGGGCACTCTGGTCCCCCCAAAAACCTTCCTTGGGGACCCCAAGACCCAAATTCCTTGAGTCTTACAACAAAAGGGAATTAACCATTTCCTCCCCTTCTCCTTTCTTCCTCCCAGATCTTTCCCTGGGTACACTAGGAGATTGCCGTGATTCAAACTCCTTGAATCACAACACAGAGAAATCATGTTTTTTTCCCCCCTTCTCTCTCCTTCCCAGGCGTTTCCTCCCTGGGCTATCCTGGAGAGATAGTCAGATTCAAGCTCCGTGAATCTAAAACAAAGGGATTCCCCCTTTCCTCCTCCCTTCTTTCTCTCTGTCTCCCACCACTTTCCTGGTAAGTGAGCCCTGGGGCTGGGCTTTTATACTTCCTGCCCTGTGCCTTGACCTCTGGGGGGCGGGCACAGGCTCCCGTGGCTCCGCCCACTTTGGTGTCTGTAAGGGCTCATCCCTCTCTGGGGCAGCTGGGAGCCAGGCCGCCTCACTACGGTAGCCAAACCCTCCATGGTATCCCACATACTCCAGCATAATTATTCCAAGTGGGTGAGGTGGTGTGGATTGAAAGTTAAAGGTGGCTTAGAGCATCATTAATTGCTCGTGTGTTCTCAATTTGTAAATCCAGTTGGTTCAGAGAGGAACACTGTGTGTACCACTGACACCTGTCTTCCCTGATACATCCCTTTTCAAAGGCATTTCCATGTCTGATGAAGGGGTGGAGGGGGAGTGTTACCTGCCTTTGTGACCCCCTTCTCGATACCTCTGTTCTTCTCTCTCAGTGCAAGCGGAGCATGGCATCTGCCTCTCCAGACAAGGAGGCTAATTATTTCCTTTGAAGCTGCAATACTATTTTGTATTCAGCCACCCATGGGCACATGATGAATTCTCTCTATCACTGTCTTCCCAGAGACTGACAGATGAAATAGCATAATTCTGTACTTCATGTCCAACACTGATATGATGTGAGGTTATCCTTAAATGCTGATCTCACACAACAAACACATTTTTCACCAAACTATTGGACCTGCCTTCAAATATTTTATATGCCTATATATACTGTAGCTGTAGGGTTAAACTGAGGCTGTGCTAGGCTGCAGCATCTCCCAGTAAAACTGAATAGTCCTTGTGCATCTTGGACTAACTGAGCCAAAGTTGTGCACCTTAAAACAAGATATGCAAAGTTTACAAGGCAGAAGTCACACATATGTACCATGGGAGTTGGTGCTGGGCTAAGTGTATGCAGCATTTCCCTGCATTTCCTGCTAATGGATTTATTCCACAATCCTAAACTGCCTCCAATGCCTCCCCCAGTGCCAAAAGCCTCAGCTGTTTCCTTCCCAACAGCAAAACCTTCAGATTCACTCCTGACAGCTTCCATGATGCAGTTAGATATTGTCCATACAAAAATCAAAAACTGAAAATGAGGGGACAACATAAAATAGAGTTCAATATCAACATAAATCACAGAGGCTAGTCTACTGATTATATTCTAAATTTTATAAATTCTAAATATTATAAATTTTAAATGAAGCTGCAGATGAATTTCCAGTGTGTTGCAACAGAGGGTTGTGGTATCCAGGAAGCTTGCCACAGAAGTTAGATCCAGCTTGCTACAGAGTACAAGGGGTCTTGGCTAAGATACATGAACTAGTAGCTTCAACAAGAGAACTGAACCATCAAATATTTGACCAAAAGGAATACATTTGTTTGATGACGTTTTTAACTTATCCTCCAGACAGCACACAGTGATGCAGAGTTTCCCTTCTTCCACCAGCTGTGTGAACTGTAGCCCAGCCATGCCCTTTATGATGAGGGCCAGTTGGCTAACCGGCAGAATTGCACAGAGAAGTTGGAAAAGAAAAAGTTTGTTGCTGCCACCTGCAGAAACCTGGGAGCATCAATCCAAGTAAGCTGCAAATCTCACAGGTACAGAATGGACATTCAGTCATAGCTGCAGGATGAAGATAACCCTAGCAGAAATGCAACCAGCAATATTAGGAAGAAAGTTAAAAGGCAATTATATAAAAGACAATTTCCAGGAAAAAATATAAATTTTTCAGCCGTTTCTATGGCCAAAGAGAATAATTTGCATTGATTTAAGCAAAATAAAATATAGAAATTAATAACTGTCTTTGCAAGTAAAGGGCCTCTGAAGGACAAGATTTCCGTTAAAACAATTATGTATGTGTACATACACAATATGTAATTTCATCATGCATATATTTACATTTTGCCTGCTTGAACCAATACACAAGTACCTGTTCTTTTTGTACTGATGCATGTATGTATGTGCAAGGCAATTTAAGTCTGAGTTTTGAAAATGTAGACTTTAATGCTTATTTGCAATAAATCACACTGACACCTCAATATCTACATGTTAGTAGATGCACAGATGATTTACTGAGGTAGCTGTTAGCAAGAATAATAGTGACCCACACACATTTTCTGCACATCACTGAAATAAAATCCTTTGATTGCAAATGACATTTTGTAACAGGAAAAATGCATACTAGGATGGAAGCACAGTATTTAAAATGAGCCTTTTAAATAGTCTTGGATTGCTTTTCATGCCACTTTGGTTGACAATAAAGTCTACATGCAGAGATAGAGAGCAAAGGCAATGGTTCAGGGAATGCTCCAAAACAGTTTTATTTGCTACCAGAAGGACTGTGTATTAATGATGCATAAATGTTTTCAGAAAAGAATTCTAAAAGCTTGTGGGCCATAGGTTATCATCAGACCTGAACTACAGAATGCAGAAATGTGGCTTTATTTATATGTTTATGGGGCTGACAGACATAATTTACTAATGTGACATAATTGTGACACACATAATTTACTAGTGTGCTTCCATTCTCTAAAAAATCTGGATCTCAAGATACACATGCATACAGTAACTCCTCACTTAAAGTTGTCCCGGTTAACATTGTTTCATTGTTATGTTGCTGATCAATTAGGGAATAAGCTCATTTAAAGTTGTGCAATGCTCCCTTATAACTTTGGCAGCTGCCCCCCCACATCAGCTCCCTGCTTCCCTAAGTTCCCTGTGCAGCAGCTGCCCAGCAGGCTATCAATTGCCAGCAGTTCAGCTGTCCCTCCCCTACACTACCATGTGCTGCTCCTGTCCTCTGCCTTGGAGCTGCTCCCGGGAGCATCCTGCTTGCTGTGCGGGGGGACTCATATCAGGGTGTCGCCCTCCCCTTGGATCCTTCCATCCGCTTACCTATTTCCATAGAGCAGGAGGGGGACACGACAGGGCTCAGGACAGAGGGAGCTTGCAGGCAGCAGCTGCTGTCTCAACTTCCCGATGTACTTATGAAGGCAGTGTACTTAGAGTGAGGTCAGTGTACTTAAGGGGCAATGCACATCTCTCTCCCTCTCACACACACAGAGGAACCAGATGGCACCTTTGAATGGATAAGGAACTCTTTTATCATCAATGTTCAAACATTGCCAATAACCTCTCTGCTTCAGAAGAAGAACAGCTCTTGGAGCTGGCTTCAGATAGCTTCCTGAAAACAAAATCTGAGCAAAATACACTAACGTCGTTTTGGTTGTAGGTTAGTTCTGAATATTCAGCTTTATCGGACAAAGCTGTCAAATATGTTCTGCCTTTTCCCACCTCGTATTTGCACAAGATCAGATTCTCTGTGCTGGTTGGTATCAAAAGAAAAAACCAAAATCGTCTTTTGATGTGAAGCCCCATCTTCGTCTTAAGATCACAAACATCGAGCCAGATATCCCTACAATAGTGTCTAGTCAAAAGCAGTTCCATCCCTTGCACTGAATAGTTTGGTTTGTACTGAAAATTTTTTCAATACCAAAATAGTAAGTATCAAAACTAGTGCTTTCTTCACTAACCTAAGCAAACCCGCGTATTTTAATTTCAGAATATGAATTCACCATATATATATATATATATACATACACACACATACACACACACTGTTCTGCCATACTATTGATTCGCTTCTATTATTTTAATTATTTCTATATATAACTATTATTTCTATTATAAGTTTTGTTTCAACTGTATGTAATATAATTTTGTATTTATTTCTAATAAACATTTAATCTAGAATGAAATAATTTAGGAGTGTGTTATAAAAATGTGGCTATCACCCCTTACCCTACCCCAAATTATCTTCACCGGAGAAGGGGTATGACGGTAAGACAAATGTCTCAAAAGGGGTACACAGCTGTTGTAAGTTTGGGAAACACTGGTCTAGATAATACTTAGTCCTGCCTTGAGTGCAGGGGACTGGACTCGATGACCTCTCGAGGTCCCTTCCAGTCCTATGATTCTATGATAACACTCTTATCTTGGTAACTGATGACAATTTCCCCTTCTCTCTCCCTTGTGAATTGGGTAGTAGTAGCAGCTGGCCAATCTGTAACAATCAAAGGCTAGCATTTTAAAAACATGCTACAGGACACAGTTCCTCTGCAATTTTTCAGAGAAAATCAGTAAAAAAAAATTGCCAGGGTTTTTTTTGTTAAAGGAGTTTCTTTTTTACTGATTTACACCAATTTATCAATCCACTCAATTTTGACGTGGGGTACTAATTTTTGTTAAACACCAACATTTTATATGACTGTTGTGTCGTGCAAGCTGAAATTGAAGTAGTTCTGCAGTGTAAAAAAACACAGAACCCACACACAGTGCAGGTCAGAAGATCAAACAATGTTAATATCACGCTATGATCAGCTCACAAGGAGACACTGCCCACCTATTTCTTTGCATCTGTTTAATGCAGCACAGAATTTAAGCAATCAATCCTCCACAAATAAAGATAAGGTCAAAAGTAAACATGGGGCAAAAGCACAAATCTATGCCTGAATACCAACAAGAACATCAGTGCTTAGAAATTTTCGAGAAAAGTAATGATGGGAGTGAAGAGGACGCATTGTGCTGCAAATACTGCAGCAGTGAGGTCAGTGCTCGTGCTGGCAAAATAAGGGGGCATGTTGAAAGCAAGCAACACAAGAAGCTTAAAGAAGAAAGCAAGTTTCAGGATAAATAGTCAATATCAGGAGCTTTAACTGGGCTTTAATGAAAGAGAAGACACAGAACAACTGTGTCAATGAATTTCTGCATGCTCTTTGTTTCACTGGACAACCACTATTAAATGCAGAGGGGCCTATTGCTGACTTTGTGAGACAATACTGTCTAGCAGCAAAAACCTTTCCTAATGCAGGACACCTCACTCGTAAGTATCAGAAAGAGAATGACGATGCTTTAGTAACTAAACTGATGGAACAAATTGGTGGAAATGTGGTGTTTAGTCTGATTTTTGACAAGTCTCCTGATGCTTTGGGCCATCTGATTCTTGGCCTTTTGTTTTCATTTCTTGATTTCAAAGTGCATAAACCCTCATTGTTTTGTGCTGATGTGACATTTATCTCCTCTGCTGACACCTGTTCTGTGGACACAGCAATAACTGACATGTTTAAGATGTACCAACTAACTTGGGAAAATGTGGCCACAACTAAGACAGATTCTGCTTCCTACATGGGAGATAACACTCAATCAGAAACCAGAGCTTTTATATATTACTTGTCCTGTTCATCTGATCAACGTTGCACTGTCAGCAGCTACTGCTACAGAAGAAATGAAACACATAAAGGGCTCGGCTACACTCGAAACTTCAAAGCGCTGCCGCGGCAGCGCTTTGAACTGTGAGTGTGGTCGCAGTGCCAGCGCTGGGAGAGAGCTCTCCCAGCACTGCACGTACTCCACCTCCTCGTGGGGATTAGCTTGCAGTGCTGGGAGCTGCGGCACTGTTTACACTGGCGCTTTATGGTGCTGTATCTTGCAGCGCTCAGGGGAGTGTTTTTTTCACACCCCTGAGCAAGAAAGTTGCAGCGCTGTAAAGCGCCAGTGTAGCCAAGGCCAAAATCTTGCATCATTGGATTCTGAAGCATGCAAACAATTTGAAGGTTTTGTTTTACACAGTGTGAGATGAGTGCAGCGCTGACTGCCCTTTACCTACCGCTGTTGTGACACGTGGGCGGCTGAGCTTGTACTTCGCTGGCTGTCACGTAATTAATTCATGGACTGTGCTAATGTGTCTCCTAGATCATCCTGAATTTGTTGGTTCTAGAGCAGAAACTCTGAAGAGACTGGCAAATAACCAAAATGATCACCAGATTCTGCACACCAAGGTAACAGTCATTGATGAAAACTTGGAATCACCATGTGACACACAGAAAACATTGGAGTTTTCTCTCACTACTGACAAAACGTTTTCCAATACAGACTTTTACCAGGTCCTGACAAGCAAAATCTCAGCTGAAATGAGCACAAAAGCTGCAGAAGAAACATAAGCAGGAAATCTGGATTTCTGGAAATCCTTCCAACTCCAGAAAACTAGAAAATCAAAAAAGCATTCAAAACCTTCAAGACAATGCTCAGAAAGAAATGGGAGACAACTTTGGCCCATAATTGGATCCCTGAAGTGTTTGGGGATGAAGATTCTTTTTGGAATATTATCCCTTCCTCAAAGTGAATTTCTCAACAGACTATAACTGTTATGCCAGAATATTTCTACCATTTGCCACGAAAGATGAAATTTCATATCTGAAAAGGAAATTTACTACTTACATGAACATGCCTAACCCTGACAGCGTGAAACTGGATGTCCTGGCTTTTTGGAACAGTCATCAAGAAACAAGTCCCAACTTCAGCAAAGCAGCACAGTGAGCTTTGAGTGTACCTCTTGAATCTATTGATGCACAGCGCTTATTTTCAAAGTTGGACTACCTCCAAGACAGCAAGAGGCTCAACAAGAGGGAGGATACTTTGAAGAAAATTATCGAAGCGTACACAAAACAGTATTTCTGGAAAAACTACTAGCTCTGAGATATACCAAAAAAAAAAATCTCTGTACATAAAAAACCCAAATATCAATGATACTATAGTAAAATGTGTGTATTATGAAAGGGTATTTTTGTTTGTTTTTCTTTTTTCCCTGATTTTTCCCAATTTTTAAAAATTATTTTAACCCAATTTCATTCCAGTTTTAATGTCTGGAAAATAAATATGGAAAAATTCCCAGATTTATAAATGAAAACTGAAAACATGGAACTCTATTTATGTTATTGTTTACCTGATTTTTATATGCTTAGTGGACATTGTTATGAATAAAAGGAAGTTTAATCAAAGGCTATTAATAAAAATAACTCATTCGAGTAAGAGGCATCATTTGCTCCACATTTCCAGAGATGATGTATCCTAGTGACACTACTAAGTTCATAGAGTCAGACTCGTGATGGTGCTGCCAACAAACTCTTGTGGGAGCATCTCTAATAAGCTTGAACAGGGGCCTAGTAGTAGTAGACAACAGTGTGCTCATTGGCAGTTCTGCAATCAGGGATGCAGCCAGGAGAGCTGTCAAGGTCTTTTCCCCACTTTGAACTTTATCGTCCAAAAAGTGGGGACCTGCACATACCCTTCTAAGCTTAATTCCTAGCTTAGATCTGATAACGCTGCCACCAGCCAAAAATATAGTGTTTGGCACACTTCCTGTTCCCCCAAAACCTTCCCTGGGGAACCCAAGACCCAAACCCCTTGGGTCTTAAAACAAAGAGAAATAAACCATTCCCCCTCCTTCCCCCCCCCCGAAGACTTTCCCCTCCCTGGGTTGCCTTAGGAAGCTATACAGATCCAAATGCCTTGGATCTTAAAACAAAGAGGAATTAACCATTCCCTTCCTTTTCCCCCCACCAATCCCTGGTGAGTTTAGACTCAATCCCTTAGATTCCAAAACCAGGAAAAATCAATCAGGGTCTTAAAAAGAAAGCTTTTAATTAACGAAAGAAAAAGTAAAAATTATCTCTGTAAAATCAGGATGGTAAATGCTTACAGGGTATTCAGATTCATATAGACTAGAGGAACTTCCCCTCCCCCCGCCCCCTAGCCTGAGATTCAAAGTACAGCAAACAGAGGTAAAAATCCTTCCAGTAAAAGACATATTTACAAGTTAAGAAAACAAACATAAGACTAATCCGCCTTTCCTGGCTATACTTACTATTTTCAAACATGAGAGACTGATTCAGAAAGATTGGGGAAAACCTGGGTGTACCTCTGGTCCCTCTTAGCTCCAAAAGTGAACAGTGAACAAAACAAACAGCACAAACAAAGTCTTCCCTCCACCAAGATTTGAAAGTATCTTGTCCCCCGATTGCTCCTCTGGTCAGGTGTGAGCCAGGTTCACTGAGCTTCTTAACCCTTTACAGGTAAAAGAGACATTAACCCTTAACTATCTGTTTATGACAAAAGCAGATCCAGAAGCAAAAGCCTAAAGGGTGAAATTGTGCACCAGCAAATAACTATGTGCCACGAACTGCAAAGTGAAACTTACTAATGATTTATTATCAGCTAGAAGCCCACCATACAGATAGACCACAATGGGACACAGTGCCCTGAACAGACAATACAGCAGGTATGAAATAAAAGGATGAGGGGAGAGAGACAAGACAGAGAAGATGCTGTTCTGGATCCTCTCTTTAAAAGCATCAGACTGATTTTGCTTACTCTACCCCATGGTCATGCAATGTCCTAATGCGTGGGAAAGGAAGCAGCATATGAAGAGCCAGTGCAGGGGATCTACATAGACCCATTGAATGCCATGGAGTGGTGCTCCATACAGTGACTTCAGCATCAGTCTGGAATTGATAACAAGGCAAGACCAGTAGGTCCACAACTGCATGCAGCAGGAGATCTGTACACAGATGGTCCCTTTTGTGAATGCAACCTGAAGGACAATTTCCCTCACTTCCTCTGTAGTCCATATAATTGCTAGAAGAAATCTAGTAACCTTAACTTGTCATTCTGCTTACATATCATTTAAAAAGAATTTTAAAAGCTTGCAGGTGTTTTATAAGAATACCTGTGATTTAGAAAACCAAACACAAAATTTGCATATTAATTCAAGCTTGCATGTCTATAACTAACTGTAATTAATCTACATTACTACAGTAGATTTGAGACTCTATCCAAACCGTGTTTCTATTTTTGTATTCCTATTAAAACACTAATACCAAAATAGTAATACAGTAGAAAACTATAGTGTTCCTGGGGTGCCAAGATACTCAGCTAATTGGCTTGAAACAACAAAAGTTGACTTTGATTAACCTCCAGTCTGCTCCCTGTAGGCCTGATCCAAAGCTCATTAAAGCCAACGTGAGTCTTTCCATCAACTTCAATTTATTTTAATCAGGTTCCCTTTTTCACTGTTTATTCACAAATATATGAAAAGACTGCAAAGATCAACTAACTTTTTATATATGCCAGCAATAATTATTCTTGATTAATTTTCTACAGTTTGTCTTTTAGGAAAAAAAAACTGTTTGTCAAATTATTTGTTAATAACCTGTAATTTTGAAATATTCAGTTATTCATATACCAAGACTCACTATTGTACACTGTTCAAGCAATGAAAGAGGAAAGAAAGAAACCTCTCAGGAGGACACTTGCTGGATGAGACACATGGGCACAAATCCACAAAGGGATTTAGGTAGAAATTTAAGTGCTGAGGGACTTTATGCACTTCTATGGTAAGTCTGCAATTTAGAAGAGGTTTTGAGAATCTCAGTGATGCCTGAATTTTGGACTAAGGTACCTAAAATGGAAGTTAGGTGCCTATATCCTTTTATGAATCTGGGCCCTAGTTCCTTTGAACTGGTTCCTTGCTTGTGAACAGCAATCTATAGAGCATTGTCACCAAAAGCTGCATAATATCTATACCGCGTAACCAGAGAAAGCAAGTATATACTTAGGCTTGGTACTGGCCCACTCAACTGGGTAAATTTCACCCTTTGTTCTCAAGATACATATGAAAGGTTACAGATGTGGAATGTTTAATATTTCACACACACAAAATCTATGTGTACATTTCCCCAGTATCGATGGCCAAGCGAAAACAGATGAATTGTGGGTTCAGCTATCCAGCGAAAAAGAGAATATCTATTCACCATCACTGCTTTTTATGCCTAGAGTTGGATTTTAAGATATTTAAACCAAAGTATGTTTCGCAGAAGGAAGCTGATACTGAACTAGAAATTTTCCATACTATTTAGTGGGCCCATAAGGCTAGTCCTTCCCCATATGGAAACCTGAATGAAAATCAAACAAACAAATGGAACAGTAAAAGAGAACTATGCCTGTTATAACTTATTGTCAGACATACTGTACTTCAACATTATTATTTTCTAATGTTAATACAAATATTCTAATGTTAATACAAATATAAAGTTAATTCTGATCGGTACTACACTACCAACAGAAGACTTTCTGTTGAAGGAAATAGTGAATTTTGGAGCATAAGACTTAAAATCACTACCACCACAAAGAGGAGTCTGTGTACAATAGCTGTACCTCAAACTACTGCACATACTATTCTGGCAAAAAATAAATAAAAGTAGAGGCAAACAAGGAAATTTTATGCCCACAATCTTTTAATTTCTCCCCAGCCAGATATGAACATAACATAGCCATATATTAAGCAAAGTGTGCTTGTATATAAAGTTATAAAACACTATAAATAGTGAGATATGAATTTGCAGTATTGTTGTAGATGTATTGATCCCAGGAAATGATAGAAACAAGGTGGGGGGAGGTAATATCTTTTATTGAACTAACTTCTGCTGGTGAAAGAGACAAGCTTTCAAGTTGCACAGACCTGAAGAAGATCTTGTCTCTGAGATATAGATTGATAAATACACAGAGAATAGGTGATAAAGATATCCATATGAGAAATTGCAGAGCCATGAGGAATTGAACTTTGACCTCATCCATACTCTGCCCCCAATCCATCTTCACATACAATATTTCAAGCATTCCAGAAAAAGGGTGCAAATTGGGGAGGAATGTGGGGGAGGACAAATGTTATCTTAAGGTTTATGCACTTGCTCAAAGCAGGGGCATAGCAACAACTGGGCCTTGATGGGGCATGTCCCATCCAATTAGCATCCAGGCCCATCAAAACTGAGCCTGTGTGAATGCTCTTGAATGGCAGCGGTTTGAAAGCTGGCTCAGGTCACATGAGACAGTGACTCTGCTGCCATGTTGTTTCTTCCCCCTCCTCATTCCCACCCAAATAACAGCAATGACAGAGGAAGCTGCATGGGCCAGCCTCCAATACCAGCAATGCCTCTCGCCCAGGCAGTGAGCTCTTTCCCCAAGCTGGGGAATTAATGTCAGTAGGCCCAGACGGTGATATAGGGGTGGGATCTCAAAATGCCCTGGCTCCCACTTCGGCTTGGCAGGTGCATAAATCATCCCCCTTCCCTGGGTTTACTCTTGCACACACACCCCATATACTCATGGCAGAGGTGTCTAGCTTAACTAGTTGTTCTTAATTGCATATTTAAACTCTGATCTGAAAAAATTTCCCCCACCCCAGAAATACCTGACTTGGTATCACTGTTCCAAACCTTTTAGTAGCTTCTATGCAGTGATAATCTGAAAATATATGCATAACTACCTGTGATGCTGGTAGACCAGGTGTCAGCTCCTGCAAAGGTCCCTAGGTTTCACTGAATACTTACAAATGCATAACTGGAAACCAGTCTGGCTTACTTCTGTGTTATCATTATCAGAATAAATATTAACTTTATAACAATGTATTTAGTATTTAGAATTTATGAAATACTTTTATGATGCTGCATATATTAATACTACTTATAATGTCTGTATTCCATGTTATAAGGTAATGTTTAAATGTTTTCTCTGTAACTGTAAAAATGATTAAGACTGTAAATTCCCCAGTCAAGGGAAAAGCATTACCAAATGTGAAATATTAGATCACCCCAGGAACTGTTATATCCTGTCCATCAGGAAGGACTACTGAATCCAAATGAACTATTTTTGAACAAAGACTTTGTCAGTTGTTTCCCCCACTCACCAATGAAGAGGCTACATGCAGGAGCACTTGTCTCATCAGCTTGAACTCAGAGGAGGTGGGGGGGACATAAAAATCCCTAGCCAGAAGGAATTGGGGTCTGTTTATGCTAGCTGAACTCTGAGGGGCAAACATTCCTAGAAATAAGCAAGAAATCCCCAAGCTGCTTGGCTTGGGTTAGCCCTAAAGGACATAAAAGCTTGCTTGCTATAAAAGTTTCTATTACCTTTTGAATTTAAGATTGTACCACATTTGTGTGTGTGTGTGTGCGCGCACGCTTATCTTAATCTTATAAATAACGGTCTTATTTCTTTTCTTAGTTAATAAATCTTTAGTTAGTTTATTACATGATTGGCTGCAGGCCTTGTCTTTAGCTTGAGCTCTGAGTACAATTGACCTGGGGTAATTGACTAGTCCTTTGGGACTGGGAGTAACCTGAATATTGTTGTGATTTTTGGTGTAAAGTGACCATCTATCACATATTGCACATGCCTAAGTAGCAGGAAAGATTAGAATACCCAACAGGACTGTCTGTGACTCCATGATAAGACTGTTGTAGTGCTTTAAAAGTTCACACTTGTTACTGGGATGGTAAAATCTAATTAAATTATAGAATGTACAACCAGTTTGGAGCTTCTGCCCTGCCTTTTGGCAGTCTGCACTGAAGTTGGCACTCCCACTCGTGAGCTACACCAAATAATGCTGACTCCAACTACTAGAAAAATGTTTCTTTTTTCTCACCACACTCAAAATGTGAAGTTTATCTCCAAAGTACACTGGTCTTAGGTGCAGGACAAAATTTAATGTCTAATCTCTGTCAGTCCATCAGAATGCTTGATAAAGATCTTGTAGGTATTTATCTCCATCTGAGGGATTGGAGCAAATTCAGTTGTATCTTAGGGCTTGGCTATAGACAATGGGTTGTGTGATGTGTCCTGGATAGAAGCTGGAGGCATGTAGGTAAGTATAGTGGTCAGTAGGTTTCCGGTATAGGGTGGTGTTTATGTGACCATCACTTATTTGCACTGTAGTGTCGAGGAAGTGGATCTCTTGTGTGGACTGGTCCAGGCTGAGGTTGATGGTGGGGTGGAAATTGTTGAAATCCAGGTGGAATTCTCCAAGGGCCTCCTTTCCATGGATCCATATGATGAAGATGTCATCAATGTAGTGTAAGTAGGGGAGGGCAGCTAGGGGAGGAGAGCTGAGGAAACATTGTTCTAAGTCAGCCATAAAAATGTTGGCATACTGTGGGGCCATGCAGGTACCCATAGCAGTGCCGCTGACTTGAAGGTATAAGTTGTCCCCAAATCTGAAATGGTTGTGAGTGAGGACAAAGTCACAAAGCTCAGCCACTAGGCATGCTGTGGCCTCATCAGGGATACTGTTCCTGACAGCTTGTAGTCCATCCTCATATGGTGGCCACAACCATGGTGGCCAGGATGGTGTTTTCAGGAAGTTCACAAATGCATTGTATCAAGTATCGGGGGGTAGTCATGTTAGTGTGGATCTGTAAAAAGTGACAGAGTCCTGTGGCACCTTATAGACTAACAGAAGTATTGGAGCATAAGCTTTTGTCGGTGAATACCCACTTCGTCAGACACATTGTAGTTTCCTCAGGAAGTCGGTGGTGTCTCGAAGATAGCTGGGAGTGCTGATAGTGTAGGGTTTGAGGAGAGAGTCCAAATAACCAGATAATCCTGCTGTAAGAGTGCCAATGCCTGAGATGATGGGGCATCCAGGATTTCCAGGTTAATGGATCTTGGGTAGCAGATAGAATATTCCTGGTCAGGGCTCTGGGGGTGTGTCTGTGAAGATTTGTTCCTGTGCGGTTGCTGGGAGTTTCTTGAGCAGATGAAGTAGTTTCTTTTGGTATTCCTCAGTGGGATGAGAGGATAATGGCCTGTAGAATGTGGTGTTGGAAAGTTGCCTGGAAGCCTCCTGTTCATAATCCAACCTGTTCATTATGACTACAGCATCTCCTTTGTCAACCCCTTTGATTATAAACTTCAGAAACAGACTTCAAAGAGAAACATCAGATTAAAATTCATTTGCAAATTTAACACCATTAATTTGGGCTTGAATAGGGACTTGTAGTGGCTGGCTCATTACAAAAGCAGCTTTGCCTCTCCTGGAATTGACACCTCCTCATCTATTATTGGGAGTGAACTACATCCACCCTGATCGAATTGGCCCTGTCAACACTGGTTCTCCACTTTTGAGGTAACTCCCTTCTCTCCATGTGTCATTATATAATGCCTGCATCTGTAACTTCCATTCCATGCACCTGAAGAAGTGAGGTTTTTTACCCACGAAAGCTTATGCCCAAATAAATCTGTTAGTCTTTAAGGTGTCGCTGGGCTCCTTGTTGTTTTTTATTTCAGTGGAACTAGACACAGTAGTGAAGTTAAGCACTCTCTTAAGTTTTTAAATGGTAAGGCTAGGGCCCAGATTTTTAAGGATATATAGGGATTGCTGTGCTCAGCATAGTAATGCCTAACTGATGTAGGAACCTATGTCTCATTTTTAAATGTGATTTAGGCACTTAGGAGCCTAAATACTATCAGTTGTCAATAGGATTTTGGTTCCTAAATGCCTGAATTCCTTTTGGAAATGTGATTTAGGCTCTTAAATCAATTAGGCATTGCAATGCTGAATGCATCAACACCTTTAAAAGCCTGAGCCTGGGGGTTCACTGTAATAATCATAGGTATGCACATTTTACAGATGTAAATGAAGATTGACAGTTTTTCTTTAAATAAATTTCCCACTGAAACTCACATTGGGGCATTACATATTTTAGTGGTTTATTTCCCCCAACAGAAAATCCATTTCACAACCACTTAATCCCTCCACATACCCTCTAAAGGCTCCACATCATAAACAGCATCCTCTAGTAAAGGAGACTGAATGGGGATCCCTTTGAGCCCATCAAAACCAATCTTTAATGTGAGATGGAAACCAGAGTTGAGTAATGTGGGACGCGCACTTTCCCACAAGGGCTAAGCTAGCTGCTTCTATGCCATTCTCAGTGGACCACATTGCATTTGAAAAAGTTATCTGTGTGTCACAATAATTATGAAATATGAGCAACACTGCATGCAAATTCCTTTAACTTCCCTTTTTATAGTAATATAAAAAGTTTTTTAAAAAAGAGAGAGAGAGAATTGTCATGTTTAAATTTAAAACCAAGGAGGGGTTAAAATCCTGCATTACATGGATTTAAACATAGCTTAATTTTGAAAGACAGATGAGCGTTTCAATAAAAGATTACAAACATGAAGTTAACATCAATTTTTCCCCAAAAAATTAGTAGTCAGTTGCATAATGCAAATGATACAGGTATGTAAAATTGATTTTCATAGAAAACCACTTAAAATGCCAGGTTAAAAAACACAATTAATTTAGACATTGAAATTGCCATCTTTAACTGAGGATTGCTGTGCATAAATATTGTAGTACATGAGGTCCTCTATGAATAGGTCTCAAAATGTTATTAGTGCTCAGTTGCTTCTTTGCATTCTTAAATTCATCACATGAATAGTGCCATTGAAGTGAATGGGTTACTTACCTGCTTAACCTTAAGGAATTAGGACCCAATCCTAAACTGAGAACATATGGACTCTGCATGAACACAGGTCTACTGACAGTCAGGTATTAATGGGGAATCAGGTGGACGATGGACATGTTTAAAGTGATGTCTCTCTTTCCCCCTCCCCATTTTTGATGTTGTCTGTTGGAGGCGTTAAAGAGCTGTTCTACCCTGCCAAGTGACTTTGGAAAAATGCCAAACATGGATCCTCATGATATTGTCTCTCAATGATTTCCATCTCTGACGATTTGCTCAGTTTACAAGTAAAATGATATTTTACTAACACCAGCTAGCCGTGCAAACTGGACCTAGTCTCTGAGGGCAAATATGATGCTGAATACACACAAAGGGAGGAGATCTATTGATTTAGAAGGTGTTATTTTTACACAGTTATTTTTAAAGTAAATATCTCACTTTAAAACCTTTTGTAAACAACTGATTTTTGTTTAAAAATATCGGTCAGGCTGCAGGAGTGAGATAGCAGCAGCAAGTATATACTCCACGTAGCTTTATCTGCAAAAAGTAACATTCTCCACTGACAAGAAGAAATCATGCCATGGGATAGCTGTGAACTCTTAGCTACTTCTCTAAATGAACCTGGCAATCCTCTACCTCTTCTACAACAAAGGATGAAATGAATATTTACTCCAATAATCAGTTCCAAACTAATTAGGAAGGGAGGATGGACATGAAATGAGCCGTTGGAAGACAAATACTAATATGCCCCAGCCAAAGGTTTCTAGTTGAAGGAAAATAAGACCCCTTTATACTTAGCAAAAAAAAAAGGAGGAAACCAGAAAACTTTTCTAGCTGTATAGTGAGATTAGCTATACTTCTTGTCAGTACTCACAAGTTTAGTCCTATAAGATTATTTGACATACCATTCAGTAGGTCATTAAACATGTTTAGTACCAAAAACCCCCAAAACAATTCACAGAACTGTGTGGAGGTTATACATGTGTAAAATGATGTTACAGTGACAACTGCCATCTAAAAGGTGGACGACACCAAAAAAGGTGGACGACAAATATAAGACACTAATAGCAGGGAAACGAACATATTGAGACTGCATTTTTTTACTCTTATAATATAGGGATACCAATTTCCACACCAGGTTGCAGAGCAATGTAATTTAACGAGCTCTGGAGCTGACAACTGAGAAGGGGAAATATTAACAGAAACCCCATCACGACCTCAAGCTTGTCTTAATAATACCAGTAAGCATTCAAAGTATAACATCTAGTGATTTTAAAAGAGTAGAAAAGCATCTACAAAAATTACTTTTAAAAAAAGCATTATACGCATACCAGATAGCTTTCTTCTTCATTAATGAATGATAAAAGTTCCTTGCCTGCATTTACAGGTAGAAATTGTTGGGACAGATTAAGGGTTGGTATTTTTTAAATCTACCTTAGGTTCCTTACAAATAACTATCACATTGGTGTATAAGCTATATTTATAAAAACACAGTGGGAGTTTTTAAAATCATTGCTGGTTATTTTGGTGATGACCATTGCACTGTTGAGAAACTTATAAGGTTGATATTAAAATTAAACTGTTCAGACTCTCAGACCCTGCCTTTATGACAACACTATGAATTGTTGTTGAATTTTTAGATTTTTTTGAGCATCCAAGGTTTTTGAGTAAAGTAGTGAATGGAATTCTCCAAACAACCACATTCAGAGGTAGACCCCGGAGCAGAAAAATCAAAATATTAAAACTTTCCACAGAACAAAAAGTTCAAAAAAATTTAAATTCAGAAATATAACATTTAATTGCAGTATTTTGAATCCAAATGAAACATTCTGACATGGGTTGATTCAACATGAATCTCTACACCTGCCTGAGCTACCACTGTGCTTCATGGGAATTGTAGTTCTGAGTCCTGCATTTCCAACATTCTCCCCTATGGGCCCTAATGCATGGTGATCTCTCCCTGTGATTGAACCACTGCAGGGACTCCCATGAGGACTCAGACTTTGATGAAATTCCATTTTCCATGAGGAAATGTTTCATTAGAATTCCTGAGACCAAACTGTTATTGTTTTTAAAACAATTTTTTCAATTAAATACCACATGCCCTTTACAGTAGTTGGGCAGCTGATTTTTAATAAGCAATAAGACATTTTCTCCAGTATATGTAAAGATAGAAAGACAGTCTAGTACTCTCACATATGCTTAGAAAATATACCTTGGTCAGGGTATTCTTATATAACAGAATTCTTTGTTCATATTAATAAGACAGAGGTGTCAACTCCAGGCTTGCAGGTTGGATCCAGCCCATTTGACATACTGGGCTCAAATGGCGCATTCAAATTTGTCAGAATCTGAGCCTTCATCTTTTTAATTAAAATAATTTTCTAGTGAATTGGAATGCAAAAAAACTCTGACTTTTAAAGGGTGAACTAAGTATAAGCCAATACAGTGTCCTGTTTTTGAATCTGCAGAGAGCCACTGAAGCCTCATCTCAGGGTTAATAGCCTAATGATAATACTTCAAATATCAGCATCAACCATTTAATTGCTGAACTTTTTAGCAGATGATGCCCCTGGGATAGAATTATTATAAATATTCACATAAAGAATAAATGTGAGATGTGTCTGGTTGTTTTTGGTACATATCAAAGCTAAAACTCCAGATTAAGAGGTTGCAGGATTAATGTCAACTACCAGAAATTTAAGCAGAAGTGCAATGCATATGTTCCAGTCACTTAGGCTTTACATTGCCTTTGTTCCTTGAAAACTGATTTTACATTGCATTTAGTGCCAGAATGAGTATTTTTTCTAAATGATTATTTCATCACTATAGCAAATAATATCTTAAAGACTACCAAGTGAAGAATAAAAGCAATAAATGTGCTCTAGTTTAAGTCAAATTAGTATGCTGTTTACCTAAAAAATGGAGCCTTGAAGCAGTCCACCTGGAAATACACTTCTTTGCATTAAGACAGAGAGATCATTCTGCCTCCAACCAAGCGTAGTGACAGGAACAGTGAATGCTACCACAGGGTGGGAATTCTTTTGAGATTACTAAAATGTATGATTAAAAGATGTTACACCTGATTCCTTATTACCTCAGTCACAAGGTTCATTGTATTCTAAATGGAGTCATGTGTCTCTGTCTACTATACATCAAGCAACACTTTTTTGAGATTGTTCCTTCCAAAAATCACTACTTGTAAAACTAAACACTGTAGTTTCAATTTTAAGCCTGCCTCTGTGTACTGACTTGAGAGAGTCAAATTTTATAATGAGAATGCAATTCTGAATTATAAAAATAATACCAATGTGACCTGGATATTTCTTTTCCAGATGCAAACAGTTATTTTCACTAAGAGGCACAATGGTTTAAAAAACGTTTTAACTATTGCTTTTGCCTCTGTACTTGTACATCACTGGCATAATTATGCTAGTAGGGTATTTGATTGCTCCAAGAAATAAAAATATATAAACTTCGGTTCATCCTTTAATATATGTTTCAGTTAGGTGCAGTTGAAAGTACATTTCCACGGACTGACCAGAATCGGGTCCTTAGTAGTACCCTAAATAGAAAGAACCGCCATTCTAATTATTTTTGGTACCCATCTGGCACCATTCACATCAGTCATGGATTTCCTATTAGATGGTCTCAGATATTTAACTATGCTTCTCTGTGCAGGATTGAAGACATGCATCTTACACAAGATAAAAGTTTTTTAAAAATCCTCATGTGACAAGTTGGCTCATGTGATTGGTAATAGAAACTTTCACTGTTAAGTTCAAATCAGGCCTGGATTGTTAATGAACTGAATCTGTTACCTGTTGTTGCCTAAAGAGTGGCAAAGTCTAGTTCATAGCAGATAGGGGTCCATACTAACTGGTAGCAACTGGCAGCCTTGTTAGAGGCCTATTATTGAAGAAATGAAGCCAAAAGGTCATTCACTTTCCATTCCCCAAAACAGAGTAAAAGAACCTGTAACAATGTATTGAACGAATGTTGATTTTTTTCTGTTTTCAAATTGTCCACAATCAGATCACTCTTTTCTTCAATTTGTTTGTATTTTAAGTTATTTTCCAAATAATGTCTACAAATAATTCTTGCTCCACAAACTTTTGTGAGCAGATCACTGATTTTTTTTTTACATTAAAAATTCAACTGCATTGATCGGTCTTAATTGGATATGTTCAAAGCAGTTCCTGACTGGATGATTGTAGCCTGGTGTACAGTAGGAAATTAGGTCAGTATAAATACATCACAAAGGGGTTTGAAAAAGCCACACCTGAGTGACACACTTTAACCCCCAGTGCAGACAGTTCTAGGTCAATGGGAGAATTATCCCGTCAATCCAGCTACTGACTCTCAGGGAAATGGATTACCTACACCAGTGGGAGAACTCTGCCTGTTGGCAAAGGTAGTGTTGTCACTGAAGCAGTATAGTTGCACCTCTGCTACTGTGCTGCTGCAGCATTTTAAGTGTAGGCAAGACCTTGCAATACTTAAGTTTACAAATTCAAAATTAATTTTGTGTTAAAATTGGCCAGCATTTGCTTCAAATTTGCTATTTCCAAAATTCAGATGAGACACACTCCACATGCAATCATTTAAAAATTCAAAAGTACATTTGTGTGATTTTTTTGGGCTATATATTCCCAGATATATAGCAAAAACAATTACACAGCATAATGCAAGTAATTAAACAACGGGTGTATGTTATACTTTGCTAAAGAAAGTAAAATCTGATTCAGAGTATACATTGTGCCTAGCAAGTTACAACTACTTACATGCTTCCCTTTTTCACTTTTCCTACCATACTCTCTCTTCCAGTCAGTCAGCACATCAGCTGTATCATAGTATATTTCATCAGGTTTAGGGAGATGCAATGGATTAAATTCCAAGGTGACATGTATTGGAGTATGAATCTAAGGGAGTCTAAGGCATTGTCTACACAGGAAAGTTTTCTCAGAATATGTTTTTACACTTTAACTAATGTGGAATCACTATAGAAAAGGCATGTGCCCACACAGCTTTGTTTGCACTGGTTTAAGCTACTTCCTTTGTGAATCATGTGTCCATAAGGCTCTGTGCTTTTTTGAAATAACCACACAGCCTTCTAGGCAGATATTCTAAAGTATAATGTTCTACCGCCACGCTCTATGCATTCTGGGATTTTTCTCATGATGCATTTTAGGATGCCTAACAAGATCTATTGGAATTTTGGGATTTGGGGCCAAACCAAATAATTCCCATGAATCAACTCCTAGCATCCCATAATTCATCTGGGTTTTTCTGCAAAACAGTGCGATTTTCAATCTGCTGTCGGGCACACATAGAAAACTGTTCACCTTTGCTATTCTGACTGTCATTAATACACTAGGCTGCTCCACATGTATAGGCAGTCATGCAGGTAAATGGTTTTGGATGGGTTAGAAGACCAAGACAGTGCTGTTGCTGTGATATGGGTAAAGGAAAGAGGATGAAGATTAAATCAAGCAGTTACTTCTGCAGGAAATTTTCCTGGAGCAGCTTCACTCAGTGGAGTGCCACATCTGTGCACAGCCAACTAGGACTGATTAGTGGGACAAGATAGGAATGTAGACCTGAAATGACCGGTAGGGGCAGCAAAACTTTAGAGTGAGTAAGATTATTTTCCTAGAAATCTGCCCAGAGCTCACTTCAGAGCTGCAGCAGCAGAACACCAACATGAAATTTCCCTTCAGCATAGAGAAGCATGTGGACATCATCACCTGGATGCTAATCACTCCTGATTGCTACTAGCCAGTAGCTAAGTAGTTTGTTCTTCATGAGAACAATTGATTTACAAATGCATGGGCTGCTACAGAGAAAGTGCTGCTGTACCAAGTCATAAAGTTTGTCAATGCACAAGTTAGAGAAACCGCTATGGATATTAATGGTGTTGTGATTCCTTCTGTTGTTCTGAGACACATCTTACTTTCTGTTTCCCCAGGCTTATGAAGACTTGTATTGCATACTTGGACAGGAGAAACGAGCTGTTTAACTATTAACAAAGAAGCTGCAGAATGACTGTGGAGCATCCATTTGGAAGACTGAAGGGAAGGTGGAAGTACCTCAGAACAAGGCCGGATGCTTGCCATATTTTGCACATCTGTGAAAGCAACGGGGAGATCCTCTCTGATGGCTGGTAGGCAGTAGTGGAGAGACTTTCTGGATGTTAGTAGCAGCAAGAGAGGGTGCCTCTACATGGTGTCCCAAATGGTCTGTGAAAGTTGCGCAGGGATGTGTTGTGCTCCTACTTTGATGCCAGGGTGAAGTGGTGGAACAAAGAATGTGGCTGTAACCAAGATAATTAATGAAATGTGTTTGAGTAAACATTTTATTAGAAACCGATGTTATTAGGAGGAGCTCTACTCTCAATGAAATTTTTCAGCAGAACTTTTCATAGTAATTGATTCAGCACAACTGTACAAACTTAAAACCCATGGAACTGGTGCAGAACATGTTTTCTTTGTCCAGGGGGATGGGTAGACTGGCATGGGATGGGCTTGATATCCGGGGGACTGTAACAGAACTGCTAGTGTCCTGTGTCCTCCACAGGGTTCAAGGCATGGCTAGGTTGGAGTGCTGGTTGGAACATAGTGCCACAATGTTCTCCTGCAGAACTATTTGCTTCTGCATCATTTCCAGCAGACAATACAGAGGGTCTGATTTAAAATAACCATGAATGTCTTATACATTTTCACAAAAAGAACAGGAGTACATGTGGCACCTTAGAGACTAACAAATTTATTTCAGCATGAGCTTTCATGAGCTACAGCTCACTTCTTCGGATGCATAGAATGGAACACACAGCCCTCGAGGAATTCCACCGTGATTTTAACAATTTCCATCCCACCATCAACCTCAGCCTAGACCAATCCACACAAGCAGTCCATTTCCTAGACACTACTGTGCTAATAAGTGATGGTCACATAAACACCACCCTATACCGGAAACCCACTGATCGCTATACTTACCTACATGCCTCCAGCTTCCATCCAGGACACACCACACGATCCATTGTCTATAGCCAAGCTCTAAGATACAACCGTATTTGCTCCAGTCCCTCAGACAGAGATAAACACCTACAAGATCTCTATCAAGCATTCTTAAAACTACAGTACCCACCTGCTGAAGTGAAAAAACAGATTGACAGAGCCAGAAGAGTACCCAAAAGCCACCTACTACAGGACAGGCCCAACAAAGAAAATAACAGAACGCCACTAGCCGTTACCTTCAGCCCCCAACTAAAACCTCTTGAGCACATCATCAGAGATCTACAACCTATCCTTAAAGATGATCCCTCACTCTCATAGATCTTGGGAGACAGGCCAGTCCTCGCTTATAGACAGCCTCCCAACCTGAAGCAAATACTCACCAGCAACCGCACACCATACAACATAAACACTAACCCAAGACCCTATCCTTGCAACAAAGCCCGATGCCAGCTCTGTCCACATATCTATTCAAGTGACACTATCATAGGACCTAATCACATCAACCATGCCATCAGGGGCTCGTTTACCTGCACATCTACCAACGTGATATATGCCATCATGTGCCAGCAATGCTCCTTTGCCATGTATGTTGGCCAAACCGGACAGTCTCTATGCAAAAGAATAAATGGACACAAATCTGACATCAGGAATCATAACATTCAAAAACCAGTGGGAGAACACTTCAACCTCTCTAACCACTCAGTAACAGACTTGAAGGTGGCAATTTTGCAACAAAAAAACTTCAAAAACAGACTCCAAAGAGAGACTGCTGAACTCAAATTAATATGCAAATTAGATACAATTAACTCAGGCCTAAACAGAGACTGGAAATGGCTGGGTCATTACACTAATTGAATCTATTTCCCTATGTTAAGTTCTCCTCACACCTTCTATGGGTCATCTTAATTATCACTTCAAAAGTTTTTTTTCTCCTGCTGATGACAGCTCATCTCAATTGATTAGACTCTTCATGTTGGTATGCATACTTCCACCTTTTCATGTTCTCTGTATGTATAAATATCTCCTGTCTGTGTGTTCCATTCTATGCATCCGAAGAAGTGAGCTGTAGCTCACGAAAGCTCAAGCTGAAATAAATTTGTTAGTCTCTAAGGTGCCACAAGTACTTCTGTTCTTTTTGCGGACACAGACTAACACGGCTTCTACTCTGAAACTTATACATTTTCAAATATCTCTGTAGATATTTTGACAATTTACCTCATAAAATGTAAATATAGCAAAAAGTTGAGGATGCTGATCAAACTGTGATTTTTTTCTTCTTTCTGTATCTGTCTTTACAGTAAACATGTCTGCATTGCACTGTGTTTAGTTTTTAACCCCTGTGGTGTGGCCTTTTTGAGTAGGAGGAAGGAGAAGTGGAGCAGCAATTGACCGCAAGAATCCAGCGACACAGGAAGTGGGTAGAGAAGGGTAACCTGTTTTGCTGATGGTCGTAGAATTTGATACTTCAGGGAAATAAACCCTGTAGTGTTTAACTATCCAAGCAGATGCCATTTTGAACCTGCTAAGTGGTGGTGGTGACAGCTGATAACACAGAGAGGCACACAGTTCACATCTGCCCAACATTGCATCTCTCAACCAGTACCCAGAACAAAGTTACTGAATACACCTATATAGTTGTATTGTAACACAGTACATAATACTGACTAGTAGAGCTGTCCACTGCAACAGTTTCAGGCTGACTTTCCTCCTAGATTTCAGAGGTCATCTCCAGGACCTGGGTTTCTGGCTTGGGCATCCCAAATAGCTCTTGGCTACCTGGGGATATCACCTCCTGATCAGGATTGTTTGGGGGCTGTCACAGAGTGTGGGGGAATCCGGCTCGGCACCCCTCTTCTTGGGACCCACAGTGACTCTCAGCAAGCCAGTAAAACAGAAGGTTTATTGGACAACAGGAATGCAGGTTACAGCAGAGCTTGCAGGCACAGTCAGGACCCCTCAATCGAGTCCTTGTGGAGTTTCAGGGTGCTTGGGTCCAGCATAGGATCCCCTGAATTCCCCTCACCCAGCCCAAAACCAAAAGTGAACTGCCCCTCCTCCAGCCCGCCGATTCCTTTGTCCAGCTTCCCAGGCCAAGGTGCTAACCCCCTCCCCCCTACCTGGCTCAGGTTACAGGCTTAAAGATCCTGTCCCTCACCTAAAAACATCCCCAGCTCTCCCATCCCCCACACAGACAGCCCCTACTCCATCACAGGGGCATCTTCACTAGTTGCTTGGGAATGTTCCAAGGCCTTCCTGTCCCATATTGTCCAGACCATATGGTGGGGTTTATGTAGCCTCTCTTACAAAACTTTTGTACAGCTCCTCATTGTATGGGCGGGTAATGGGAGCAACATCAGAGATCCTGTTCTTGTCCCTTATGTTCCTGCAGTTTTATCAGAGCTTCTCTGCTTTGAAATGGCACTGGTCTTTGTTTCAGGAGTATCCCTTCCTTTGCATTTGCTCAGTCAGCCTTTTTGTAGACCTTAGAGAGACAATGTGGGTGAAGTAATATCTTTTATTGAAACAAGTTCTGTCGGTGAAAGAGAGACAAACTTTCAAGCTACACAGAGCTCTTTTTCAGTTCTAGGAAAGGTATTCAGAATGTCATAGCTAAACACAAGGTGGAACAGATTGTTTAGTAGAAGTAGTTAACACATATTGTAAGAGACCATTTAAGGTGAAGTGTCCAGTTAACACCTCTCCAGTTTTATGACAAAATCCAGGTTAGTGGCTAACAGATTGTGTAATAAGCCATAAATCCTGTATCTTTAATAAAAGCATGATTTTAGTGTGTAGCAAATTTATGAATTTAAACTCCCAGGCTTGTCTTTTGAAGGTTGTACAGGTTTCCTTTGAAGTCAAGGACTGATATGGAGTGATCAATTTGTGAAAAGTGTTCACCCAGAGGTGATATGGTATTTTTGCCTGTTATCATTTTTCTGTTGAGATCATTCAAGGGCATAGTGATTGTCTGGTTTCACACACATATTTGTTATTGGGGCATTTAATGGGCTGGATGAGGGGAAGCCAGATAATCACTGTGATCACAAATGAATCACACAGAAAAATGATAAAAATCCAATAAAAGATATTACCTCACCCCCCTTGTATCTCTAATATCCAACACGTCAACAACAACACTGCAAACAACAGTAGCAATTTGTAGACAGTCTAGTGACTGCTGTTCAGATGGGCCCAGACAAGGAATAGAAAAAAAGTCATCCAGGACCTTCAGAGAGGTCCATATGGAAACATAGGGTATAATGAGTACATGCCTCCAGGTGTGTGAACCCATCACAAGCTGGCTGCACAACAGCATTCATATGGGGAGAAGACATCTAATCAAGATGACCCCAAAGCAATAGAAAGCACACAGCTAAACAGAAAGGCCAATCCAAGTGTAAAGCTAAGCAATGTAAGATAGAGAGTGGACTGCCGGAGGGGAAATAGTTAATTTAAAATATGGATATGTACACATGAAACTTATTCCAAAAATACTCATTTCAGAGCAGAGTTATTTCACTTCCAAACTGGATCAATTATTGCAGATAAGATGCCAGATAATTTGGGGAAAAAAACTAGTGGACTCGAGGAAGTTTATCTCATAATCTCTAGCTATTCAAAGAAATCTCTCCTTTGTAGACAATACCTTAATACCTTAATAAGACTAAGCCCATGTAATTTACAGGATAAACAATGCCCTGGATAATTAGATTATATCCCCACCTCCACCAGAGAGTTCCTATATGATGCTGGGCAAGTTAAAGCCAACTTTTCACAGGTGGTCAACAATTGTGTGTTCCTCATTTTTCTGTGCCCAATCTGAGGTCCTGGTGTCTGATCTGGAGTAATGCTGAGCACTCACAGCTACAACGTAAGTCAATGGGAGTTGTGCTTTTAACATATAAAATATTGTATAATGCTAAACACTCTGAAAAAAATCAGGTCCTAGGCATCTCAAACTGGGAACCCAAAATTAGTGGACACTTTTACCTTGGTCTGTCAATACCAAATCTCCCCATCTCTAAATTGTGCATAATAACCCTCCACCACTTCACAGGGGCATTGGGATGATAAATTCATTTTTGTCAAGCATTCAGAGGCTATGGTGATTAATGTCATAGAAAAGTCTATGAGGAAATTCTGTCTTCAGAGCAGGGTTTGAATAGTGTACAGTAAAGAAAGGATAGGGCCACATAGTGAATGTGGATTAAACAAAATAATGAACAGCTGCTTGTTAACTGAGCACCATCCATCCTGTGCACTGAAAGAAGCAGAGGTTGGAAAAAATAGTATATGATTATGTAATTAAAGACTGTATCATAATGCATATGCATAAGGAAGTCAAATTATGGTTGCACAAGCAGCTTTAAAAGTTAGGAAATGCAAGATTTGAGTGTTTGACTTTGCAGCCTTAATAATGTTCTTTTAATGTAATCTTTTATGTGTTTATATAAGCACACACATACATACAGAGAGAGAGAGAGAGAAAGAGAGTTTTGCTGCACAGAGCATGCACTTAGAAACTTTGGGCCAAATCCTCTTTGCAATGAACAGCGAGATAAATCTGTTGGGAAATAGAAGGGGAGGAATCTTTTGCCATGAGCTACAAGGCAGCTGCCAAGATATTTTGTGGCAGTTGCTTCAACTCAGTGGATGAAGCAGCTCTCTATGCACTCCTGTCAAGGGTAGAGTACTGGAGATCCAAGCCATAGCATGGTCTCTGGCCACTTGTCTAACTTTCCATAAACACATAGCTCTGTGCTACAGACAGGATGCACACCCCCTTACATGCAGGGCCGGCTCTAGCCATTTCACCGCCCCAAGCACGGCGGCACGCCGCGGGGAGCGCTCTGCCGCTCGCCGGTCCCATTGCTCTGGTGGATCTCTCACAGATGTGGCTGCGGAAGGTCCGCTGGTCCCGCGGCTCCAGTGGACCTCCTGCAGGCGTGCCTGCAGCTGCTCACCGGAGCCGCGGGACCAGCAGGCCCTCCACAGGCATGCCTGCGGGAGGTCCACCGGAGCCGCCTGCCGCCCTCCCGGCAACCAGCAGAGCGCCCCCTGTGGCATGCCGCCCCAAACACGCGCTTGGCGTGCTGGGGCCTGCAGCCGGCCCTGCTTACATGCCCCCGCCACCAAATCCTGCCCCAGATTCATGGCCAGTTTTGCCCTTTTGTAAGAAGTTTCGACATTTCTTTGCACAGTCGGCTGAAAACCCATCAAATGTGACACCATTGGCATTTTATATTTTTATTTTAATATTTAAGAGTAGGAAATTTTACTGTTTTAATAATGACTCTCAAAGAGCACATGTAGTGCAGTTTTAGTTAATTAATCTTCCCAGTCTTTTACCTCAAATTATACCTTCTACAATCACAGGTCTATTTACAGGGCCAAACCACACACAAGCACAAACAGTGGTGGTTTGCACTTTTGCCTTAATTTCAAACTACTAGACCTGCAATCTGTTTCCTCTTTTAAAATCCATTTAACTTGTGTTTCTCAGTCAGAGTGCAATTTTCATCTACCAGAATGTTCTGTTCTGGTTCATGGTCAGTCAGACACTGTAATATGCTAGCAAGATTCTTCACAATCCAAATGTTCACCTATGGTGAGTACCATCTGTATTCTTTTAATGCTGCTTCACATAACATAGCCGCCAACACATATAAAATTAATTTAAAAAAAAAACAGCAAAGAAAAAAATACACCGGTTACAGTTAAAAAGCTTGCAGAAGGGAAAAGTAACATTAATAAGAAAATGTAAATGCTGATTTACTGCATGGAACATTTTATTACCCTTTTCAAAGTTCTATAAAATAACCACCTTACAAAAGGCCCCATCCAGCTCTCATCCAAGGCAACGGAAGCCCTCACATGACTTCACTGAGATTTGAATCAGGACAACAAAAGGCACCATTCCAATTTATACCAGAAAGCACTCATAGGACCTAATCCAGTAAAGCTTTCTAGCATATAAATTTAAGAATGAGTTGTCCCACTGAAATCAATGGGACAACTCATGCTTAATTTAGAGATTTATACGGCATATTCTAAGTGCTAGAATCTGATCAGTTGTTGGAGGGGTGTCTGAACGTTTTGGCCAAAAAATCACCTTGGGAATCATGGTCCCTGTTCCCAGTTAGAGTCTCCATAGGTACAACAAACCCAACAAAGGGTAGGGTAAAGGCTGAACCATGGCTATACCACCTCCATTGTGGTCAGCAAAACTAGCCAGGGACTGACCAGATTGTAATTTGCACATTCCAACAATATCAGAGATGCTACTCTGGTCACTCCCAAGAGGAGTTCCAGATGTCGTAGCTAGAATTTGTAGAGTCTCCTGCTGCAAAGCACCCCTAGGCACCATCCTCCAGCATGTTTTCAACATGCAGATAAGACTCTTGCCTGCTATAATTTTCATATGTTAGTGATGGTTAGATTTATTTAAAAAACATTACTAATACAATAGATCTTATCTTCAGAATTGTTAGTGACAACAGCATCCTCAAAAGAGAATATTCATTAGCAGTCTTGGCCTCCAGATCATACAGGTCAGGTTTTCAACCAAGAAGCATTTGCCCTATGTAACACTGTAACTTCAAGGTGTGAAAAGTTGGTCTTTCTTGAGTCATAGCCACAAAGCTAACAAAAATAAGAGTGCTCCTGGACAAAATTACATAACAAGGGCTGTGACACTGGATAATGCCATCAGCTTCAAAGGATAACCAAACTCAAGTATTTAAAGAGAGTCAGAGTAGAGCTCTTTCAGACTGACAATTTTGGTTTTATAAGGTTTAAGCTTCTCAACAAACAAAAAAACAATTCAGAAAAACAGAAATTTCTCTAAGATTTTTTTCAAACTAACTGACTTTATTTTAATAGTACTTAATTTGTCTTCATCCCAGAGGAACAAGCACTAGTTTCTAGTATTTCTTGACCCCTTTCTGAAGGGGAATTTAGATGTGAAAGCAAGATGAGTTCCAAGTCCTTGAGGGAACTGGTTAGAGAGGTCAGGACCTGAGTGGCCACCATGTCTCTGCTCTTCCACAAAGTGGAGCCAGAGAAGTTCTTCTCTTTTTGGAAAAGTGGAGACATGGGTGAGAAGCCCAGGTGTGGGAGTGGTCGAAAAAGATAAGTTAAAAAAAAAGAGAAAGAAGCAGAGATTTTATGGATTTTATAGGAAGGAGGTAGAGAAAACAATATAAGGACATAAAGAAGGAGTGGTATAAGGGATGAAGAAAAAGAAGAAACAACAGACATCAAATACAATATCAGGAAAAAGTATACTATGATCTATGATAGAAAGAACTATGGCAGGAAAGAAACAGTGGGACAAATCTAGGAAGAGAAAAAAGTTTAGGCTAAAGCAAGATAGACCCAGTAAATAAAAATAAATAAATATTATATAGGAAGTGGATTGACAACATCTTACAGTTAAATACAGTGCACAACTGTTGTAGTCCTAAATTTTTGCCTAGAACCTGCAATGACTTACACATTTCATTTTATAGGACTATTGACAGTTCATAAAGTTAAGCCTGTGCTTAAGTCTTGGAAAAATATGGGCCTTAAATTTCAGGTGGCATAGCCTGGAGAGGTGAGGAGATGGAACAAGGATTTTTCACAATGGCTTTTTCACAGTTAGTCCTTGACTTCAATTGGGAATTATGAAGATGCAAATCCCTAAGAATGCTGAAACTGTGTGTGAAACATCCAGGGACAGAAATTATGCTGAAAATCTTTTAAAAGGTTGTTGCATGCTATATAAAAATGAAGGAAACACTTGCAAATGTACTTAGATCTGGCCCAAAGTTATACATATTGATGATTATCAACAAATGGCAAACAATGAGCTTTTATTGACATTGTTAATGTCAGTGTTCAGAAATAAGAATGATTATGCATAAGTGTCTATTCCTTAACTGAAATCAACATGCCACCAAGAGCTGCAAAGGAAGAACAATTAATCCATTTGGAATAAGCAACATAGCTTTCCAGAACATGAAGAGCATCTTATTAGACAAAAAACAGATATTGGGCTTGCCTTCTTTGATCAAAGTAAACAGCTAACCTTGTAAACTGAAGCACTTAAGAATGGCCTGGTGAATTACTGATATTGGACATACATACAGAAGCTTCAAAGTCACTCACGCTGACTAAATAGAATTATATCAAAGGAAAAAAGAAATTGCAATTCTATCTGGTTGCAGACACTACCATCAATATATTTATGCTCATACTGTCACTGTCAAATCTGATCATAAGCCAATGAAACAGAAAACAAACAATTAGAGAGGCAACTAAAAAGACAGAACAAATGAAACTGATGAAAACTGGTCATATAGGATGGATGTAGAAATGATCATCTAACTTTACTGCATATTGGAATCAGATATGAGCTTGCTCACTCTCTTTGAAATGTAAATGAAAATTGTTGGTTTTGTGGAACAGAAAATGCTACCCTTTTTATATATTGTGGGAGTATCCTCATTTTAACAAGTTTTGTGGAGCATAGGATCAGCATTATATTAAACAGAGATCCCTGTTGATCCTCTGTTTTTCTTATTAGGGGATTTTGCTCATAATATATGCATTACATTTCTATTCTATAAGAGAGGAGAGAAGAGAACATTATGTTTGAAATATGCTATGTAATATATTACACATGTATATTTATTTAAGACACTGCATGAACAGTGAGGGCATGTGAATATTTATTTTTGCCACAGGGAAGGTGAGCCTTTGTCAATAAGAGGAGAGATGCTCACACACTGAAATGGTTTGAGAAACCCATAGGGGAAAGGATTTGAAGCACAAGGACTAGTGCACAGACATAGTCTCCATCAGATGTGTGGCCTAGCAGGGTTGCAGAGCTAGGTCCTAACGGTACAAAATAACTGCAGCTTATAAGACAGTTAAAGTCTTATACATTTATATAGTCTTGTTCTTCAGTGTTCCGGGGGGGAGGAGAGGGGAAGTAAGTAAGTAAGTAAAGTTTATTTATTTATGACTAAATACTGATGACATTATAGCAGAATTTTCTGAAGCCTTCTCAGTCTATTACTAGCTTTGAGCACTCACCAGCTGATCTCACAGTGATCTGTCATACACCATTTGACCAGCGAGGAGATGGGTATTCCCTACTATGATGACCCAGCAACACTCCTTCCATGGTAACTTTCCACAAGGTTATTTCCAAAGTACATAAGTTTGCACATTGCCTGATATGACCAAAGTACATAAGTTTGGACCTGTTAATTTCCAAGACCAAATTCATTTCTCTCCAATAATATTTCTATCTTCATTTCCATCCAGGAGATACACAAGAGTCTTCACCAGCACCACATCTCAAAAGTGTCAGTTTCCCCCTTGCCAGCATTAGTTTCCCAGGATTCACATCCATTAGTTGCTATGGAAAAAATTAAGTTTTTCAGCAGTCAAACCTTTGTACATTTCATGATGCTATGGTTTTCTTACACATAAGGGAGCCCATGGCTGAGTGAGCCACTTTTAGTCTTCTGTCAAGTACCAGAGGGGTAGCCGTGTTAGTCTGGATCTGTAACAGCAGCAAAGAATCCTGTGGCACTTTATAGACTAACAGACGTTTTGGAGCATGAGCTTTCGTGGGTGAATACCCACTTCGTCAGAGGAAGTGGGTATTCACCCACGAAAGCTCGTGCTCCAAAACGTCTGTTAGTCTATAAGGTGCCACAGGATTCTTTGCTGCTTCTAGTCCTCTGATTTCTTTGGAGCTGCCTCCTGGGTTGAACACAAATGATCCCCGATAATGAATTTAATTTACTGACTCTATAGCTTGACCATTATTGTATTATCCACTTACATCCTGTTATTATTGAGTTGATGTACATTGTCAAGGCTGATTCCCCACTCTAGCACTTTGAGTGCAGAAGGTGAGGGTCTGCAAGGATTTTAAAAATTAATACTGGCCACTCCAGGCTGGTATTAAACTCCCAAGGTCACAGCTTCTCTCTGACCTAGGATGGGTAGATGCTGCAACCACCCAAGTGCAAGCCCCCCACCCCTTTTGAGAACCCAGGAAGGAACACTTGAGAATTCCTTCCTGTGGGGTACCATCAAGCCCTTTCACTCACACACACATACACCTCCCCCGGGGAAGAGCTGAGAAAAAAAACAAGGAAATCAGCTGTTGCCACCAGCTAATTAAACAATATATGCACAAACCTTGTAGGGGCACAAAAATCCAATCCTGTTCTTAAAAAAGGTAAAATTTATTAAACACAAAAAGAAAGGAAATACAGTTGGAACTTAGGCTTTTGGCTAGCTCTTAAAAGAAACAATTACAAAAATTAAACATCAAGATAGCTCTCTTGAGGTTCAGCTTAAAGGTTACAAGCAAAACAAAAGCATCTGGGGTTAGCACAGAGGAGTCCACAAGCCAAGAAATAAACAGAAATAAACCTAATAGCATCTTTCTAAACATTCCTAATCTACTTACACATTTGGGAGTTCCAAATAAGTAATTCTAGGTATGATCTGATATTTTTTTTATCAGACCTGGCTTAAAGCTTCTCATAGCATAATTGCTCCTTGTTCCCCTCTTTCCTGGAGAACACAAAAGACAGACAAAATGAAGTTTTCCCCCATTTTAAAAAGTTCTAGCCCTCCCATTGGCTCTTGTGGTCAGGTGTCCATTCCTTTTCTTTTACCTGTGGGCTTTTTTAACCCTTTACAGGTAAAGCAAGCAGAGAGCAGCTACTAAGAGGAATTTTATAGCTAATTGGCTGGCTGGGTGTCCATAAAAGGGAGCTCCCCCCCCCGCCATTTATCACATACATGTATTTAGTTTTTGCTGTGTTCAGGGATATAGTCTCCAACATTGATGCTGTGGCAGAGTGTTTAATCATCAACATATCTGAAGTTTTTTAAGAGGTATCCACCAATGGAAATCTGAGCTCCTACTACTTTCTCAAACTTTCCAGCACTTGTTTCATAATAAATTGTGCATACACGTTGAAAGACCAAATGCACCTTTGTCTCACACCCTGCCCAGTGGAAAACCACTCACTGTCACCTGCTGCTGCTCACACCATGGTCTATTACTGAAGTAGAGACTTGGAAATAGTTCCATGACATGCTTTAGAATATCAGGGATGGATGGGACCTTAGGAGGTTATCTAGTCCAACACTGCTCAAAGCAGGACCAATCCCCAGACAGATTTTTTGTCCCATATCACTAAATGGCCCCCTCAAGAACTGAGTTCACAACCCTAGGTTTAGCAGGCCAATGCTCAACCCACTGAGCTATCCCTGTGTTTGCCAACATCATCCAGAGATGGTCATGTTGGATGGTATCAAACGCTTTGGAGTAGTCAATGAAACACATAATCAATAGGTGATTATATTACCTGCATTTTTCAATAATAGATAGATATTCGCAATTTGATCATGTGCTTTGTCTCCCTGTGAAATAGCTTGCTGTGGTGGTAATTCAGTTTCTATTATTTGCTTCATGTAATCCTATATTACGTAGAACAGCACTTTACTCACAGACAATATCAGGCAGATGGCATGATATCCACTGCACTCTGTTTTACCCACTTTCTTTGGTAAGGCAGAAAGTTTCCCTTTGTCCAGTCAGCCAGCCAATTTCTAGTTATCCATACATCACTGCAAATTTTCTATCAGACCAATAACACAGTCACCAACCACTTTAAGCATTTTTCCTGGTACATTATTTACCTGGTGCTTTTCAAAGTTTTATTTTCATAATAGTATGGCTTGATTGTACTGGCTCCATACTCTTTTCTGTCATGCTGACGAGGTAAACATATTGGCACAGTAATCTCACAACCTGTATTTGATATCATCTCCTTCAGTAAGAAATCTGCCATCATGATTTTTGTTATACTTGGTGGCAGGGAAAACTTTTTAGTAAGAAGTCTGACCACTGATTGTACCTTTTATATTATTACTCTTTTTCTAATTCTTCAGTAGTTCCTTGCCTTTTGCCTGGATATATTTGCTCTTGCCTTGTCTAGTCTGCCTGTGAATCTGCATACAGAATTCTTTGTATTCTCCCATGCATTCTTTAGTCTCTCAGATACTCTCTTTCATTCTGCATCATTTTTTCACCAGCTCAGACACCTGCTCCATTAAACATGGTGCAGTCCAAAGCTGACTTTTCAGAATGTATGCATTGGTGGGTTTGAGCATAATAATTTTCATTTTATTCCAAAATTTCTTTGTGTTGTTATCCTTTTTCATCTGTGACAAAAACCCATTCTGGAGAGAAGTCCTACAGCTTTTGTTGATTCTGGACAAGTTCAAATGCAGTGGACCTACCAAACGTCTTGTCTTTTAAAGTTTTGATTTTATGTTTTAGGCTAACATTTGATGGTCTGACCTTCAGTCTGCACTCAGGAAAGTCTTTGTCCATTGGATGCTCAGTTTCCAGCATCCCTCTATCATTTCACAGTCAATTTGGTTCTTTGTCATGTCCTCAGGTGACCTATACATATATCAATGTCTAGGATATAGGTTGAAGATGGCATTTGTGAAGATCAGATGATAAGATCAGGAAAATTTGACTAAACTTTCTCTCTCATTTTGTAAACCCAGACCATTGTTTCCCATTACGTCTTTATGAAAGTTTACAGCTCCAACTTTCATGTTATGAAGATGATGTTTTTGCTTGTTTTTTAGTGAGCATCTTGTCAAGTAGTTCATAGCACTCAAACACTTTGTCATCAGCTACTGTTGAAACCTGCATGATAGACATATTAACTCACTGTACTCAAAGACAAACTGTAATGTTTCTATTGCTGATTGGATTGTATCCAAGCACACACTTTGATGTCTCCTTGAATGAGATAAATGCAACCACATTTTCTCTCACATTCTTGGATCCTGAGTACCACACCACACTCCTATCCATTGCCATGAAATGACCTTTGCCATTCCATCTCAACTCTGAGATTCCACATAAAACTTTTTTACATCTTTCCAATTCTTTAGACACTATGATGAGCTTTCATTCATACATATGCCTTATATTCCATTTTCCTGCTCTGGTGATTCATTTACAAAGTTTCAATTCATTCTTTTCCCTCATGCAAACATCAGGCACTGTACTTCCCAAATGATTTGGTATAGCATCATCGTAAATGCAAATGGTACTCCCAATGGCCTGAACCTTCTCAGTATAATTTCTCACACTTTCCATCTTGCACCAGGTTCTGGATGATCTCACAATTCAGCACCACACATGGGTCATGATAGCTCTCCTGGGAGAAAATATAGAGGTTGGTTTCACTATTATCCTCGCTCTCTTTTGTGGCTGCCTTTGGTTAAATTGTGGTTTAACTCTTCAACCTTTTTATGGAATTTCCTCAATTGGGGTTGGGGTCGGGGGCTACTGGTAGTTCCTGAGGCTTTGACCAGTTATAGATGGTAGTGTCTACTGCTGTTATGATAGCAGGCTACAATACTGCCTGACCTGAGAAAAACAAAACATTATAAATATTTTTAGCTTCCTCTTTCCATCGTATAACTGAACAAATATAAGCAAGTTTAAGTTATTTTCTAACATCGCCAACATGCTCAACAGTTCTTTTGATGAGTCCTACTGCCCCCAGTTATAGATTCACAATTTCTCAATTTATTACCTTACAAAATAATATGTATACAAACTAAGAATGGTTATGTTTGAATTAATCCACTGCCTAATATTCAGCCTGAACAGTAACCTTTTGGAGCAAATATACACATTATAAAACAGCCAGTATCTCATGATCCCAGCTTCAAGTTATGAACAACAAAACTGAACAGGAATTTAAAATATTCAGTCTCCACATTCATGTTCACTTCCAGGAAATGGCCTTTTTTAAGAAAAAATAAAATAAAATACCTTTGCTACAGTTCCCTAGCTAAATTCTAATTTGGGTAGTAAGATGGGCCAAGATCTGGATATAGAAGTGACCCTCCATGTATTAAAGAAGGCTCAGCCATATTCAAGGAATTGTATTGCTCAGGCAAAAAGCATTACTCAGGTATGTGCAGGAAATAGGGTGGGGAGTCTCAGAATACTAGAGTGGAGCCAGTTTAGTTTAATTCTCTGTGAACATCAAGGGCAGTGACTTGCTGCCTGCTGGGGAAGTGAAGTAACAGTGGAGGAACTATCCCTCCATTGCAGATTTTATCTGTGACCAAAAGCACCCCATATTCACACCCTAGACACTACTGTAATAAATGCTGTACAAAATATGCCTTATGAGATATCATCTGAAACCTAATAACTCACTGGTCAATAATATCATGGTGAAATGTATGTAGCAACATTATACATAAAGTTATGAATTCCCCCTGTGTGGTGTTATTTGCCCATGTTCAAACCAGACAGTCAAGCCTAGACAAAATTTAAACAGGTCTATCCTAAATATGTAAAAGCAGCAAAGAATCCTGTGGCACCTTATAGACTAACAGACGTTTTGGAGCATGAGCTTTCGTGGGTGAATACCCACTTCGTCAGATGCATAATCCTAAATATGGTTACCTCAATTTACGTATAAGTAGTAAAGAGGGTCCTCAAGACAGCAGGGAGAAGAGATGGCAGGAGATAACGTGAATTTGCATTTCTGCAAACATTAGTGAGAAGAAAGAATATGGAGCCTCCCTCACCACCAGACTCCATGTCACCTTCTTTACTGTTTTAAAAAACTTTGCTTTGAGGGTCAGAAAAATCCACTTCAAAGGTTAACTTGACTGTAAAGGAAAGGAGCACAAATCTCCAAGCTTTCTCTCTCTCTCTCACCTCAGAAGACAAAGGAACTGGCACTTTGACATTAGGTGGAGATCCTGACCTGAGCATTTGACCAGCCCTGTTGCTGGAAACATGTGGTAAGAATTTTACTTTGAACCAAATCTAACGTGTTAAAACACTTTCTAGTAGCTACAAACTATCTTTATTTCTCTTGTAACCATTTCTGACTTTAATATCTTATACTTGTACTCACTTAAAACCTCTCTCTTCGTAGTTAAATAAACATGTATTATTTTTAATCTAAACTAATCCAGTGTTGTGTTTAAACTGAATTGTTTGGTAACTCCAGCTAAAGCAGCAAACTGTTGAATACTGACTCTTTACAGAGGCAACGGACCTTTAATATCCAAACTGGTCAGGAGAGGGCTAGACAGTGCAGAACCCATTTTTAGGAAAATGTTGGATCAGAAGTGTGGTTAGGTCACTCTGCAAATGGTAACCCAGACTGGCTGAAGCGAAAGTGTGACTGATGCATTGCTGACAGGTTGCTGGGGTCAGACCTGCTGAACCAGGGCTACAGCTATCCACAGACCACTCAGAGTGTGACCTGCATACTGTTAGGCTGTTAGTGAACAGCCCAGGTTGGGAACTACAACAGCAAAGCATTGTGAAGCACCCAAAGTTGCAGAGCAGGTGGCTATACAAGCCCTCATTGGTCTGAACTGCATACCAGAATGTCACAGTGGTGTAGCTGAAACAGGATTTATACACAGCTTGTTAGTTTAACTAAGATTTACACTTTAAGCACTGGTGTAACAATTTTAAGTGAGTCTCAAGTGTGGTGGCTGGGAACAGTCACAAGAAAGGTTATAGCTTTATTAGTTTCTGTTTATTTCGGTAAGGGAAATAAAACAATAGTAAATCATAACTATGAGTGCCAGCGAAGCAACTATAAAGCCAGAGATGGCCAGGTTGGAGAAACAACAGAAAGACAAATATTGTGAATACCAAAAGTGGCCAGCAGAGATGAGAGCCAAAGAGAGGAAGACAGAAAGGCAGCAGCAGTAAGAATCACACTAGTGAGTCATGGAGCTTAAAGACAAAGAAGCCCTAGAAAAGGATAAGACGACACAGTATAATCTGGACATGAAGGCAAGTCATCGACAGATCCACAGTCCCCAACCACTCCCTCCTTCCAAGGACACTCAGCTGGGACAAGTTGTGCCCTGCATACAAAGAAGCAGACTCTATTGGAGAATACCTTAACACTTTTGAAAGCCTGTGTGAAGTTCATAAAGTTCCAGAGGACACAAAAATCCCCACATTGATTGCTCAACTCTCTAGTAAAGATTTAAATGTATGGAATGAAATGCCAACCAGTGAGACTTTGAAATATGCTGATATTTTTTTCAAAAAAAACTGTCTTGCAAATGTTTCAAATTACCCATGAGGTGTATAGACTGAAATTTAGAAATCTCAGGAAAAGTGCTAGCATGAGTCATAGTAAATATCCCTATAAGATGTTTGACCTATTGATAAAATGGGCAAAGAGAAAGGGGGTTGAGAACTATAATCAATTGTCTGCTCTTTTTTCTCAATAACATTTCCTAAGCATATGTTCTGAAGCAGTCAGCAACGTAACATGGGAAAAATTTGCCATTCTGACTGATTCCTTTGTGCAAGCCCAAATGACTAATAAGCACAAGCCACAGAGACAGGGGAAGAAGCCTGGTGTAAGGGGGCACTCAAGTTTTACCCCTAGGAAGGAGGGTGGCTGGGAGCCGAGGCACTCACCTCCTCAGAAACAGTCCTCTCATAGAAATTTGCATCACAGACTCTCTGTGCAGGAAAATGATCTAAACAGGTGCTTTCAGTATAACTCCACCAAGCACATGAGAAATCATTGCCCTAAGCAAAGAGAAAATAAATCCACACCCCATCCAGCCCAGGTTAATGCAGTTGTACTTAACACAAAATCCCAAGAGGCACCTGCGGGTGCTCTGATGAATTTTACGAAGACTGATCCTGTGGGGGCAGACCTGAAAATGTATTAAAGTTGCCAAGGTGAATGGCAAAGAATGCATAGGGTGGAAAGTCAATGGTGCCCAGATATGCCTGGTCAGTGGAAAAATGATTCAAGACACTGACACGCTGCCCGAGCAGGAGGTAGAGTTTCTGGCACTGCAGAAACATAAAAATCTTGTGCCTTTGGCTAAGGTTCATTTGGAATGGGAAGGTTTAGAGGGTGACTTGACTGTGGGGATGCCAAATAGTAGCCTCATGGAAATGCTGGTGAGGAATAATATTTTGCACATGACTACAGCTGATAATGTTGTAACTTGTAATAAAAAGAAATATTGTGCTGGGGTCCCAGAGAGAAATGGTAAAGACCTGGAAACTACTAAGGGGGGGAGAGGATGAAATCAGTGTTTCCGGATGTGGGAGGGGCCGAGGCCAGGTCATGTATGGCTGAGGAAAGCAGCATGCCCTGGAAGCTGTGGGAAGTGGGGAGGAATTAACCCCTATTACTGAAGAAGCTGTCCCAGTTATCATCTGCCAATATTTTGCAGCCGAGCTAAGAGCAGATCCCACTCTAAAGTGCATAAGGAGATATGTCCTAGAAGAAAATCACTGCAAGGGGAAAGGGTGTGGTTTTTTTTGAAAGGGAAGGGAGATTATACAGGGAAAAAATAAGAGCCCTGGAAAACTCAACAAGCAGCTGGTTGTGCCTGCTGAGCTCTGTCATGGTATATTTCCCCAATCTGAACCTTAGAGTCCAAAAAAATGGGGTACCAGCAGGAATTCCTCTAAGCTTAATTACCAGCTTAGATCTGATAAGCTGTCACCAACCAGGAATTCCAGTGCCTGGTACACTCTGGTCCCCCCAAAACCTTGCCCGGAGACCCCCAAGACCCAGACCCTCTGGATCTTAAGACAAGGAAAGTAAACCCTTTCCCTCACCGTTGCCTTTCACAGGCTTCCCCTTCCTGGGTTACCCTGGAAGATTACTGTGATTCAAACTCCTTGAATCACAACACAGAGAAATCAGGTTTGTTTCGCCCCCTTCTCTTCCCCTCCAGGCGTTCCCTCCCTGAGCTATCCTGGAGAGATAGACAGATTCAAGCTCCGTGAATCTAAAACAAAGGGATTCCCCGTTTCCTCCTCCCTTCTCTCACCAATTCCCTGGTAAATACAGACTCAATTCCCTTGATCCTCAACAAGGAGAAAAAATCAAACAGCTCTTAAAAAGCAAAACTTTTAATAAAAAGAAAGAAAAAAAGTAGAAGTTGTCTGTAATTTAGATGGTAAAAGTTACAGGGTCTTTCAGCTTATAGACACTAGAGAGAAGCCTCCCCCCCCCAGCAAAATACAATTTAAAATACTTCCAGCAAACTACACATTTGCAAGTATAGAAAACAATCAAAAGACTATAACCGCCTTTCTACTTAATACTCACTATTCTGAATATGTAAGAGACTGTAGCAGGGAGATTGGCAAGAAACCTGGTTGCACGTTTAGTCCCTTTCAGGACCCAGAGAGAACAAAGCAAAACCCAAAAAACACAAACAAAGGCTTCCCTCCACCGAGATTTGAAAGTATCTTGTTTCCTGATTGGTCCTCTGGTCAGGTGTTTTTGGTTCCCTGTTTGTTAACCCTTTACAGGTAAGAGAGACATTAACCCTTAACTATCTGTTTATGACAAGTTTCATGAGGAATTAATGTTACTAGGACAAGATTGCCCTTTTGTTGGTCACTTGAAGGCACAGAAAACCCTTGAGAAGTTAGAGAGAATTTTCTACTGGCCAAGGTTACATAATATAGGGAATTTTTTAGATGTGTGGAGAAGAGGGGAGGAAGAAATACCATGAAGAATTAAAAACCCCACTGCTCATGCAAAACTTTGAAAAAATATGTTTATATAAAATAGTTCCCATTTCTTTTGTAAGAAAAAGAGTTCTGTTTTCACTCAAAACTTCTATTATAGTAAAAGAACAAAAAAAAATAGGCTATATATTGAATGCAAGCAAAACTATTTTTAAAATGAATGTTTTCTACACAGTATAACTGTTTTCAGATATACTAGTATAATGATAGAAGTGACTAAATGCTAAACTATGCATATACATATGAAAACTGACATACAACATTAACAGACAATGCTAGCAAAGATGGCAGTAGAGTCTTGCTGAGACTGTTATCTACACCAATACATATATCTGTAGCAAAAAGCACACGAGTTACTTACTAGGGTAACACAGATATGCAGTATATAGTGATTTTTAAAAGTACTGTTTGTCATCCTGTATGGGACACATTTTTCCACACCAGATTTGAACACATATAAGTTATGACCAGCTAATACAGTACATGTGAAGGGACATATTAGTTCATTTTAAGTCCTTCAGATCCAGAATTGGTTTACTCACGCATCCTTATGTAGGAAACTGCGTCATTAAGAGGATCTGGCAAAAGCTAGTTGCAACAGGTTATATTATGCAGGCTTCTGTTATACGTTTGCTAATCAGTTAGAACTCAGAGACTGACCTCTGTCAGGCTCCTAAGCTCTGAGTGATTACTGAACACTCACCCCAAACTTTCTTTCCTTCTATAAATTATCAAGTGCAGCAGTTAAATTTCCACTGAAGTTTTAAGTGTGTGGTAATAAAGGAATTTTGTCTCACTACTGAATGGTAGGGATCAAATTCTGGACTCGACTCTGGCTACTTTGTGCCAGCCACTCTTTAGTGCAAGCCAACCACAAAACCAGCAGATTCAGTCATCTGCATTGGGAAACATCTGGCTTCTACACTGCTCCCCTTTCTATCCCATGGCACATGAAGCATTACTGGGGGAAGGTACTTGACCTGGGCATCGCTACACCCCAAACATCACTGACAGCAGAAAAGATCTGTGGGGCTGTTGGTAGCCCAGCAAAAGTTAGAGCAGCCCTAAAGATTGAAGCCACATTGCCATTTACTTCTTAATTTTATTTTTTTTTGCTAAGCAGAGGTTGGCCAAACACAATAATTTGGCCATAAAGTCTTCAAGGTTTAAGAGAAGGTCTGAAAAGAATAGGGAAATACAGAGTGACTTGGACAAAGATTTTGGAATTAACAGAATATGATTACAGGGACATTTTAATCACTGAAATACTGAGATTCCTAATGTCTGGAGCAGAATGGTGAAAAAAAGCCCTGCAATTTGCAGAAGGGAAGGAGCTCCACTCTGGTATGTGCTTCTGCATGCCACCAGACACTGCAGAAGCTCCTTTGAATTTCTGCTGTTTAGAAAGGAGAAAGGCTTTCCAGGTACTGGGAAGAGAGCAGCTGCTATATTTGGCATCCTAGCCTCATTGTCTGGGTAATAATATGTGGACATATCAGAATGGAATTCTGCATGGGAATTACTGCTGCTTGAACCTGCTGGGACAGACTTCCATCCTTTCTAGTTCCTAACAAGGGATTAGGACACGAGGGCATAACCAATTTCAACATAGAGTCCCCTGTGAATCCAGAGGATCTCCTGGTTTGCCTGTGTTGCCTTCTCCCTTTGTAGTGAGCAAATCAACTCCCCTTTAGGAAGGCAATTTGATAGCAACTCCATGAGTTGGTGATGTATGATTTAGCCTCCCGGGCTTTATCCATAGGGCTATAGAAGGGTAACACATGGCCCTTTTAAATGCAAAATTGCTATTCAAATATACAAGACCAAATAATTTGCACCCAAAAGTATTAAAACAATTGGCTGAAGAGGTCTCTGAACTGCTAAGGTTTATTTTTTAACAAATATTGGAACAGTAAAGAAATTTCAGAGGACCGGTAAAAAAAAGCTAATATCATGCCAGTATTTTAAAAGAATAAATGGGATTGTCATAAACAGATAGCTAAGGGTTAATGTCTCTTTTACCTGGAAAGGAGTAACCTGAAACACCTGACCAGAGGACCAATCAGGAAACAAGACTTTTTCAAATCTGGGTGGAGGGAAGTTTTAGGTGTGAGTTCTTTGTTCTTTGTCTTGTGTCTGACCCTCTCGGCTATGAGAGTGATTTTTCTATCTCCTGGCTTTCTAATCTTCTGTTTCCAAGTTGTAAGTACAAGATAGTAAGACAATAAGATTTATATTGTTTTTTTTTTGTATTTACATGTGTGTAGTTGCTGGAATGTGTTAAATTGTATTCATTTTGGATAAGGCTGTTTATTCATTTTTTTTCTTTTAAGCAATTGACCCTGTATTTGTCACCTTAATACAGAGAGACCATTTTAATGTATTTTTTCTTTCTTTTTATATAAAGCTTTCTTTTTAAGAGCTGTTGGAATTTTTCTTTAGTGGGGACTCCAGGGAATTGAGTCTGCAGCTCACCAGGGAATTGGTGGGAGGAAGAAGTCAGGGGGAAAATCTCTTTGTGTTAGATTTACTAAGCCTGACTTTGCATACCCTCTGAGTGAGGGGGGAAGTACTTGTGTTTCCAGGACTGGAAACAGGGAGGGTGGAGTCCCTCTGTTTAGATTCACGGAGCTTGCTTCTGTATATCTCTCCAGGAACCCAGGGAGGGAATACCCGGAGGGGGGAAGGGAAATGGTTTATTCCCCTTTGTTGTGAGACTCAAGGAATCTGAGTCTGGGGGTCCCCCAGGGAAGGTTTTGGGGAGACCACAGTGTGCCAGGCACTGTATAGATTCCTGGCTGGTGGCAGCTTTACCAGGTCCAAGCTGCTAACTAAGCTTGGAGGTTTTCATGCTAACACTCATATTTTGGACGCTAAGGTCCAGATCTGGGGAAAATGTTATGACAGGGATGACCTATGTAATTATAGGCCTCTTAACCTGATATCAATGCCAGACTAAATCATGGAAAGGTTGTTATGAAATGCATTCAGTAAATAATTAAAGGATGGTAGCATAATTAATACCAGTCAACATGATTTTATGGAAAATAGGTCTTGTCAAACAAACCGAGAGTTTTTTTTTTATTTTTTGTCTTTCTTTTCTGTGTTTGGTTGATAAAGGTAACTGTTCTGAGATAACAGACTTCAGTAAGACATTTGTCTTAGCCCTATACGACATTCTGATATAAAAGTTATCATTATACAAAACCAATGTAGACCGTATTAAATGGATTTATAATTGGTTAACCGATAGATCTCAAAAAGTATTTGTAAATTTGGAATCATACTGTGGGGGCACATCTAGTGCACATCTGCAGGGATCTTTTCATGGAAAAATGCTATTTAGTATCTTTACAAATTTTTTGGAAAAAAATGAAAATCTCACTGAGCATCTTGGTGGCATTGGGACTTAGGCAGCTGTGCTCAGTGACCTCATTTACACTGATGTTCACTACATTAGTTGTCCAATCACTCCTAACCTTTTTGTTCAAAACTGAAACAAAAAAGGCATTTAACACTTCAGCCATTGCTGCATTTTTCTGTTATTGTTTTTCTCTCCTCTTCAAGTAATAGGTTTACCTGTCTTTGATCTTCCTCTTGCTTGTAATGTGTTTGTAAAATGTTTTATTGTTACCCTCTATGTCCCTAGCTTATTTTGTCCTTTGGCCTTTCTAATTTTGTCCCTACATGCTTGTGTTGTCTTTTTACACACACACACGCACATGCACACACACTCTGCTCACTATGTGTGTGTGATGTGTGTATATATGTGCGCATATATTTTTTTCATCCTTCACAATTTGACCTTGTTTCAGCTTTTTGTATGACTTTTTTTGAGGTTCTGGTCACTGAAGAGATGAGTAAGCTAGGACGGTCTCTTACCATACTTCTTATCTTTCCTATGCATTGGGATAGTTTGCTTTTGTGCCCGTAATACCATCTCTTTCAAAAACTGTCAACTGTCGTGAACCTTTTTTCCCTTTGCTTCCCATGGAATCTTACCTACCAATTCTCTGAGTTTGCCAAAGTTTGCCTTCTTGAAGTCCATTGTCTTTATTCTGCTGTTTTCCCTCCTGCCATTACTTAGAATCATGATCTTTATAATTTTATCTCTCATCCAAGCTGCCTTCTACTTCAAATTCTCAACCGGTTCCTTCCTATTTGTCAGAATCAAATCTAGAACAGACTTTCCCCTTGGCTTTTTCTCCACCTTTTGCAATAAAAAGTTGTCTCTGCTGCTTTCCATGAACTTGTTGTATAATCTATGCCCTGTTGTATTATTTTCCCAACAGATGTCTAGGTAGTTGAAGTCCTGCATCACCATCAAGTCCTGTACTTTGGATGATTTTGTTGTTTAAAAAAACCTCATCTACCTTGTCTTCCTGGTTTGGTGCTCTATAGTAACTTCATACTATTATATCACCCATGTTTTTTACGCCTTTTATCCTTACCCAGAGACTTTCATCCGTCTGCCTCCCACTTCTATCTCAGCATCAGCGCAAGTGTATACATCTTTGATCTATAGGGCAACTCTTTTTTCCCTGACTGTCTTTCCTGTATGAGCTATACTATTCTGTACTAATATCCCAGTCATGTGAATTATCCCACCAACTCTGTGATGCCAGTTTTGTCATAATTATGATTATTCACTAGTATTTCTAATTCTTCCTGTTTTATTCCTCATACTTCTTTCATTAACATACAGACATATAAGATGTTCATTAGATTTCCTCTCTATATTACTCTTGTTTCTCCTTTGTCCCTGCTATGATTGCCATGTTCCCTCAGATTCTGACCCTTCATCCAGGTCTCCATGTTCTGGATTTACAGTGGGCTTTTGTCTCCTCCCCCCCCCACCCCAGATTAGCCAGTCTGCTGCCAAAAATACTATGTATCTTCAATCTATATCCAAAAATCTAAAATATTTTAAGACACCTAATACTGACGTAAGTTCATCTTTACCATTTTAATGGCAAAATGGCTTCCTTAAGTAAACATAACTAATAATAAAACGAGCACTTTACCAACATCAAACTTACATAATACTAATTGGTTTGTGAGGACAATGTTTTCTTCACTAGTCAAAATATTTAAAAAGATAAGTACAAACGTTTGAAATCTGTTCTTTGATGGCACACACACAAAGTCTTGTCTTGCATATTTTAAAAAAATCACCTTGGAAACTCAGATATGGAGCAATATAAAATAGGATTAACATTTCCACTTGATGTGGTCTAGACAGCAAGTTAGAACAGAGAGTTCCTCAAAAAGTGTGAAATCTTGCTAAAATTATAAGTATCAAAGAACTTGTAAAAAGTCTGGTTTTAAGGGATTTAGGATTGGATGAACATTGGCAATTTAAACTTAAAATCACTAAAGAACTGGAAAATCTAGATGAATGGTTACAGGCAGAGTTCTATTACAAGTATTCTCAAAGTAGGTGTTAAGAAGTACTGTAATGAAAACCCTGGTGTAAACCAAGCAAATAGTTTTAGATTGCTACTTAAGAAAAGTTTGAATTATCTCTATACATTGGCAAAAAAGATTATTGTAGCTTACCTTTTCTGAATAACAGGTGTGGAATGTTTATGACTAGAAGTAGTAAAAAGGAAGAGTATTTAAATTATTTGTCAACACCAAAAATAACTTTAAAATGAGCACAACATTTTGCTTTCATTCCAAAACATTGTGTTACAGTCAAGTTATACTCTTATAAGGCAAATATTTCTGCCTTTCTCTTATAACATTTTCTTGATTTTTGAATACTTAGGCTACAGAACTGAAAAGTGTGGGATATTCTACATGCATATATGGTGATGTTTTAACATATGGAAATATATATATTAATAGACTGCATTTATTGTTCACGAAAGATCCTATTTCCTTGCCTAATCGTATGTATACAAATGGCATCATCCGTTCAGCTCACCAACAAATGCTCCACGGACAATTAGCTGTCCATGGAACAGTTTGTGAAACTTTGAATTTAAGTGTGATAGCCAGTTTTTTAAAACTAACAAACAACCTAACTTCTTTCTATTTCTGTACTTTATATTCATTGTTGATGCAGAGCAATAAATCTTCATAAAGTGTATAGACTTGTTTTCTATATTTCTGAAGGTTGTTTTACATTCTTTTGTATTTCCAAAAGGCCCCAACAGAGATTAGGGCCCAGTTGTGCTAGGAATGGTGCAAATATACAAAAAAAACATGTAGAGTTTACATTCTAAACAAATAAGATAGACAAAGGTTTTGACTAAACTAGGAAAAATGGCTGGGTTAGTTAACATGTTTTATCTAACCTTGACCTTTTCCTTCATGTAGACTCAGGTTGACACTTTTTACCTGGATTTAGCTGGTCAAAGTACATAATGGGTAAAATGTTCAAAACTGCTTGAATGATTTAGGCACTTAGGTCCCACTGACCTTCAGTGGAACGTAAGCTTCTAAATCACTCCAACACTTTTGAAGATTTTACCTAATATAACTAAGGTTGAACCATCTCTGAATATTTACAATGTTTGGAAAATCTGGACCTGAACTCCTAAACTACAGGCTATTTTAAAATCAGTTTTGTACTGTACCTATAAGAAGACAGTGCTCTGTTTTGTCCACCAGTTTATAAAATAATAATAAATCAATAAATAACTATTGCAGTGGCTATATATGCATTTTTAAAGCTTCTGTAGGATTGGATAATTATGGCACTGATAAAACACTAGGGTAACAATTTTCATAATTGGAAATAGGTATTTAATAAGAGGTGCACTGTGGATTGTACTAAGTCTGAATTTGCAATAAAGGGACAAACAAATTTTCTAGAACTTAGATGCATAATGTTCGTGAATGAAACCAGTAGTATTCTTTTGAAGCTTATATGCAAAAAGATTCCCCTCTGACTCTTATTCAGTTTCACTTTTGCCCTGATGAATTGTCTGGGCTATACAGAATTCTTTATAAAGATGATGTGGAGATTTTTAATCACACATTGACCACAAATGGCTCTACTGGGACATGAAAGGTGCTTTTAAAAGGTAGGGAGAATTCTCTTCATTGATCACGTGGCTGTTTAAGTTTTATATATTTGTGAAATGATTACTCTGACAGAGTTCTAGAAACTAACATATTTTACTACAGTTTGATGCAGTATTTTATGTTTTGAGTAACACTGGCTCAGTTGCATTTTATGCTCATATCTGGAAGTTTCCAGTCTTAGTATTCAGTTTGTTTTCTCTCTTCCTCTTTCCATTTAACCTTGCCATGTTATAACAATGAATCATTTTGTCCATTAAATACACTTGGAATGTCTGCTCATACACTGAATTTGTTTCATCACATTGCCATAATTTATTGGAATGCTGGCAACTCCAACTGTTTTCCCATATGTATTTGGGCTGGACTTTACCCAGTGTTGTTTAAACTTTCCGTTGCTCAGAACATCACAAAAACTGGAATTTGACTTCTTTCTCTCATGCAGATATAAAGTAGCATTTTTGCTTTTTGTCTTTGTGGATAATTGATCTGAAAATTATTAAATAAAATGACAGCAGAATTCTCTTAATTGATACATAACAACGTAAACAGGAACTGAACAAATAATCAATCACTGTGATTACCACAGGCTCATATGGATATATTGTGATATTTATTTCTATTTCGTTAACTGATTTAAAATAAGCAGTGTTCAAACTGTTAACACATTAAAAAAAACAAAAACACAAAACTATAGTCGCATAAGCTAAAAGATAACTAGCATGAACTGAATATACTGCAGGAAAATGTGTGCCAGCAAACACCAATTCACACCTGTCAACCTATGAACAAGAGTGCTGAGAGGCATTGAATCAAACTGTAAACCCTGTGTATGATGGAAACCAATTGAGGCCGGGGGTAAGGCAGCACCCCTAGTTCCAGCACCTATGCCTGTGAATAGGTTTACAGACAACGATAGAGCTGCCATTTAAACAGACTTTTTGTAATGAGGGGTCCTATTGTTAAGTCATGGAAAGGTACTACACTGGCTGTTCCTTGGCAGTTTACAATATTGCCAACCCCAAATGTTAAAAAATCAGAAGTCAGGCTCAGGAAAACATGAAATTGGCTTTAAAATAATGACAATATGTAAAAATAATAGATTTGGTGTTCTTTTTATTTGTCTTCTGCTTTTTGAGCCTTTAGGGTGCAGTGGGGTCACATTTTGAAACTTTATTCACAGCCACAAGGGCTTGAAACTTAGTTTTTATTTAAGAATGAAGGCAGATATCATCAGATAGCCACTTGACTGGCTTTAAGGAAAACAATAATTATCATGAGACTAGTGACAAAACCAGGAGAGTTGATTATCAAGATGTTGATTAAATAGATTGTACTCCACTTTCAAGTACTGCCCATTGTGTGATATAAATTATTTCCATTATTTCGTTAGTGGTTTTTTGATTGCTTTTAAGAAGTATATGGTTCCTCATAGCATTAAAACACTGGAGAAGCTGCTCTTCATAAGCAGAAATAAAATATTGGCATGAAATATGTACAATGTCTCAGCAAATATCACAGAGACATCAGCGAATATCAAAGTGTTCTTTTGCATACATGCTCTCAAGAGTAGCATTTGATTTGGTTGAGAAGTTTGAGAGGTTTTGATGTTATTTTTTCTGGAAAGTGTTGAAAAACTGGAAGATGGAATAGGGATTAGGATAGTGGTGGGCAACCTGCGGCCCGGGGCCACAGACAGTCCATCAGGGTAATCTGATTGTGGGCCGTGAGACATTTTGCTGATACTGACTGTCCACAGACATGGCCCTCTCAGCCCCAGTGGCCACAGTTTGCCATTCCAGGTCAATGGGAGCTGCAAGAAGCGGCAGGCCAACATGCTGGAGTACCGTTGGAGACAGTGCCTATGGCTTATCATGTTAATGAAATTCTCATTGAATTGAGCTGAGTTCCAGGCTTGGTTTGTGCTGTGTCATCTCAGGCCTTATTGCTTCCTCAGCATCTTTTGGACAAGGAACACCAGTAATCCACAAAGAAACAAGAATGTGTTCCTGATGCCCCCTATATCGTGACATGTCTCTTGACATGGCTAACTAGTGGCCAGTCAAGAGACTGATGGTTTACAAAACCATCAGTGAAAATCATCTGACTTCCTTCCTATGTCCTCGATTGTGCCATGAAGGGCCACATATTAGTCCTAATCTTAGTGATAAGACTGTCATAAAAGGGCCCATGTGTTATCTGATCTTGGTGATTATTTGGTAACATTGTAACTATTAATTTATTTTCCTTCCATGTAAAAGCTTTATGATGTCAATTCCCAAGCAGACACTGTATAATTTTTAGTATGAACACCCATTCTTTTTCATTCCTTGATTTTTTTTTTGCTGTTAGTGAACATAATTAATATGTTAAAAGTAATTATATAGAATCATGTACAGAATAATTGTGCAGAATGTACCCATCAATTTATATTTTGTTTTCTCAAGCCATTCAGATGAAATGTTGTCTGGAGGAAAATTCAGTTCTTTGGGAACACTGTGAATCTGTTCTCCTTCATCTCCAGTCTAACAGTAATTTATCTTGTATTGTATTCCACCTACATTTGGTGTTCTCTAAAGTCTGCTTTTATTCTTTGAAATCAGTGGACCTGCAAATGTTTCTGTACGTTGTGTCTAAAAGTAATATAATCCTCTATTTCTAAAATTTCTCCTCTCCATTTGTATTGTCCCTCAACTCCCCACAGCTGTTTGAGTCTTTATTCCTTTGTTTTGTTCTAATTTTCAAATCCCATTTTTTGCCCCAGTGTTTTTACAGATTTTTGTTTACAAATAGATTAAGACATTTTTAAGGCCATGTGAGACCATTATGATTGTGATGGTATGGCAATTTCCTGCAATATCCTAGTTAAACCTTATTGATTTAAGTTCAAGTATTTTAGAAGTTCATGGTATTAAAAATAGAAATGTTTATGTGCTATTGTACAATCGTATGTAACTTCTTAAAGGAAGAGGTATAGCTAACGTAAATGCTGGCATCAGTTATAAGCTTCAAGGGACTCTTTGAAACACAGTGCTAGACAAATAGAGTAGAGGAATGCAAATGACCAACTTCTTGATCCACCTTTTTGAAGATGTGCCTTGAGCAGAAACCCATTGTCTGGTTGATTACCTATTCATGGTCTCCTTGAAGACCCAAACTGTATAAAGGTGTGACTCATCTTCATGAGGATGCTTGTTTTAAGCTGAAACTGTGATGAACTTGTGACCTCACGAAAAAAAAACCCTGTGGAGGGTTTGAAGGACTAACACCAGCCACAAAACTTCTTGAAGTGAGTGGGTGATCTCTGGCAAGCTTATTCACGTGTGTAGGTTCTTTTATTGTTTTTAGTATGTTTTCTCTGCAATGCTTTTACTTTAAGAATAAATGTACTTGCTTAGAAAGAGCTGTGTCATTACAGTGGAGAAAAAACTGAGCAGTCCTGATCAGTCCATTTGGAGGGAGTGTGATGTGGGTGTCTGCCCAAAGGATGTGATGACTGAGGAGCTGGGACCCTAAAGTGGGTGCCCTTGCAGAACAATAGAGAGGAAATACAGGTATAGTTACCCTGAACTGTGACAATGATAATCTAGTGTGACGTCCTGCATAACACAAGCCAAAGAACCTCACCAGTAACTCACCCATAACTTCTGTTTGAGTTATAGCATATCATTTAGAAAGATGTCTAGTTTTGATTTAAGGATTTAGGACTAAATCTGCCAAGGAATTTAGATGCTAAAGTGGCAGTTAGGCACCTAAGTCCAACATTTAAGTGCAATTGAGATCCTCAAAACCCTGCTCAGCTGCTACATAACCTACATATGATCCCTATGCCACAAAGTTTCTCCCAGTGGGCATGTGCACAATGTAAATGAGGTAAAATCTGAGGCTAAAATAGGGAAAAAAACAAATTTACAATTAGTTAGGCCTGGTCTACACAACAAAGTTACCACCTTAAATAACTAGTTGTGCACATGTCTACACTTCAATTTGTCTCCCACTGATGTAAGTGCTCCATTACATCAAAATAGTAACACCAGCTCCCTGAGCGGTGTTGAGCCATGGTCAACGTATGTATGTCGACGAAGCACGAGTGTATGTCAACCCTAACAATCCTCCAGCAGCTGTTCCACAATGCCTAACACTGACCACTCTGTTCACAATTGTTAACTCCACTGCCCAGAGATCATGCATATCAGAGCTGCCTTCTCCCCTCACTCCTGCCATCCCCATCCCCCGCTTTCAAGTCCTTTTGTAATTTTGAAATGCCCTTTCTTGGTTTTCCAGCTTGGTGAGCACACCTCTGTCTGCTCTCTGTTGTGCACAACTGCCCAGCTGACTACACATTTCAGATGCACTCCTCTCTAGAGAAGACGGGAGGTATCGGATCTCCGTGGCTCATGAGATGAAGAGATTGTGCAGGCATGGTTCTGAACCAGCTGTAGAAATGTCAACAACTACGAGCAGATTGCTTGGGGGATGCAGGAGAAGGGGTCAGACAGGGCCAACAGCAATGCTGCTTGAAAGCCAAGGAACTACGACAGGCACACCAGGGAGGCCAACAATCAATCTGGTACTGAACTGCAGACCACTAAATGCCATTCTTGATAGAAACACCACCACCACCCTGCACACCACCGTGAAAGTCTCCAAGGAGCCTAAGGCTGTGTCTATACTAGAGAGGTTACAGCAGCACTGCTGTACCAGTGCAGCTGTGCTGGTGTAAGAGCTCTCATATATCTGCTCTATGTTGACAAGAGAGCACTCTGCTTCGACATAATTAAACCATCCCCAATGAGTGGCAGTAGCTATATTGGTGGAAGCAGCTCTCCTGTCAGCATAGCTCTGTGCATACTACCACTTATGCTGGTGAAATTTATATCGCTCAGGGTGTTATTTTTTTTCACTTCCTGAGCAATAAAAGTTTTGCCAACATAAATGTTTGTGTAGACATGGCCTGAGTCAGAGACCCCTACCATGAACAGTGAGGAGGAGGATGGGGAACTGGTGGCCACAGGCTCCAGCTGTGCCATAAGCCAGGATCTGTTTTTGATTCCACCACAGTCCAGCCAGTCCTTGTAGTTGAGCATGCAGGAGACTGATGCAAGGGAAGGAACCTCAGATAAGTATGTAAATAAATTTCCCAATACAATGATGGAGCCCCCAACTTAGCAGGAGACAGCTATTGATTTTTCATTAATTTAGTCAAACCACAAGAGGTAGAACAAAGAAAGGTAGAGTTGCTATTTACTTTTCATCCTCCTCTTGAGTTAGACAGGGGTGAGTGGTGGAGGGACATGCATAGCAATGTATGCAGAGACGTTCCTTGAAAACTCCTGAGAGATCTTGATGAAACTTCCATGGAGGTTCACTCCAATCCTCTACCAAAGGTTTCTAGGGATACCAGCCTTAATTTTTCCTCCATGACAAGACACTTTCCCATGCCAGTCTGCAATAACTTCAGCAGGCACCAGTACAGCAAACAGGCTTGCAGCATATAGGCCCAGTCAAGTCCAGGACGCCAGCCGCACCTGTGCTTTCTCTGCCCTTGCGACCCTCAGGAGTGAAATATCAGTTAAAACCACCACCATCACCTGTGGAAAATTCAGTGCCAGTGCCCTAGACTCATAGTTTCATGGAACCAAGCAACCCAGTGTAGTGCTGTAGTTTAGACTTGCCCTGAGAGAGTAATCATCAATGGTTCACAATAAAGGTGAAATAAAACCTGTCCTGGGTCCAGTTCAATACAATATCTTAATAAATGATTTGGATAATGGCATAGAGATTGCACTTACAAACTTTGCAAATGACACCAAGCTGGGTGGGGTTGCAAGTGCTTTGGAGGATAGGATTAGATTTCAAAATGTCCTTGACAAACTGAAGAAATGGTCTGAAATAAATAGGATGAAAATCAATAAGGACAAATGCAAAGTAGGAATAATTAATTCAGGAAGGAATAATTAATTCCACCAATACAAAATGGGAAATGATTGCCCTTTGAGGTCCACTTTAGCTCCACTGAGGTCAAGGCAGCCAAGACAATTTACACCAACTAAGTTTGTGGTCAATTGTTTTTGCTTTAGAGCAAAGTGGAAGAACAGGAAGAAACAGCATGATTTTCCAACTTCCCAATTAAGGAAGGAGTACTACAGAAAAGGATCTGGGGGTTATAGTGGATCACAACTATATATGAGTCAGCAACATAATATTGTTGTGAAAAAAGTGAACATCATTCTAGAATGTATTAGCAGGAGCATTGTAAGCAAGACACAATAAGTAATTCTTCCACTCTACTCAGCATTGATTAGGCCTCAACTGGAGTATTGTGTCCAGTTCTGTGCACCACACTTCAGGAAAGATGTGGACAAATTGGAGAGAGTCCAGAGGAGAGCAACAAAATTATTAAAGGTCTAGAAAACATGACCTACCAGGAAAGATTGAAAAAAATGGGTTTGGTTAGGCTGTAGAAGAGAAGATTGAAGGAGGACATGATAAAAGTCTTCCAGTACATAAAAAGTGGTTATAAAGAGGAAGGTGATAAATTGTTTACTCCTGAGGGAATTCTGCATAAAAAAAAAAAAAATTCTGCACACAATATTTTAAAAGTCTGCACATTTTGTAGATAAATACATAAATGTGGAGGCTCTAGCAAGGCAATGGGAAGCACAGGCCACTGGCTGCATAGAGGTGGAGATCACCCTGCAGCACCTCACCCCCAGGTCACAGACTTGACAGTGAGGCTGCACCCAACCCTGACACTGCACAAGGACCAGGCCTGCCCCAGAAAAACTCTAAGGCCCTGCCTCTCCATGCCTGATGTGAGCAGGCACGCTCTGTCTGGCAGGATCCAAGTGTGGAGGGGCTTAGTGTGGGGGGATCCAGGTGTGGGGTGAGAGGATTCTGTGTGGGGCAATCTCAGTGCAGGCATCTTGGTGTGGGGGGTCCGGGTGCAGGAAGAATCTAGATACACAGGTGCTCATTGGAGCATACTGGGTGCAGGGGCAATGGGACTCTAGCAGGGGGTCCAGGTGAAGGTGATTGAGGCTTATCAGGAGAGATCTGAGTGTGGTGGGATGGAGCTCAGTAGGGGGGTCTGCATGTGGAGGGCTCAGCAGAGGGTGGGTGCTAGGGGAGTGGGGCTTGGTGGGATCATGGTCCAGGTGCAGCCGTTTGGGGCTCAGTAGGGTAGGAGTCTGAGTGGCTCATTGGGGCAGTCCAGGGGCAGGGGTGGGGCTCATCTGAGTGGGAGTTTGAGTGTGGGGACCTCACTGGGGAGTGGTCTGGGTGCAGGAATGGGGGGTTCAGATGCAGGGGGTAAGGGTACAGGGGGGTATGGGTACAGGGGGGCTAAAATGCAGGAGCTAAGGCTCAGTTGCGGGGTTCTGGGTGCAGAGTAAGGCTTAGTGGGAGGGCTTGGGTATGGGGAGTATGGATGCATGGGGGTTGGGTGGACAGGGAAGCAGCTCCCCATATAGTGACCCCTCCCCTGTGGCTGAGGAGCAATGAGGGCAGGAAATAAGTGGGGTGGGGTTGGAGCTTCCTGCAGCCAGAAGTTTCTAGGGAAGGGTCTAACCTTGTCCCAACTCTGGCCACTCCTTGTAGGAAGTCCCATCCTCACCTGCCCCAGCCCAGACACCACTAGCGGTTGAACCCGAAGCAGATTAGGAGCCACAGGCCGGGATGTCCCCAGCACACCCCCCACAGATTCACACATGGTGATGTACCTCTCCACCAGCTCCTCCAGAAGCCTGAAATGATGCACCTGCATTTCTGGGGATGGGCATTTGGTGGGTCTTGCAGCTTCCCTTTGCTTCCCCATCAGAAGTCATTTTTCTGCGGGCAAGCAAAGATATCTGCAGTTGACATGAATTCTGCATGTGTGCAGTGACACAGAATTCCTCCAGCAGTAAAATTGTTCTCCTTAACCACTGAGGATAAGACAAGAAGTAATGGGCTTAATTTGCAGGAAGGGATATTTAAGTTAGACATAAGGAAAAAATTCCTATCCATATGGGTAGTTAAGCACTGGACAAATTACCTGCGGAGGTTGTGGGATTTGTGTCACTGGAGGTTTTTAAGAACATATTAGACAAATATGTGTCAGGGATGGTCTAGATAATACTTAGTCCTGCCTCAGTACAGGGGACTGGACTAGATGACCTATCAAGTCCCTCTCAGTCCTACATTTTTATTATTTCTATGCTTTACTCATGCAGATTTGGTAATGAGTTGCTTCATAATAAAGCAGCATGTGCTTGCATATACAGAGAAGAAAAATGTTGAACAATATTGAGTGTTTATGGCTTGATTCTGTGAGGTCCTGAGTTTTCTCAGTTCCTAGTAGGTTCACTGACAATTAAAGGTGCTCCACATCTCACAGGAAAATTGGAGCCTTCAAATGAAAATTTGGCAAAGAGATTCTTACCAGCAGAATTAAAATCAGACAAATTGTTCTGCATCCAAAGTTACGTAGGCATATTGGGCCAGATCCTCAGATGGTATAAATTGGAATAGATCCACTGAGGTCAAGACAGCCAAGACAATTTACACAAATTGAGTTTGTGGCCACCAGTTTTTGCTTCACAGCAAAACAAGAGAACAGGAAGAAAGCATGATTTTCCAACTTCCTAATAGCTACCTTTCCTGCTCTGAGACGTGACTGGTATTTGTTTCCCGCAGGACCTCTACAAATACCATTATGATAATTCTATGCATTCGCCAATGATCCAACAGTCCAAGTTTGTTTGCTCCTAAAAAAATAAATAAAATTGCTGGAACAAGCACACAATGCAATGTTATTTGAATACACCCACCCACACACCTATAGACACATGCATACATATATACACAAACATAAACATACATGTTTAAACTAACGTTACAATTTATATATTTATAACTATTTACAAGATTGCATATTTTATGTGTGCACACACACCCTGCTTGCCTCTTTGTAATCCCCGTATTCTTTGTAACCTAAGCATTTTAAGTAGTTTCATTATACTGACAGAGAAATAATCAGTATTCTTAAGAGATGCTAACATTTATCTGAGGATGTCTCACTTAGAAAATAAAAGTGTTTCTTTAAAGTTGAAGATTTAAAATTTAAAGAAAAACAACATTCTAAGATTTTTGTACACACATTTTCTAGTACTCAGTGTAGCACATAATTAGCATTAGATCATACAAATTATCCTAATGTTTGTCTTTGCCATCATTTGGGGCTGTTAGTGTACAACAAATGCTCTACATAAATAAAACTGATGCACATTTCCAACTGAAGGCAGCAGAAAGAATGATTGTCTTTTTAAAATACCATTGAAAATGAAATAAGATACAAAAGAGATGTGTTCCACTCCATTGTAGTTTAATATTAAGCATTATTTATTGTTATTACTATTTATACAATGACTTAGGTATGCATTGATTTTACATAACACGGTATTAAGAAAGCGTTCTCTCAGACTGACTGATAAACATTACACAATTCTAGATTAGAACCAAAACAGATCAGAAGTTACAAAATACTTATTTAAAATATCTAGATTATTTGTAGTTTAAAAACTGTTTTAATCATACTAACATAGTCTAGTTAATATACACTTTATCATAATGGCACAACGTAATCAGCCAAAGGCTCTCAGCTTGGCCTCATGGCTCACATAATAAAATCTGTGGGTGAAATCCTGGCTCTACTTAAGTCAATGGCAAAACTCCCATTCTTTATTTCAGGTTTCTATCTATGACTGGATTTGAACTCCCCAGTGCTTGGGTGTGGCTCAGATCCCATAGCCAGTACATTCCCTTTCGAACCATTCAGGTTCTGGCAAAACTCTTTTTGACTTCAATAAGGCCAGGATTTCACCCTGTGTGGTTGGTTATTACAGAATATCCATGCATACCATAGTCTGACACCTTAAAGGGACACTACCAACTTAAAAAACATCACTGCTTTGTCTGAAATTTTCACTACTGCTGTGACAAGTAACATTTTAAATTATTGTAACTGAAAGAGATTAACAATGTTAATTAATTAACAATGTTTGATGTATTTATATGGTTACTTTGTGAACTTGATAGCTCTTCATGCACATTTTTCCAGAGTTTCTCAAATGTAGTCTTATATACTCTGGCTCCTCTTTCAGTTTGTGAAAAACAGGGCAGACAGAAAATATCTGTGATTGTAAAACCATGATTATTAGCAGAATAATAGCAGAAACAACTTCAAATTTTTATTTTTAAATGACTACTAGGTTTCAGGTTGGCAGCATGCATTTAATTTTCATAGCAAGTGCTGTCTTCAACAAAACACACTTAACACCACTAAGTTCTCACTCATTATGACACTGTCATTACCAGTGTACCTACCAATGTAGCTATTCTTACCCAGTACTATATATCTCTGAGAGAATACTTAAGGCTGCCTAGTGATCTCCATTTGAATAGCATCAAAGTTACTTTCTGGCAAAGACATTTGGCAACCAATAGCACAAATTACTGTAAAATGTGACATGTTAAGCTGTATCTGCATAATTTAAGTGGTCCATTTTTGGCTTTTGTGGTTAGATACCCCGGATTTATACAAACACACTTATCAAATTTAGGCCAAATAGTGGTTTTAAAACCCCACTGACAATGAACCACTACAAGGAATTCTCGACAGAATTCAAAACAATCTGACCTGTTTCAATAAACTGTTGGTTTTGTTCATCAAAGCAGACAACGACAGCCAAGTATTACAGTAAGGAAATGGTACTTAACAGATTTGTCTTTGGGTAAAGAAATTCACCATTCAGTAAATGAGGTTATAAACCTGAACACTTATTTTCGATAGCTCATATAAAACTGCTCATAGCCTATATTTCCAAAGTGTGCAATGGCTTTCTGAAGAACTGTTAGCCCTTGAAATATGCATCTGCCTTCAAGTAACAACACAAGAAGAGTGTTTTTAAAAATGCTTTCCAAACATTAAGACCGTTAACATGTGGGAAGGGCTCCTTCCAGATTTAATGAAGTTTGCCTCTTCATAAATACCTTTTAAAAATCCTTCTGAATCAAGTAAAAAAGCCACTATCAAAACAAGATGTCAAAAGACATGTGAACACTATTTTCTCCCATCCAGCCTTGGGATGGAGTAAATAAAATCCATGAGGAGCAGCTTAAAGGAGTTTAATCACAGACATGTCCCGGGACAGCTTGTCTTCTCCCACAAAGATGCTTATACAGAAATTACCCCCGATTCTCTGAGCGACAAAATAAGTAATCACGTTCTTCACAGGCTTCAACACTTTAACCCTTCCCCTCCCCGGCGACATACCAGCACTTTATTATTTACTCACCTAAAAGAAGAGGGGTTGCAAATATCTTTGCACCTTTCAACAGAGGAAAAAATAAACAGCACCCGCTGCTGCTGCTTCGCTAAGGAGAGACCTGGAATCTCTACCCTCCTCCGCTCGCTGCCCCCAGGAAATGCAGAGGATGGGGCGGGTCGTTCCCCCGTCAGACACAGAGATGAGGACAGCCCATGTTAGGAAAGGGGGAGCCGGGGTCCCCCTAACTTACCGTTCCTGGGCTGGCATTTAGCTCCTGGCAGCTTCGCCCTCCTGCCCCGGGCTGAGCTCTTCATCCTCCGGGAGGCTGCCCCCTCCTGCCCAGCGAGCCAGCCACGCAGGAGGAGGGCGAGCAGCCTGGGACTGATGCGCACAGGGGAGAGAGGGACCAGCCTCGGGAGGAGAGATGCGGGGCGTGGGGCGAGCTTAGCCGCTAGTGCAGAGTGGTCCCGGCGGTCCCGCCTCCTCTCCGGCCGGGATGTCAATCAGCAGCGGGCGGGCTGGCCGCTGCCCGGCTCCTGGGCACTCGGCGTGGTGCCACCTCAGGGGAGGCGGGGCGCGGGGCCCGGGCTTAGCGCCTTGCAACTTGCTCCCCGCCTCCCCCGAGCGCAGCGAGCCGCGGAGACCCGGCTAAGCCAAACACCTCCCACCCCGGCCCCCGAAAATGAGAGGGGCTCGCTGAGGTCCGGGCAGGGGGAAGCCGCTAGACCTAGCGCGGGAGATGGGGAGGGAGGTGGGAACCTTGACGGGCAGTGCTAAGGCTCAGCGGCTACTTTCCTCCCCTGTGTTGTCTTCCCCTCTGGGGTGGGGGCGCAGCAGTGATAACCGCGCCCACTCTCTTCTCTCAGACTCCCCTGCCACATGCAAGGCCCTGGCATCGATCAGGGCCGATGCCATTCCCAGCACTGGCCTCTGAGCTCCTCCGCCTCCTCCAGGAAGGAGTAACCCAGGGGTCAGTGCCTGGTGGGCATCCCCCTCTGTGCCCCCAGCCACAGGGGACAGGCATCTGTCCCAGTGCTCCAGGTTCCTCACTGTCAAAAGCCAGCCATGCAGCCCGGAGACCCCTCAACTCCTATTATCACCAGACAGTGCCTACCCTCATTTAAGGGTATGCTCCCACAAACACCCACTCTGTTATAGGCCAGCATAATCAAAGCAAACCTGGAGCTTACCCTCACCCTGGAGGAGGCACAGGTCACAACAAACCCAGAGGGAAATTTTGGAAGCCCGTGGTTGTAAAGGGATGCTCTACCTTCAAAGCTTAATTTGGGCCTTGGCTGCCCCAACTGTTTATCTAGTGCAGCCTAGGGAACCCAAAAACAGGGTATTAAGGGACCCATGCTTTCGTGCCTTCATGGCATATTACAGCTTCATTGGGATGCTCCACAATGTTTCCTAGCAGGCTTAAGTTCAGCTTTAACAAGAGGAAGAGATGTATGAGCAGAAGAGAGGGACACAATCAACTGGGGTAGGTTTTCAGGGCTTCCACACCTACAGATAATAATTCTCAACATAACCTTTCTCCTTCAGAGCTACCAAACTCTCCTATACTCCCTTTAAAGAAAAACACCTGTTACCAATCCCTCCTGATCCACAATATTTGTTCTACATAATTCCCCCCAGTCCCAGTGGCAAGCAACCCAACATGACTGCCTCTTAGTTAAAAAATTATCTTATACTCACTGTGTGACAATCATCCCGATTAGCTCACTCACTGCTTTACTGGAATTTTGGAAGGTCCCCATATGCGCCTTCACATACTTTGGCTGTGGCCTTAAACATTTTAACAAAACAATCATTTGATCACAGAACTGATCAATATTGATAATTCCTGCTTTGATTTTTGGAAGTGTAAAGTTCTCTGGACATTTTGTTTGTTTAAAGTCAACATGTGCTGTTTAGTAAATTATGGACACAAAAACAGTAAACAAATATGCATGCAAGAAAAAATACATTCAAAAATGTGATAGTGTAGTCCTGAGAAGGTTTCAGAGCTATTTATGCCTTTTTACTAGTAACCTGAGTGGTAATGTAACTGTATGGTGTGTAATTTTTTGTTTATATTCCTTCTTGTGTGTTTATACCCGGGTGCCAAATTATAGTAGTTACTGTAGCAGCACTGAAAAGATGGTCCACAGCTGCTGTTAAAAATTGCTCTACTTGGAGCAACCAGCAGATATTCCTCTCAGCAAGCATTTGGGAAAACTTTCTTACTAGTCATGGTGGGTTGCAGGCACAGGGCACATACAAGTCCCAGTGACTTTTATATTTAAAGAAAATGAACTTTGCTTTAAGGTGCCAAAACAGTTTTGATTTTTTTTGACACTCTATTCAGTCTGTATGTCCCTTACTGCACTGACTTCATGGAGAAAGATATTAAGGATACATCATTATTATAACTTTGTTCCCCTATCTTTAACACTCTCATTCTTATAAGATGGAGGTTATTTTTTAAAAAGCACATTTATGATATTCAAACTCAATAACTCAATTGGAAATGTTGATGTGATGTCGACTCCTCCTACTCTTCTCGATCCAGGGGAGTACAGGAGTTGATGGGAGAGTGGTCGATTTAGCAGGTCTTCACTAGATCTACTAAATCAACTGCCAATGCATCGATTGCTGCTCATCAATTCCCCAGTAAGTGCAGACAAGCCCTTACCGGGGGATCAATGAGTGATAATTGATGCACTGGCAGTCGATTTAGCGGGCCTAGTGAAGACCCTCAGATCACTCTTCCATCGACTCATGTACTCCACCAGATCGAGAAGAGTAAAGGGAGTCGAGGGGAGAGTGTCTCCCATCAACATTGCATAGCGTGGACCCCGTGGTAAGTAGTTCTTAGCTACATTGATAGGAGTTACGCTATTCATGTAACTCAAAATTGCATAGCTTAGATCAGCTTTCTCCTGTAGCATAGACAAGGCCTAAGAATAACTTTAAAAAGGAGATTGGAGAAGTGCTGTTAAGTCATAGTAAAGGGATATTGTAGATAGCTTGGAAAGGGAGTGGAAAGTAAATATACTGTATTAGGTTAGGTAAAATTAATATACTGAAACACTTGGAAAGGAACAAAGGAAAAAATGGAACAACAAAAAACAGAAGCATGATGCCAACTGAGACCTCATATATTTAAATTTGTCCAATATAATGAGATAAGATATTGTGGAAATTTCCATGGCTGGGGAGCGAGGGAGTTTATTACCCCTTTTTAAAACATTATATTTTGCTTTTGAGGGAATGAAAAGGGCAGGAGCCCTCCTACACTCCAGAATATTTTTGTACAGTGTGGTACATATGAGGTAGAGGGCCATATGATTATCCATATTTAATCAAAATATAGCTTAACAGAAGGTGTGATGGAGAAGAAGAGAGCCTCTGTGACAGGAGAGAAGAGTACAAATGAGTATTTGATCGGTCATACTTTCACTTTTTTGGTGTAGAACTATAAGTATGTTTTCATTTGCTTTTGTGTGTGTTTTCTGTTTGTTCATATTTAATTCAATATGTACATAATGTATTTTCATGCATTCACTTGAATTATTTTTCCTGGCAAAGTGGTATAAGTCATATTAAACAAGTAGAAAAAAAATGTATCCTTGCACACACTGGTGATGAAAAACAATAAAAAAAGTATGTTTTCACATTGCTCATAGTGAATTTGATTATTAGTAGGACACCAAATCTATGCAGAATGTTGACCACATTTGCTTTTTTTGGGGGGGGGGTGAGGGGGGGGTTGGGGGAAGTTTAGGCATGTATGACTGTATATGATTTTGTGATACCACCATTTCTCTGTGCTTGGGATACAGTTTCTTTTCCTTTGGCATAGAGGTATGTGCTACCAAGGAGTCAGAATTCTGAAAATATGCCTCTTCTGCTGCTGATAGTTGGGGACATTTTTGAAAGATGCTCTACTAAAAAGAATGTGCACGGTGAAGTCAGAACATTGCATCTCGAAGCTTGAATAAAGAAACAACCACTGAAATTTAGTAACGAGCTGAATAAATTAGACGAAATGGTGTCAAAGCTGCATAGCCATGAAATTTCATTCCCAGATCACCTACTCGTATATTTCCTGGACTTTCCAGAAGTCTTCAAGTTTCAGCATGTCACTTAGAATCATAGAATATCATCTACTATCAGAAACTAGGGAGGAATGAGACCAGCTCACAAATAGACTGCAAACTGCAGTAGCAGTTGTGTACAAACTATAACCTTGCTCTCCATACTTGTACCAATCTGTGTGCTTCGTTCAGCCCAAATTTGCTTACTTTGTTGTTGTGCAACATGCATAGGCCAAAAGCTAATGAAGCAGTACACTGCGACCATGCAGGACAGAATGCAGAGGATCCATGTATGGTATCTGCACTCCCCAATTGAGTTCCATATCAATCTACTATACCATAGAGGGGACATGGGAAGTAGGGGTGGACAAGATGACATGCAGGGGTGACAAGTGAATCCCACCCTCGGAGATTCACCAGCCAAAATTCCCACATTATGTTAAAAAGTAAAGTGGATATAGAGGCTCAGAAAGCCCATATGCTGCAGTACTGACTCTAGAGCATCTTAATTGCCAGTCTGCAGGCCAGAGCTGGAGAAATTTTGTCTTCTATAGAACTTACTTGCAGAAAGCCCATTTACTCAGGCTTTGTGCAGAGGAAAGGATTTCAGCCTTAGGAAGATAATGCTCAGAACACTATATTGGCAAACCATAATGGGAGCACTGATAGGATTCATTGCTATTTGAACATACACTCAATCACAATCCCCTCAATCCCTTATCTGATTATATTACCATGGAACAAAGGTATCAGCACATTTTCATCTTTCCTTCCAATACAATGAATACCTAGGACATTTCTAATCCAAGGTTCATTTTTCCTATCATTACTGCTTGATTCAAGATATTTTGGCACATGGCAATGTAAGTCTTCTTGCTAGATATTTGAAACATTTCATGCAAGTACATTTCTAAAACTGCTTCACAAAACGAGTACATATATTTATATGTGCACAACTATTCAGCATTTCTCAAACAGAGGTGGAGTGCACAACATGTCTAGATAAAAATTGTGTGGGTAGCTTCCATTCAGGTCAGGCAATTTTAGATGCCTGAAACCCAAGACTATTGCACAAAGTATATAAATTCCCAAAACTGTATGGGTGATTCCTGAAGTGCTTCTTAAGCACTCTCATTATCTGATAAAATACCTCTTGTATCAGAAAAAGGATGATCTTTAGAATGTTTGGGGAACAAGATCCCATGGAGGCAAGGCAAATTGACCCATAGGTATTGAGTAGCTGCTCTACTTTTGATGTCCTTTGAGGACAGATTTTTAGATATGGGGGGGAAAAAAAAATCAATCCGTGTGGATCTCTGTATGAAGAATTGAAAAATAAAGCATCAAGGCTAAACTCAACTTATAGATACTCCAGTCAAGGAGTTTAAAAAAAAACATGCGGGGGGGGAAGTAAGGGAGGGTATTTTGTCCTATTTTCCTTCTCCTAATTAAATATATTTTTTCCTTGAAACTTTTCCTTGAAACTCTTAACTCCCAAGCAAACAGATATATCTAATTGTTTATTCCCTCTCCTTCTTCATTCCTTCTAACACATATTTTGGTGTCATCAATTCTAACAGACTAAGTTGTTATGTTGCTTGTCAGTTTGCCTTAGCAGTTAGCTTGATTTCTATAAGATGTTTACTTGTCATGGTTTGGAAATGTATTTCTCGTGTTTTATGGAAAGATTATTGTTGGTGATAATTTTAGTTCTCAAAATTATTTGAAATTGAAATCAGTGGGGTTACACTGGTTGAATTGAAGACTGAGTTTGATCCAATGAGTTAGTCATTGCAGGAGGGGAATGAATGTGTAAATTGCACATAAACTAAAACAGGCCCATTGCACTCCAGAGAGGAGTCATATTCCCAAGAAGTGCCAATTGTTTTATACCTGGCACCTTCTTGGAGGTTCTGGGAGTCAGAGGCAGCTTTAGTTTCCATTCATGTCTCCATAAGAACCCTACTGCCAGATGCTGCAAAGGGTGTGTACTGAAACATTGCATCTTTTGGCCATGCATCTTCCAACTTTCATCTGTCTTGCTCCTCTTGCATAAGGCAGGTGGCAGCAAATTGTTTATAAACCCAGCAGACTTTATGCTCCAAGGGGCTCAGAACTCTGATTTATGCCAAGGGTTAATCAAGCATCCAGTCCTGCCTACCATTGGAGTTTTGCTTGAGTAAGGACTCTAGGATTGGGCCTTGTTTGTCCTGGCTAAAATGCACATTGAATGTGACTTTAAGCAACAGGCTTACTGAACTGTACATTAGCATGAAAAATGTAATAAAGATACTCCGGTCTAAGAATCCTCCACAACTCCCAGAAGAGCCACATTGCTCAGCATATTTCTGGCCCTTAAGGAAGAACAGTCACTTTTTAAGAGAGCTTCAGTATCAACCCAGGTGTGATAAGATACAGTAATACTATTTCATCATGTGTGTCTCCGAAAGATAGATTTATGATTTTCCCCTTAAAGACTTCTTCACTGTTTACAAACATGCATATGGACATGAACTGTCTAGTTTAGTCTGTTTGAATCTCTCCCCTTCTGATAATTCACCTTACTGTTTAATAAATGAGTTTACCAAAATGTTATTTATGTTGGTTTTAAGTACATTACATAAGTGTTAAAACAATTTGGCCTACATTGGTTAAAAAAGGATCTCTAGGTGCTTCTGTTCAGAAATGCTGAAGAATATGGAAACAGAAGTGCCAGCTACAACACTTTGAAAATTCCTATTAAAATCCCTAATAGCTTCTATATATACAAAATGTTTCCTGGCCAGAAAGATTGGTAGCACCAACTCATTTCATAATTATTGAATCCTTTGAAAAAGCATCACTTTTTCAGCTGCACACATGTAAACAATAAAGTGACTTCACACAATTTGAACATATACTGCTTGTCTTCATACTGTGATTACCCATTTTAAGACTTCAGTGGAAGTCGGCTCCCTGAAGGAGACACTCAGTAACTTGGACCCATGCCCCTTAATGTGCTGGACTGATTGAGGAATAGGTATTTCTTCAAGCCATAGGTACTGCACATAACATTGGCCCTGATCTTACAGTAGAGACCACTAGCACAGAAACCTGGTCCTGGGTCTGTTAGCTAAAACAGATAATGAATGTTTCTTTTTAAAGTTTAGTAGCACACTCATCACGAGTATGGCATAATCCTGAAGGACTGAGCAAAACTAAATAAATGTATAATAGATCTCTGCAGAGAAGAGGGGAATAGAATCATCCCCATGATGAGTACATAGCAACAATTTTGGCTGTATACATAATACCCATTGTCACCCCCCACACATACACACACGTTTCTTCCTCACCTCCCCCTAACCACCAAACACACAGGAGTTTTTGCTAATGGATCTGTATACTTGTTAAGCCACTAGCCACAGTTCTGCTTCCGAGTACGTATACATTGGAGCTGGAGGTGTAATTTCCAGCTCGAATGTCTGCGCTAGTGCTGACTGAGCTAGTGCACTAAAAATAAAAGTGTAGTCACAGCAGCATGAGTGGTGGAATGGGATAGCCACCCCAAGAACATACCCAGGTCTGAAAACCTGAAGAAAAGATCTGTGTAAGGTGAAAAGCTTGTCTCTCTCACCAACCAAAATTGGTTCAATAAAAAAATATTACTTCACCCACTTGCTTCTCTCATATCCTTGGACCAACACAGCTACAACACTGCATACAAAAAAATGCAGAAGTTCTGCTGTTTTTTATGGCCTTTAATGTCTATGAAGGAAGAGTGGGGGGCAAAAAGGAGAGGATGAAATCTGAGCCTTTAGCAGTACATTAGGCAATGTACATTATTGCTGTGCAAACATTTTGTTACGCGCACGCATACACACACACAGATTATCTAGGCATGGCGTAAAAGACAGATGCTGGCAATGTTCAGAATTATGATGCATGTCAGGTCATGTTCTAATTGACTGGCACATCTCACAGCTGGCAGAGTCCAGAATTGTTTTCATGTTACTGACTGGAATATTAATTGGAATGGAGTTTATGTCAGCATTTTCTGACTGTTGTAACTGGGGCAGCAGGTGGCTACCTCACCAGTCAAAACTGGCCATATTGTGGCTTGTCCTATATGATCACATAGCCTTCATCAAAGTAATACCTTTCACACCCTGAATGGTTTTCCTGCATTTCCTCTGCAAACATTATGGGGAAGAGAAAACAGGGGCTGCATGCCTAGCATTTCATCAGATATATGGAAAGGAAGTGAAAAGAGATGGGTGAAGTATGGGCACAGCTTTTGCCTTCTGGGCTGGCACAGAGGATAACATGCTATTGGTAAGGGGCAGTTACAGATCACTGTTCTCGGAAGGCCAGGCAGAGTTCCCACTGCTGTTCCCCCAGCAGCATAACTGAACTTGGCCCCTTCTATGGGCTAGAGGTAGAGGACACTAGTACTTAATGTTTTGTGGGTTCCAAATACATATTTTAAACTAAGATTTTACAGTCTGAAGACTCTAGAAGTACATGAAAATGACTATACCTAAGAACCATATGATTCTCTAAAAAAGACAACTCAAATACAGATGTGCACAGTAAGTAATCACTTCACTGATTTTTTTTATATCAAGAGGTTATAAAACTTAGAGATGCCATACACATAACATGTAGCTCCCATTAAATCATTTTCTATTTGCATATGACATTTCTGAAGATCATTAGGGGTGTAAGATTATCAAATTTTCATAGCTGACAGTCTGAAACATTTCAGAGGCACTATGTACAGAGATACACACTGTGGGGATTTTTAGTTTTCACTTCTGAAATGGCTTTGGAATTTCAAAGCTTCATTTCAGGAACTCATAGGTCCATGCTAATACAAAAACAATTATAATTCTCACAGCTCCTGCTCCATGATCCAGGAGTCTCAACTTCTTGTAATGAGGCAATCACTCTTATCCTGGTGACCAAGGTGACCAGATAGCAAGTGTGAAAAATCAGGACAGGAGGTGAGGGGTAATTGGCACCTATATAAGAAAAAGCCCCAAATATCAGAACTGTCTCTATAAATCAGAACATCTGGTCACCCTATGGTGGACAAAAATGTCAGGTTTCCAGTGACATTTTCAATTTAATGATAGAACTTCCCCCCCATTCCTCCACAGAAATAACAAAGTGGAGACAATGATTTCGCTAGAAAACCATCAAACCAAAGCTTAAACACACACACAAACTCTACCTCTGAATACAAGTCTAAATGTGCTCCTAGAACTTAAATTCAATACAAATCCTAATGCAGCACTGCATGCAAAACAAACACATAAATATTAGTATGCAATCCTACACACCTATTGTCCCTTTTCACGTCCAAAAGTGCCTCATATAGCACTACTATACAAGAGCAGAAACAAAAAGTCTACAATGTTAAAAGATATTAGGTTTCATCAGCACAATGTACCAACCCTGTAAGGTGCTGGTACAACAACAAGTACAGAAAATCCTTCTACCATTATTGCTCTATTTTGCTGGTGAAATCATTTACTCAAAAGGAGACACTGTGAATAAGTGGTTTCGTTTTTGCACCTGCAATTACTTTATTTGTATAGACAAGCAGACTGAGTGAAATCCTACCAGCACTGAAGCTGGAAATTTTGCCAGGGACTTCAGGGTGGCCAGGATTTTGCCCAATATATGCAGAAACAGCTGCATGAGCAATTTTGTATATGTTAACTTTGAGGCCAGGTCAAAGTTGGCTGAAAATTTGGCTCACAAAATATGATCTCAAGCCTGCAAACTTTTATTCATACAAGTAGTTCTATTAATTTCAGAGGCTGCTCATGTGAGTAAAACTACCTATCAGTTGTAAAGTTACAAGACTGAGTATTTGCTATGTGTTAAACACAGTGAACTTCAAAGGTGTTATATATCCTGATAAGAAAAAAATTATTGAACCTTTCTACGTAACTTGAAATGAAATTTAATGGTGTGAATAATGACGAACAATGTAAAAGTCTCCTGCCATAGATACTATTATTAATTAGATTTGCTAAACCACAGTTTCTTGAACTTTTAGGCACCATAACAAAAATATATTTCAAGAATATGACAAACATATGGCACATTAAAAATGGGGTAGTATTCCCATGATTCCTCTTAGATACATATTTCTGAAGTCTAAATATGAAAAAGAACAGTAAAATTCAGTTTGGGCCAAATCCTGAAGACCTTAGTTCTTAGTCCTACTGAAGTCAAATGAGAATTTTGCCTGAGTAAAGACTTAGTGACAAGTTAGTAAGGACTTTGGGATTTGGGGCGCTGTAAGTATTTATTAATGGAACCAAAGGTTTTCAGAACAGGCCCTTGGCTTTTTATATTCCAAGTTTAAAATATTTCTGGCATATTAATAGACCATTCTGTGGTTTTGATATTATGTTGAATCAAGACACAGTGCCAATGTCATTTTTAAATAATTTTCCTCACTATTGCAGTCTATTAGAAGTTTGAACTGAAACTTGCATCCTTATTTAAATGTAGGCTTAGAAGGATTATATTTTGATCAGCAGAGGTTGGTAAATGTTGCATTCACTGTGTGTCTATATATATACACACATTATATATATATATATATATATATATATATATATATATATATATATATATTATATACACACATACACACACACACTTGGGTAAACTCAGCAGTGAAGACATACACTAAATTATCCTCATCTACAATGACCAATCAGTCTGGATCAGCATTGGGTTAGATAATTTGACTTTATAATCATGTTTGAACATGAAACATATTTTAGTGAAGACAAGCATTATACATAGGTGGAGGAGAATGTGTTTATGAATATAATTAGAATGATTTCACCAAACAGATCAATGCAGTTAGATTTATGCAAGGTCAACATCCAGTTACAAGTTTGTATTTTTAAATATACTAGCTGTACTGTGCAGCAACTAACAAGTCATTTTTCTGCAGTAAACAATATTATTACTATTGCATATTGGACATGGATCCCTTGAACAGGATGATATTTTCTACTTTCCTGGAAGCTTGTTGTTTTCCAATTAGACAACTCCTATTATAATCTATAGAATTCTGAAATAATTTACCCTGGATTTACTGCTTTCAAAACAATGCACAAAATTAACAATTTGAAAATAAAACAAAATATGGGGGCAAAGTGAAGGTTGAACGGGAAAACAGTGAGAAAGGTTACATCTGCTAGTGGGAAACTGGCTACGTCTGTTAGCTGCTACTTCAGTCTATTTATTTATTTCTGTATACTTTTTTAGGTGTTTACTGGACTCCATTGAGATCCAATGTCAACCTTAACACTACATAAAGATTTTTTGTCAGGGAATTTAATGTGCATCTTTGACTACATTATTATTTTTTAAATTACAGTAATACAATAAAGCACATATTTGACAACACGTATTTTGATCTATACCAGTAATATACAGCATATTATTGTATGCCGAAATGCAAGCGGAAAACCAAAAAAGCCAGATATGTAAAGAATGCTCAACCTGCCAAACTCCACAAATGGATGCATATCTGTACACTAAATGGACTGCATATTGTTGGATAGCATACACTGTATATGGAAACATCTCTGTATCAACTATTTCTTCATTCAAAACTACAGTAATAATTTGAGATCCTGGCAATTCTCTTACATTCCAATCTTATAGTACTCTTCTACTAATTTGTCTTCAAGAAAGGAGAACCAGTTATTTCTGAGAATCTCAATGAGAAGTTCTCTCCAGGCTTTTGAAATGAAGTTCATGTATGCCCTTTAGGCTATATTTTCCTTTGAAAAAGAGATTCTGTTACCAGGAAGTTTTCACAAAATAATATTGATATGCTCAGAGGGATTACATAAATATTAAAAGACAATCACAACCTTCTAGCATTTTTGTTTCAGCGTCTCAGACAAGATCTTCATCCCTCTTAAAACACATTTTGGCTACAGATTGCTAATCGACTTTAGTTAAAATCCTCGTAAGATAAACTTGGTAACTGTTATCATGTAAATATTTTTTGATTTATAAAACCCTGTTTCTGTTCTGGTTTAGAAACAATGGGAGAAATTCAATTCTACTGTAACTCCTCTGAAGCCAATGAGAATCACACCAGGAACAGATTTAGCCCAGTATGATTGAGCACACTGTATAGTGCATCACTTTATGCATTCCTTAATTTGCAAATTGAAAGACAATTATTTCACTTCTAAACAGACAATGGATCTGATCCTGTTATAATTATAAAACAAGAAAGTTATTAAATAGAAAGTGAAGTATATCTCAGTGAGGATGGACTATATTACCTAATTTAAGACAATATTCTCATTAACTTCAGGATAAGACTCAAATCAATGGGCCCCACTGTTTTACCACTGAAGTCAGTGGTAAAACTACCACTTGCTACAAAACAAAATTGATCCAATTTACATTGGACTTACATCAGAAAAACCTTGATTGAAATCCTGGCCCTAATGAGCTAAATGGGAGTGTTTCCTTTGATTTTAATAGAACCAGGATTTCACAATTTTAAGTCTGAAAAGATAAAGCCAAATTGAATTGCTGTGGTTTTTTTCCTTACCTTTTATATATGGACAAAACAGCTTTATTATTACTGTTGTGGTAACTACTATTATCTCCAACAAATTTCTTATCCATAAAAGTGGTGGCTGTCTCCAGTGGCACTACAGTTTGTACAGGCAGATTTGTTCCTGTTTTCTCTCTCCTCTCCTCCTCCCCCCTGCCTTAAATTTTAAGCTTCTTTTCTTCGATTGTCTCTATCCTAGGTTAAATGATGTTATTTCTTCCTCAATCATAAAGCCAACTTCACAATCATATAAGGAAGAAAGCTAGTCTTACGGTTGAGGCACTCAGCTTGGACTTAACCTTTCTGTACCTCATTTCCTCATCTGCTAAAGCAAAATAGGGATAATACTTTCATCCCTCACAAGAGTGTTCTGGGGATAAATCTGTTAATGTTTATGAGGTGCTCAGATAATGCAGTCATGTGGGCCATACAAGTAGCTAGCTAGTTAGCACTTTCCATCCATGGATATCAAGGGTTGTGCCAGAATTTTTATTTTAATGGAATGTTTGTTCACACACAAAATAGTGAGAATTAACATAAATATTTGAACGATTCCCTCATGAGATAATAGCACAGGAAACAGCTATCATACTAACAATGATCTGGTTCTGCTTCCACTGAAGCCAATAATACTATTGCCATTAACACCATGGGATCAGAATCAGTTCCAGTATAGGTTAAGGCATGGAAATATATAATAAAGTACAGTGTTTGTTAAAGTAGAGTGCTGAGAAACACAATCATATCTATGCAAAGTTATGTAGCATGTTTGTAATTTCTCTTTTTCTTAAGGATTTTTTTTCTTCTTTTTTAAAGAAATAAGGTTATAAGGGTTTGAAGAGCATGCATGAACTTATATTGAAAGCTCTTTTGGATAGAGACTGTGTCTTTTTGTTCCTTCTTTGTACACTGCCTAGTTCAACTGGGTCCTGGTCCATGGCTGGGGCTCCTAAGCACTACAAAAAAAAAATTAATAGCAACAAAGCATGTGTTATTTCACTGGATTATTAACATTCCAAGCAAATGGTGGCTGTTGACATCTGAAAGTGGGTTTATCAAAATGACACAAAGAAATGCACAGTGCCAAGATTACAGGAACACATGCACAATATTTCTCCCCTTTCCCTCTCCCCTTCATTAGGACTCTTTCTCTACTTCATGTAGTAGGTCAAAAGATGCTGAAAGTCTCTGCAAGTAGTGTACAGAAGCTTAAAATACTATTGTTACCTATTACTACTTGATGGAAGAAGATCCAGCCATGAGTAAGAAATTGGCTTAATAGCTCTGGCTGCCAGTGGGTGGGGAGATAATAGGCAAGAAGGAAACTAGGGAAGGCAGCTATGGGACAGAATGAGCCTGACTGGCCTCAAAGTTATGAGATGTCATGCACTGATATACTGATGACACCCACCTTACATCTTTTTCAACAGACAGACAATGCTAGTACCCAGATTTTTGGCACCTGCAAAGGATATCTATATTGATGAAGAACAAGTGGCTTTGATCAATGAGTTATGGGTTTTATTATGAAATTCTAATTAAGATTGGAAATATTTGAAGCCAATGCAGTCATTCTGTTTTACATCAGTGTATATGTGAACAGAATTTTGGCCTTTAGACTAAAACATATTGGTTCCTTCTTTGTCTTCATTTTACATGTTTACTACTTCTTAGGTTATGTAATTAATAGGAGCGGTATTCTGAAAATCATTTTGTGGTCATGTAAAATGGCTTCTTTGATCAATGAGTTAGGTTTGTTTGCTATGGTAAACTTTATGAGAATGTCATAACAAAATATTGGCAGTCTCCCATTAAATGATTTCTCTATTAAGGAAAAGGCACACCGTTTTTCTTCTTACATTTTCCATACTTTCAGACAGAAGTATTTGCTTAGGAGGAAAATAAATAATGGTTCTGGTGGTTCTATAAGCATTTTAAGAATTTTCAAAAATAGATGTCAGAAATTATATTTAAAGTTATATTTATCTACAATTATATAAAAAGCAAATCATACAGATTTAACAGTCTTGGATATTATGGAGAAGCTGCAGTTTCTTTCTATGTAAGGTTATAAAGGAAAACTGCTTACAAGTCCAATTTTGACTCCTTCCAGGTTTACCTTAGTTCAACAAAAGAACCTGGCAGCAGTCTTCAACGGATGTGAAAATAGTGTCAACTGCAAGTGGTTCCACAACTATCTCATTATTGTACTTCTGATATTAATGTAAAGCAACAGATCATGGGACAATGCACAGTCTGTGTGGAACAGAATGAAATATGGACCCAAGACTGAGTCTGAACAAAGCACCTGTTGAATGCAAGGAATAGGACTTACATGAGAATGTTAGCTTCAATAAGAGAGGATTCTAGTATATTAAAATCACATAACATGCATGGTGATTTGTACTTTTTGAAACACTTGATATGAATGTTTCAAAACCTATACAAAGCTGGACATAATAACTGGAGGAAATCTGAACATAAGTAGAATAGAAAAAAGCAGTTCTCAGAGTCCTATCCAACTCTTGCTAAAGTCAATGGAGTCCCTTCTATTGATTACACATTACTTACTTCTGTTATTTTTTTATTTTAAAAAGCTAAAATATTTACTTTTGTGCACAGTTCAGAGAGAAGACATACATAGCCAAATTCAGCCCTGAAATAACCATTGAAATCAATGGACCTGTGCCTACTTAAACCAAGGTTGTTCCATACTGTGCTTTAGTATATTTATTATAAAATAACAAAATATATTGTATTTGAGAAACAGTCCAACAAAAAGAAATGTCACTATTTGTTTTTGGATTTGGGGAATAAACACTTCTCAGTTGTTGGGAAAAGGCAAGAGCAATTACATCTGGAAATATTCTTACAAAGGAATTATTTGTAAGAGCAACTGAAGAACTGTGGAAAAAAATTGGTAACAGAAACAACATTAGGTACTTGATGACTTCCAAGGGTTCTACCCTCATAGGCATACAAGCAAATGTCTACCCTGGTAGCTCTCCCATGTCCCACATAAAACAGTTACTGAACTTTTTGCTAGCCTACTCAACTCCTTTTTCCTGTCCTCATGGTACAGCTAGTCTTGGTTGAGCATCTGTCCATGCCTTGCTTCTGGTTCACACTTTGCAGAATAGCAACTCAGACAAAAGTGTGGCTGGATGGTGGAGATATAGCTCATAAGACTATAATTTAAAAAAAGATAGGTAATGAACTTAAAATGGACTCTTACATCAGCTTTTTGGTAAGCCTGAAATAAGATTCGGAGGGATGGAAGAAAGGACAGAGTCACTGGAAGCTGATCCCAGCTATGATTCAGGATAAGGTTTCATTTCATTTCAAAGCTGAGTCATTAGAAAATACTTAGAAGCCCAAAAATCTATGCCTATTGGGCCACCCAGCTGGTTAGGAAAGAGATAATCTGAAACAGAAAGTTAAGTGAAGATCTAGACAAAGATACAAATAGCCACCACACTATACAGGGAAGTGTCCTGACTTCTGGTACCACTGGGCTCCATCTTTGCAAATTCTTACTCAAGTAGTCCTAATTACTACTAATCCCATTTAATTAGACTATACATATAGATAAGGACTACTCAAATGAGCAGGTATTTGCAGGATAAGGTCCCTTGTTAGCAGTCTCAGAGAAGCCAATAAATAAGTGAGAAGGGAAGTGGAATTACCCTTTACTCTTACTGATGTGTCAGCTATTAATGAGGCATACACAATCACCAGCATAGGGAATATTACATTATTGTGAATAAATAAGACTTCTAGGAATATGAATTTAGGATCATTAGTCTAGGACCTTACACTTGCCCAAAATTTACTTGAAGAATTAGCATAAAAGACAAAGGCCTAGCAGTCTGGCAGTGAGTTGTTAGAGTGGGCTCAGGGATGGGTGGGGGAAATCAGAAAATCAGTTTAGCTAGTTTGACACATTCCTACCAGAATTCCATGTCTTCATCACACTAAGAACTGGTTTTAGAAAAGCAGAAAATTCATGTTTTTCCAGATTTATCATCAAGAAAACAAAGAAGGTAGAAAATGGTTATTTTAAAATCTTAGTTTTGCAGGGCAAACATGTCAGCCTGTCAGCATATGTCCTGAACTCTAAGGGTTATGAAAACAAAAGATGGACATAATCAAAAAAATGCATAACTACACTACAAATCTGAACAAGAGAGATATAATAAACCAAAATAATTTCAAAAAACAACTGCCTGGTATGCTGGATAAAAACATTGATGTCAAGTCTATCAGTGCAGAAAGAAATACAACTCTTGTAGCCCAAAACGTTTTTCCCTCAGCCCTAACTTGAGAGTTCTGAAAAATAGAATACCGCATTCCTTAAGAACAAACCAGAGAGATTTTACTTTTACAAAAATCTAGTTTGTTGGGTTTGGGTTTTGCAGTACCCAAATCAAAAACAATTCAGATCTGGAGGACTAGGTTCACTTTAAACCAAGCCAATTTTGATTTCAGATAAATGATACTAGGTTTTGCCCCTCTTAGGTTATTTTTAATTTAACAGTAATGACTATATGAAAGTTTGGTAGCATTGTCTTTTATAGCCCCAATAAATATTTAAACTTGTAATTGTTGATTTATACAATATTTTTCATCTAAATTTCCTTAGGAATGAAGTTAAAAGAAGCAATTATAGAATTTCCCTCCTTTAATCCAAATAGGTACATTCACCTTTTTGGTCTTTGAATATTTTATTTTTCAATCTCAGTGCTGCATAAACAGTCCTGCTTGCTTGCTTCTTTTTTGGGGAGGGTAGGCTGGTTTTTAAAAGGTGGGGAATAGAAAATGTGGAGCTTCTTGCTTAAAAGTTCTGAGGGTTTGTCAGTGGTACTTGCAAGATCCTTGCTTCACAGCAAGACAAACTTCATTTCTGAGCTCTAGATAACCAAAACTCTTTGTAATCTGAAGGATGAAAGGAGTAGTATAGTGTTCACTGGACTAAAGGTTTCCATGTCAGACCCTCTACTCAGTAATTACCTTATGAAGCCTCCCAGTCACATGGGAACTCTTTGGTCTGCAGCTTGTAAGATCAAACACTTCACTGAGCATGGTTCCTGGAGTCCAGATGTGGAATGGAAGAGGTATATTTAGAGATCCACAAAACTTGTGCCAGGTTCAGTAAAGGTTCACATGCTCCCGTTATAGGTGGACTGAATTTAATACAAACTTGGACCCAATTACAGTTTTGGATTAAAATCCAAAACCTTTTGGCTTCACATGATTTCAACCTAACACCAGAAAAGCTTAGTAGTTTCAAATGAGTTTCATTTTTCACCTGGTATTCAAAGCAAGACATAACAGACAAAACAAAAATATTTGAATAAGCTGCCTGCAAACAAACCACAGAATTTCACACAGCTCTAGAATGTTCAGGCTGTATTTTATAAAATTCCTAGATATTTTCAGAATAACACCTACTGACTTTTTTGAGGTGTGTGGTAGAAAGCTATCAGGGCATGGTCTGCACAAATAATTCCTCTGACCTTAAATCAGGACGCTTGAATTATTGCATTTAAAGGTAGAGGTTAATTATACAGCTGTACTTTAAAATGTCAAACAAGGTAAAGGGAGGGTAGATTCTCTCCCTTAACCAATTCAACACTATGAATAAAGGGATTCCAGCACTGCACATCAATGGAGAGAAAAGAAAGGAAGAGTGCCAATGCAAAAGTATTGACATGCAAGGAAAAGGAAGAAGAGCAAAAAAAAAAAAAAAGAAAGTTGCCTAGTGTTGATCATTCACACACAATGCAAGTTCAAAGGCACATCTTCTACAAGAGACTTTTCATGGACACTTCAAATATTCTGTATTAAGCAAAGTCACTGTAGCTTGGAGATAAAAGTGAATACTCCTGTGCAGACCGACCAATGGAAGTGGCAGAACTGTAGAAAGCTGTTCACAAATCAAATGTAGCAATTGTGACCAAAAGCACTCCCATATTCATACCCTGCGTGAGACTGTGATACTCTTTGTACAAAATATGCCTTGTGAGGTATCATCTGAAAACTAACAACTCGCTGGTCAATATTATCATGGTGAAATGTATGTATCAACATTATATATAAAGTTAGGAATCTCCCTTGTATGATATTAGCTTGTATTCAAAAGCACACAGCCCTGACTAGGCAAAAGTTGTTAAATAGATGTATCCCAAACAAAGGAATGTGTTTTTACCTCAATTTATATATAAGTAGTAAACATGGTCCTCAAGACAGGAGGGGGAGGAGATGGCAGGGAACAGAACAATTTGCATTTTAGCAAACACTAATGGGGGGAAGAAATAGCATGGATCCTCCTTCGTCACTGGACTCCATGCTGACTTCCTCGCCTTTTGGATAAACTTTACTTTGAATAGTGATCTTTAAAAGAATCCAAGTCAAAGGTTCACTGGATTATAAAAGAAAAGAGCAGAAAACCACAAGTGCTCTTTCTTGCACTATCTTGCAGGAAGAATGTGGCTGTGTTTATGAATCTAGGCAGATAACAAGCATCCAGACAATGACATCTTCAAAGCTCACTATTCCTGTATGGCAGTGGCGGGCAACCTGCAGCCTGCAGACGGCCCATCCAGGTAATCTGATTCCAGGCCGTGAGACATTTTGCTAACTTTGACCATCTGCAGGCACGGCCCTCCACAGCTCCCACTGACCACGGTTCGCAGTTCCTGGCCAATTGGAACTGCGGGAAACCACAGTGGCATGCTGCTGCCACTTGCCACGGCTCCCATTGGCCAGTAACGGTGAACTGTGGCCACTGGGAGTTGTGGAGGGCTGTGCCTGCGGATGGTCAACATCAGCAAAATGTCTCCAGCCTGCAATCAGATCATCCTGATGGGCTGCATGCGCCTCACAGGTTGCCCACCACAGCTGTATGGTATTGTTTTCAGGCCTTTTTCCTACTTCCAATTTCAAGATGTCACATCCTAAGACAACCACAGGTGCTGCACCAAACCACTCCTGTGGCATTTGATCCATTCTCAGAACATTTCTGGTTGAAGAGAAAAGTCCCTCAACTAGGAAAAGTGAGGTGTGATGGGACCTGGAGTCCCCAGGCCTGTGTAATTCATATTATACATGCTTTTGTATTTACAGTTTCACTGGTTGCAATAGGAAAATGTGAATCATCTAAGGGGTAGTTTCTATATACTTTGATCCCAAACAGACAAAAATTTGAACAACAGCCCTTACCTTTGTATGCAATCAATCTTTGTTTGCTTTGTAAATCTCAGAGAGATTGAGATTAGGGCTGTTCAGGAAATAGTTTTCTCATCCTAGGAAAATATTCAAGACTTTGAAAAATATTTACTGTCCAATTTAGAGATGGAGAAAAAAAGATGAAAAAAACTTATGAACCACCATATGAAAAGGTCATTTTAGGTCAATTGAAATAATTCATTTCAATAATTTTGAAATGTTCCGTTTAGATGTTGCCTCAATTAGATTAGTTTAATTTTTGAAACAAAAAGTCATTTGAACTAGGAAACCAGAAATTTTAGTTTAAAATAAGTCCAAAACAGGACATTTCAATCATTTCAATTATTTAAAAAAAAAAAAAAAAAAAAAAAAAAAAAAGACACAGAATTCATCAAAACGGACCCTTTCCTGTGAACAGTTTTGGTTTCAACAAGTCAACATTTTTAACAGGAAAACAGTCCACCAAAAAAATTCCCAAGCAGCTCTAATCAACACTGTGTCTTCTTGGAGATTCACAATCTAACCAAAATTTTTCAGATGACAGCAGATATAGTTATAAATTCCAAGGGACTATTTCCTTATTGATTAGATAAAAAGAAAAATGAAGCAGCAAATATTTAAAGGGACAATTGTAATGTTTTCCAGGATTGTTTTTTTTTTAAAACTGGTATGCCTTACTGTTATATAACCAGCCTACTTTGTTAGGCTACATCACTGTAGTTAATCTGCTGCTCAACTGATACAGACATAAGGGAACAAAATCTCTATAAATATAGGGAGCTTCTATGGCTTCAGCAAAGAAAACTCTGATCCATTAAAAAGGCCTTTTTTCAGACGACTTTCAACAGGCCTTGGGGGCTGCAAAGTCTGGCAAAAATGAACATGTCAGGTTTCATTGAAAATCACTGGCTGGCTAAAATGGGATTTTGAAAGATGTGCCACCTGTTTTATTAACAACATCCAAAGATATTTTTATTTTTATTTTATAGACCTAAAATACTGCGTCCCACAAATCATTTTAAAATGTGAATATTGCTTGTTTTTAAACCTGTGTTATTTTGCTAAGGATTTTTTCCCCTCCCTGTCACTATGAGCCTCATAAATATAAGACTTTTACAGCAAAGATTTTCCCCTCATTCTCCTTTGGCTCCAGGGAACATCTATAGGAAAATAAAGCTATACCTACCATATGAGGAAATCACAACCATGAAATGTAAGCAGTATTACTGGTAGAAATGTCTAAAGATAAGATACAAATCTCCCAGGGGGCAAGAAGACAGGTACATTAACCTATTTACAGACCATTTTAAACACAAAAAGGGCACAATCCATTGTTTGTAGAGGGAAGTGGCATACTATGAGCTAAAAGGTTACTGTTTTACAACATGACATAACTGATAACTAAGGCTAAGATTTGGTCATGGGTATTTTTAGTAAAAAAGTCATGGACAGGTCATGGACAATAAAAAAAATCACGGCCCAGTGAACTGTGCATGACTTGTACAATCTACCCCTGACTAAATCTTGGGTGCTTGAGGAAGTGGGGCAGCTCTGGGGCACCAGCTGGTGCTTGGACGGGCGGGGAGAGGGAAGCAGTGCAACTGGCCTGGGGTCAGGCACACTGGCAGGTTGCAGAAGTCACAGAGGTCCCAGAAAGTCATGGAATCCATGACTTCTATGACCTCTGTGACAGACTTGCAGCCTTACTGAGAACCAATGGGATCCAACTACTACAGCTCACTAGAGACTAGGAGAAATGATAGGACTCAGTCAATCACAGCAGGTTTTCAGCATATGTACAGCACCGTGCACTTTTCATTCCAAAGCACTTTGCAAATTACTATCCTAATCTTGAGAAGTGCTGAGATCCCACAACATTATTAAGATCAGAATTTGTATAGAAAACAAACACTATCTGCCACTGAAATGCAGACACCTGTAGGTAAGATCATGCAACACTGAATAATAATTTCAGACAGACAGTGAAAAGAGAATACTGCACCCAATACCAGTAGTATGGAAATTCAAAGGCAAAATTTAGTTAGGCTGAAATCAAGCCAGAATTAGGCCAGAAAACCAGAGTTAAACAGTCCTAGTCATGTAAAAAGTTCTGAGATCTTTAGTGAATTGAGTTATTCAAGACTCTTCATGTTTTACACCTCATTTGAGAGCCTAGCACTCCAGCAAAGGCTCTGATGACCCATGAGATGTGCCAGTAATATTTAAAACAGGACATTCTCATGTGACGGAACAGCTAGGGAGAACTTGTTTGGGAGACCATGCTCTTCCTGGGCCTCTTTCAACTGGAGATGGCTCACGTAAGCAGTTCTTATCTGTGCATGAAGTTAATAAAGCTTTTGTTCTATTATTTAAAATGTAGTAAACCCTAGAAATATGAGTATTTCTAGGGCTGTTGCCTGGCTAGAGGGACAATGGATTTGCACAGTGCAACACTAGGTATGATTTTCTTCAAGATCTAAATCATCATGCTGACAGATAACCTTATAACACATTTCCTTGACATAGTTCAACCATTCTTTCCAACAAGAAAAACAAAAAGACTGATGCTGTGAATGTAAAACCTTTAATTTATCACTGAATTGAAATGAATGCTCAAGAGAAAAAATTCTATTGACAGCAATGGAGAAGAAAATATTCTTTATCCACAGAAGAGGCACATCAATGGCAGAGGCAGTGCAAGCTTCCCCATGCTGGGCCATGAATGTGCCTTGGAAGAGATTTATTCCAAGCCATAACAAACATCGTAAAGCCATCACCTCCTCTGGACCTCCTGTGCCTTGACTTACCTCTGTCTGCCCTTCAGCATAGAAGTTTTATGTGACAGGTACTTTCCTTGTTGTGCTTGTACCTAGCACATGGTCACTGCTTAGCAAAAGACAAATCACATTTGTAATACACCCCCCTCAGGCAGTATGATAGTTTAGTTTTTCTGTCCATTTAGTGTTAGCAAAAAAATTAAAATAAAAAAAAGCCAGAGCAGCAGGTCTCAGAGCCCAGCTTAAGTGACTTGGTCTCACACTGCAGGACTAAAAATAGTAGTCTCCACGCTGAGGCTCAGGCTGATACCTGGGCTCTGAGACCCTCCCTCCTCACCATGGTTTCAGAATCCAGCCCAGCCCAAAACATCTACATTACTACTTTTAGTCCCGCGGCATAAGCCCTGCAAGCCTAAGTCAATTACCCTGGCTCTGAGACTTGCCAGTGTTGGCCTTTTTTGCTGTGTAAAACGTACCATTAGGCTGCCAGCAAAGGTACCAGTTAATACAAGCATTGCAGTATTTTTCTGATGTCAAAACCAGTCCATTAGAAATTGGACTGATACAGAGCTGATTAAAAGAGATGTGTTGCCAGAATTTTTCCAATTATAATTTGCTGATCTATCAAAATAAAAATACTTTGGAGACTGTTTGTTTTTGACAAAGTTCCTCCAGAACTCAGGCGGGATTCCAATAGATACCTACCTGGTTTCTTGCCAGCTCACCTGCCCAGGTCCTTGGCAGCCCACCTGCTAGGCTGCCTCGCAGTTGGACACTCCAAGGGCTTCCAGATTCCCTGGCAGCCCACTAGGCGGACTGCTTTGGAGCCAAGGACTTCAAAGTTTTTAGGGTCCATGGCTCCATTCCCTTCATGGAGAACAAAACTAAAATTTGAAATCCTCTGAAACAGAAATCTTTCTTCTCACAGCTCTGGACTGATACTACACTACTTTTAGTTACTGTCCTGTAATGGATTTGAACTGATGACAGAGGTGAAAGGATTTAAAGCCCCTTACCGTTCCCATGAACCATCCAGCCCCTCCAAAAATGTGCTTGAGTCTCTTTAAAATAATCTTCTGTTACCCTAGGTGTAAACGATCATTGGAACATGGCACTCTTCCATAACTCATCATTCCACTAATAGTACTAATATATAGTAAATTGATGATACTCGCCAGGAAACAAGAGATGACCACATAGGAAGAAAATGTCACAAGCAGAATATATATTCCTATTTCCTACCATGTCATTTATTCCTGGGTCTTCTCACATACAGTAAATGTGAGACCCAGACCTCTCTCCATTTGTTGGCTTATACCTCTTACTCAAATTTTACATATAGCGGTAAAAGATCCTAATGCCAACTTTGCTTGTTAGTCCATATTTCCCCTTCAATTTCCTGTAAGGCAATATTAAGATTATTCATAAAAATATCTTCCCCTATACTTCTCCTGGGTTTTGGTGACAGAGGACATTTCTAGTTGCAGAACTTATTTTCCCTTTCAGTCCTGCTGTTCTCTTGATACTTACAGGATGAAAATAATCTTACCTGGACTTCAAAGGCCAGTTGTATTATTATTGCTATTTATTACTGGTTCACAGTAGCTTGTAAGACTGTATAAAAAAACCCAGATATTTTAGAGAGTTAATAATATCCTGACACTCACAGTTGAGTCACAGCTGTGTAACACATAATATAATGGACTGAAAGTTAGAAGACAAGTCTATTCATCATCATGTAATTGGAGAACCAACATGGATTTAGAAAGAAAATATCTTGGATAGGCAGAGAATATGACAAGAAAAAATATGAAATAAAAAAAGTGTTAAAATTGCATTTACAAGAAGCAAGAATGTAATTTTATTTTTTGATTTGATGCATCATTCTCAAATCAAGCACCCTCACTATTCATGTGTATAACATTTTAGCTGATGGCACATTCAGTAGAGCTCTTACTTATCTTTCTTTAATATCTCTCATGAAAAAAATCTGACCCTTGACCAGTTTGAAGTTATAGGCAAGACTGGTGATAGCAAATGATACAATGTATTTGGCTCTCAGAAAGCCTTTGATAAAAGTAAGATAGGACAAAACCCTTTCATCTAAAAGGTAATGTACTGCACTTGGTCTTAGCATAGGACTTTGTCTACAGGACCAGTCAAAGTTTTGGAAACAGAAAACTATTCATAAATAAAGTTACATTCAACAAAAGGGCCAGCTAATCATGTGTAGACCAGTGGAACAGATGACTTATTTTTAAAAATTGGTTGTATGTTTTATCCCTAGCCCTTTGTGTATGGTTGTCTTCCTAGACTGTTAGCTTTTGGGGATCTTCATATAATTAAGTGTGTGGAGAACATTTGTCACATTGTGAGTGCTATCCTAATCCAAATAAGACTTAGTCTACATTAGGAGTTTGGGGTGTGATTCCCAGCTCCCATGGATATACCCATTCTAGCTCTCATTTGAGTTAGCACACTAAAAGTAGTAGTGTTACTCCAACAGCATGGGAGTGGCATTGGTGGCATGTGCTAGCAAACACCAGTCCATATCCATGAACTTTAGGCAGGTTTGTATGTGGGTGGCTAGCACAGTGTCGCTGCTGTCGCTGTCCATGGTAGCACAGCTATACTGTTTTTAGAATGCCAGCCCAGATGAAAGTCAGCACGGTTATGTATTTGTGAGCTGGGAATCACACACCCAGCTCATAATGTAGACATAACTAACGAAGTGTTAATAAAATAAAGCAAAAGTTATATTATTTCATTCTCAACAGGAGTAAGTTTTAGAGTTCTGCTATTTCAGATCCCTAGGGAAAAGCAAGAGAAAAGAACCACCAGCAATCAACTAATCAAAACTGCTGATGGCACAGAGAACATAGAGCAATGAACACAGAGGTAACAGGAAATGCAGGTATCAAAGATTTGAATCTATTCTGCAACTAAGCTAATATGTAACATCCTTGTATACATAGTAAATACAAAATGAATGGAATTGAATTAAATCTAGGAGAATTTCAAAGACACTTTGCAGTAATGGTAGCATTAAAAAAGATTCGGACAATCTTTTCTAGCATGAGCCAGCTGAATTAGTTCTTTACCTCCAGGACAGACTTCTTTCTGCATTCTACACTCAAAGACCCATAAACAATTTCTTCCTATATTTTACTACTTGAATAAACTTAGTTCTACTTATTGAAATGGTGGGTGACTGTCAACCTATGCTACAACAAACTATAATTGTACATCAATTATAACAACTGGCTCCTCCAACAAACTTAACATCATTTTAAGAAGATGCAAATCAGGGAGCCACATAAGAAAGATTACTCCTGGTGCATCTAAAATTGTTACTTATGATGCAGAGAGTGGCAGAGATATAGTCTCCATTGTAATCATACCCATGCTATTCCCGATATCAAATATTGATAGAAAGAACAACCAAATCTCCAGCTCTCATTTTATTGTCTCAATTATTTAAAAAAGTTATATATTGAATACTCTTAATTCAGATTAATTGGGATCACAGATTGATTAGATAGATTGTCTAAAATTAAAGGCCTTTACATTGGAATAAAGGAAGTTTAAAAAAAATCAAATTTCACAAGAAGCCAGTGTAAAAATGATAATACGGAGGGATGTGCTGAGCTTTATACAAGTGAGAGAGCAAGCTGTATTATTTTGTGTAAGTTTCATCCTATGAAAAACATGCCCAAGGAGAACTACAAATTGAGAAGTACAATAATCTAGCCTTGAAATAACTAAGAAATTGTATATTCTTTAAAAGATACACACACTCAGAGTCAAAAAAGATATATCAAAGTAGACATATAGGGACTTATTTTTGTCAGATGAAAATCAAGTGTATCTGAAGTGTGATTTCCTGCAGCATTTCTTTCCTCCATGCAAATAATTCAGATATTTGTACATTTCCTGTGGGATAATAGAGTTACTCTTATTTATGGACAAATCTTGAATGCTTTCTCCTGTCTGATTTCCAGCATGCTATTGCTTTCACCTGCCCGATCACAAACTTTCAAATCAATGTCAGGAAAGTCTATTCTTCCACTGAAACACACATACTCCAACTAATAATGCAGGTTATGGACTACGCATATTGCATCACTGTACAAAAGACCCACTAGATTAGTGGTTCTCAACCAGGGGTATGTGTACCCCTGGGGGTACACAGAGGTCTTCCAGGGGGTACATCAACTCATCTAGATATTTTTCTAGTTTTACAATAGGCTACATTAACAGCACCAGCAAAGTCAGTACAAACTAAAATTTCATACAGACAACAGGAGAATGCAAGCAATTTGTCAGTAATAGTGTGCTGACACGCTTATGTATTTTTGTGTGTGATTTTGTAAGCAAGTAGTTTTTAAGTGAGGTAAAACTTGGGAGTATTCAAGACAAATCCGACTCCTGAAAGGGGTACAGGAGTCTGGAAAGGTTGAGAACCACTGCACTAGATACCATGCCCTTTCTGAAGAATTTCCCAGCATTATTGACCACCAATGTATAAGAGAGGAGTACAAGACGACTGTGACATGCATAATGGGCCAGATCCTAACCTAGTGTATATTAGCTTTAATGAAGGCAGTGCAACTACATCAATTTACACCAGCTGAAGAGCATGCCCATTATGATTCACTGTAAATTAATAGAGCAGTATAACAATTTGTGCTTTAAAAAAACAGTTTATGTATGTGTATCTGTACATAAAAGATAATGTACACCCATCTATGAGACACTCAGTGAGGATCTGCAGCCATGCAAGTTTTTGAAGTAATTTAACAGTTACAAGATTGCATTTCCTATCTTTTGAGTCTACTAAATGTAAAAATCTAAGAATCTAAATTTATTAAGGACCATGGGTAATGGATTACATTCTGGCAAACCAGATGCAGGGGCGGCTCTAAGGATTTTGCCGCCCCAAGCACGGCAGGCAGGCTGCCTTCGGCGGCTTGCCTGCAGACGGTCTGCTGGTCCCGTGGCTTTGGAGGCGTGCTCGGGCCTGGAGCCGCCCCTGACCAGATGGAAGGAAATATCTTTTTTTTTTGTTTTTGTCTTCATCCCCTCTTCCAAAATTGCCCAAACTAACATGATCTATTAAAAATCTTTACAGAAAAAAAACCCCGAAGACAGAGAGATATCAGTACTGAACACAGGTTCTCTATTTGGCAGTTGCTGTTCTTCACATTTTTCCAGTGGTAACTATCACTAAAATTGATATGTGAATTTTACCTCTAATAGTTAATTAATGGTTTGAGAAATAATCAAACCCACACAGCACTTGGAGGGAAACTTCCATTGCTAACCCGAAACCTCAAAGATAGGGTGTGTAGGGGTACTTTGTCTGGTTAGGTGGCAAAAAGTGGTAGTGACTCCCTTAAGAAGTAAGAAGTTGGCTGGGGGATGGCATGGAGGAGGGAGGTGGTATCTGAGCTGATGTATGGGCCAGTGAGTATTAAGTATGTCATTTGCCCCTGGAGAGGCTTATATAAACCCTGTTTCTCTACCCTAACCCCCCATCTAATTAGCAGCTCCCACCCTCCCACCTCTGGGATCAGAGTAGGGAAGGATTTTTTTGAGTTGCTGTGAGCATTGCATTGGTTGTCTTTTGGGGGACTGGGAAGGACTTTTTCCCTTAGTTCCAGATTTGCCACGGTAGGGTAATTTTTTTCCACCTTCCCTACAGCAGTTCAAGGACCCAGGAGGTGTAAGTCAGGAGGTAAAGTTCAAGTTTTTGCTGTTTAGCAGGTGGCAGGTGCCTAGTGCAGGTACTTGTTGAATAATCAGTCCAGATCCCTGATAAACAGGAAATGGACTTAAAGAAGCTGGGGAAAGAGCTAGAGAGAGAGCTTTTGGCTAAATAGGCTTGGGGGCTGTAAGCTAAGAAACTGATCTTTTTGATTTGGGTTCCTTCCACATTCAGAGGACTCTGTACATTCCTTGTAAACAAAACTGCAAGAAAGAAATACCTATCATCAATTTCTACTTCCAAATGGAACATTCCTAGGGCACCAAACTTTGACTTGCCACTCAGGTCAAGAGGGGCAATGCTATAATTTACGGACAGACATACTGGCAGACAAATATACATTTTTACAAGGTGCTACAATAGATCATTTATGTAGATGTCACAATTTGTAGAATTACCTTTTGCCAAAATAAAAAAAATAAATGAATTCATCTGAAAAGGATTCTTTGCTCAAGTTTTCAGGAAGCAGTCAGTTGTACAGATCTATACATAGAAATCAGACAAGAACACTGGGGAAGTCTCAAGACTAAAGAGAGATTATAATTAACTTTCCACATGTATAATTTATAAAGGTTTTTATTAAACAAAACATCAATGTCTATCTTTGAGATTAAAGGAGAATAAAAATCAAAAGTAAGGGTATTTCTAATAGCATATTAGGCACTCTCCTTGCACACCCAAAACTCTAATTGACTTCAGTCTGAGTTTTATGTGCTCAGAGAACACGGGCTGGGCTCATGCTGTGTAATGGGATAACTATAAATTTTTATCTTATATTAAACAGTGCAAATTCCAAATGTTTTTGACTCAGCCCCTACTCTGGACTCTCACATCCAGACCATACCTAAATCTTGCCATTACTTCCCAAATAACATTCCAAAGATGTTTCCCTTTCTCTTAGTCCACACCTTCAAAACCCTTTACTGTGCCTTTATTTCATACTATTTCAACTCTCTTCTCTAGCCTAGACTGCTGCAATTGTCCAGCAGATGGCCATTCAGATTCCTGCTCAGATCACCATTTTCCTGAGCAACCCACCGTTCCCACCTCAGTCGGACACACAAGAGGGGAAGTAGCACTAGATGGGAGCAGAAGAGAATATAAAACAAAAATACCAAACAAGTACAAACTTCTTGTCCTTACTTTCCACATGTATCCCTGCCCTACCACTCCACCTTACCATCTTAGTTCATCAATGCCCTATTGCTCTTCTGATAAAAGCCCCTTAGCCCAACAAAAATCTTCATGCTTTCTTCCTTGCATGTGGAATGCCTTCCCCCGACAATAAATAAATCTATAAAAGCCTCTTTCACCTCCCCCTTAAGATTTACTTCTACCATGATTATTATTAATGATTTGTATGCCCTCCAGACACTGCCAGATCATAATGGTTAGGTAGGTGGCAAGCTGATACTACTGCTACAGATCAGTGTACTTGTTTTCATTTACTAAGAACAAAATACACACACACACACACACACACACACACCCCACACACAAATATATGACTAACTGTGCACAGACCTAGTCTATGAAAAACATATCTGTACTTTGTGCTCTATGTCTCCTCAATCCCGTTTGTTTCATCCACTTGCTACATCATATCATGTATGTTGTAAAGTTTTACACAAGTGCTTTACTTTACATATTGTGAGTAGTCCCATTGATTTCAATGGGACAACCAGAAGTGCTAATGTTAAGCATGTGTGTAAGCCTTTGCAGGATCAGATGCAAGCTCCTAAAGTCAGCAGGTACTGCCATCATACATCTTTACAGTACTTCAAATCGAGCCTCTGGTGCAAGTAATCAGATAAAGGATAGAACAGATTGCTAATAAGTTAATCGATAAATCACTTAAAAGACTCGTTATACATATTGTTTCATTCATTTACATACCAAATCTACATGAGTTGTTAAAATGTTCATGGTAATTTTTAGATCAAATTCTACTGAACCCTATTGTGCCTCGGGCAAAGAAGGGTTATTCCAGAGAGCACTGTTTCATAGAATATATGCTAACTCTGATTTTATATATATTAGCTCTTACACCTTGTTTCATCAAATTTATCTCTCCTTTTATGGAAATATGTACAGGTCAAGGGAAAGGTTACAATTTGCATAGTAGATACAGAAAAGTATTATATAATTCTTCACTCTTTTGTCTCAGTAAAATGCTTAAAGTTTCTTGTTCATATAATTTTAATGAGTCTGAAACAGACATTCCATTTTTAATCCTTTTACACAAGAATGTTACCAGACATTTTTCATCTCTGCTTTCTTTTTCTGTCAGGTAACATGCATACCAAGAATTTTCTTTGTTCTGCGACGAGTGGTTTGTGCATTACAGTGAGTTACATACCGGAAAAATCTACATATTAGTGAAAAACAATGGAACTAAGGCTTATATCAAACTGCCCTAGTTTCAGGGCTTTATTATTTGAAAGAAAGGGGGAAGGGAGACTGGCCAAAAAAACTGATTTCAACATAAGGGAAAATAAAGTACACATATAAACGTCCCTTTATATCATTAACCTTTGAAAGGGATTTTACTGCAAATGAGAATCAAGCCCAAACTACTATTTCAAATATGTGTTTACTTAGTCATTGCTAGAAGACCAAGTGTGGCTTGCAGTCAATGAAATTGTTTTTTGACTACCCTTGGCCAGTGCCGGTGCAAGGATGTTTCGCACCCTAGGCGAAACTTCCACCTTGCGCTCCCCCCGTGCCCCCCCCGCACCCCCCCACGGCACCTCCCTCCCTCAGCCCTGAGGCGCCCCCCCATGGCAGCTCCCCACCCCCCCACCCTGAGGCACCCTCTCGCCCCAGCTCACCCCTGCTCCATGCACGAGCACCCCAAGCACACCATGGCTGCTTCACTTCTCCCACCTCCCAGGTTTGCGGCGCCTAAGTTGATTGGCGCCGCTAGCCTGGGAGGCAGTAGAAGGGAAGAGGAGGCGGGGCAGGGGTGATCTGGGGTGAGGAGTTCCCCTGCATGCTGCCCCCCCCCCCCCACTTACTTGCTGCAAGCGGCCCTCCCCGTGCTCCCCTGCCCCAGCTCCCTCCACCTAAATGCCAGCAGTGACCAAGGCGGCTGAAGATCCGGCTGCCCCGGTAGCTGCTGAAGAAAATGGGGCCCCCCAAATCCCAGCACCCTAGGCAACTGCCTAGGTCACCTAAATGGTTGCACTGGCCCCGCCCTTGGCAGCTGCTTTCTGCAACTGAAACTTATAGGCTGGACATAAATGACCCAAGCTTGTCAGACTTATCTATTAAATTACTTTTCTCTGTTGTACTTTTTTTTTTTAAGATGGTGTTGAGAAAACAGTGTTTCAGCTCATAAAACAAGTCTGGGTTGTATGAACAATTTGGATCTCTTTTCTGTGAACTTCTATCATAAGGAAGGATGTAAGAATAAAAATCCTACTATTCAGTTGCATCCCCAGGTAATGACAAAGCCCACTGTTGGAGAGTTACCTAGTCTACAGTTCACCCATATGGAAGCAGGCTGGTTTGGAATCCAAACTAGTTAGCTCAGGATGACAGCTCAAGTTGAGCCAAGTCTTGTGACACTAATATTTAAGACAAGTTGAGGGATAAGAAGGGGAGGAAGAAGAATCAAGAGATGATTAAGGGAGAACAGTGAGAGAGAAAATAGGTATTTTATTTTTGTTGATAAGAATTTGCCCTCACAACTTACCCAACAGCTTTCCCTACATACTAAATGTGGATCAGCAAGGAGACACACACTAGATCTAACAGGCAGGTGTTTAATTTTGTATTTCCAAGTTTTCTTGAAAACGGTGGCTGCTAGAGAAGATTCTGTGATTGTTATTACAAAGATGACAGCACAGTAACCAAGTCCCCCTCACTGTCTCTCTGTTTGGTATCAGAGAGAAATGAACTGTAACCTGGGAAGTTTCCCCAAGTTGGCTTTAAGAAAGTAAAGCCCTCATAATATTTCTTGGATTAAACAGAGTTCTTTAGTTTGCCATAATGCCACTGCCTTCATTAAGTATTCATGCTCTGTGGTAAAAAAAACTAAGGTGGAGAGCACACAAATCTCACTGAAGGCCATTTTTCAGGTTTTGAATCTTTAAGGGCTCATATGCTGTTCCTGAAAAATGCTTGCAACCAGAGTTGCTGACTTTCTGATTTACTGAGGGGTGCTCAACCCCCGCTCCGCCCCAATCCAACCCCCACTCCACCCCCTCAAGGCCTTGACAGGCAAGTGGCAGAGGAGCTGATCGGCAGGCCCGTTGATGGGTAGAAAGTGCTAGAGAAAGGGAGAAAAGTTGATCGGTGGGGTCCGCTGATGGGTGGTGAGCAGCTACTATTTTTTTCCACGTGGGTGCTCCAGCCGCAGAGCACCCGTGGAATCAGCGCCTATGCTTGCAACTGAATACTCAAGCCAGGTATATTCCTAAATAATAACACCCAACATAAAGCATAGCTACCTTTTTGTGAGTGCAAGCACAAGAAAGATGATCACATTTGAAAGAGTGGTCTTAAGAGTATCTTATCTTTACACCTAAAGAGACTTTTCATATTACAAATAGTATTCATTAATACTAACACAGATTGAATAAAGCCTAGATAATGCCTTCCCCACTTTCATTGGTGGAAAAAGCCCAACCCTCACCACACTGCATCATTATACTGCTAACCAGGACTGGCCAGCATTGAAGTTCTTGTCCTTACCCAAGCACAAAGAGTTGGGGGAGTAGGGGTAAGAAACAGGGCAATTTTGAATTGTTAGACACCAAGCAATTTTATTTTAAAAATTACTACAAATATTGAATTTAGAGAAAAAAGAAATATTAGGCTCGCTCTTACTAATTGTTTCTCTTATTGGCAAAGCAGGGAAAACCAAATCAAAAGATGGAATTAATACAGACTGTTCATAAAACAAACAAACAATCTCAGGAGATGAAATTCCCATTGCTTTAGTCACAGGAGTTCTTTAAGTACCTTAGGGGATATCATGGTCAAGAACAAGCAAAATAATTAATTAACAACCATGGGTATTTTATTATTTAAAAAGGAAAAGAAAATATTAAACACCACAACACAGATGACAGAACACATTATCAATTGGTTACTTCTCTGTTACAAGGTCTTCTGTATGCCTCTCTGGTGAAGAGCTTTTAACAGATATAACACCTTGGACAGCGGACTCACATTTAGTGGGGGTACTTTACTCTTGATAAAATGAGACCAAGGTATTATTTCACAAGATTGTCATGAAGCCATCCATTATCTATCCTTAGATAATTAAGAAAGATAATGCTTGAGCAAAAGAGTTTAATGGCAGGTGGCTCCTGTTGGATATTATTAATAACCAGTTTATAATTGGGCAAAGTAAGCAATATTAACTAAATCCTATCATATCAAAGAAAAAAAAATCAGTTACTTAGAAGAAGCCATTTCAGGAATGAAAGACAGGCCAATCGCAAATATTAAGAATCTTAAATCCAATTAAATCCTGCTGTTTCTCTGTTCACCAATGTTTAGCCCCTGTCTCCTCTCCAGGAATATATAGTATCATCATTCGGTGATTAACAGGAGAAACTTAAAATATTAACTTACAGCTTTTTCAAATCCCAGTAAATTCATTACAAGTGTTTTAAATCTAATCCCTTGGTAGTGTCTCAATTAACTTTCACTTAACAGTCCTTGTTGAAATCTTGGGGAAGCACCCTTGGGTTGGTTTCTTCTTGAGTCTTTTCTGTTTTCCTTAACTGTCATGGCAGCTTCTGTAGAGATGGACAGACTCAGTCGATGAGCGTGTGCCAGATATGCAGGGTAGCGGAAGGCAGGTGGGTGGGTGAGAGAGAGATGCTCACTTCAGAGCTTTTAATACTCTTTTCCTTCCTATTTCGCCTCTTTCAGGCTTGTTTAGATTCACAGTCAATGAGTCTAGTAACTATCTGTTATTCTTTCATTGGCTCCATGCCTCCTTGGTTGGCTTAGATAACACCATCAGCTCCTGAATACACCATCTGCCTAATAAGTGCACAATATTTAATGATTTTATAAGGGACGTTAGAATGGGCAGTCTTGCCTAGCAGTCGCAGCTGGGCTGGTGTTCACAAGTCGAGCACAGCCACAAGGGGGCAGACAGCAAGCAGGAATCAGAGAAATTGCTAAAACCTGAATCAGCAGGCATGAGTCAAGCTCAGAGTCAGACTGGAGGTCAGCAAACAAGGTGAGGTCTAGCGTCATAGCAAGCCAGAGGTCTACATGGTTACCCAGACAACTTTCTGGGACACTCTTAGGGGTTAAATAGTGACTATGGACCAATCAGAAGGCCACAGGGTGCTTTTCCTCTGGACCCTTTGAGCAGTATTTCCTGCAGTGCTTAATTTCCACAGTTCTCTTTGGACGTGGCACTGCATGGCCTCCTGATAGCAATGTACGAATGTCAGCAGTCCCAGGCACTATAGACCTCAGTTTAAGTCCCACACATCCTTATTCCTTTGTTCTTCTTGTGGTGGGGAAGCATCAGAAAAGAGAGAGTTAAAACTAACTTTAAAAGTTTTTATTCAGTCCACTTTCTGAGATTAAACTCTAATAAAATTGAAAGAATGACGGGGAATAAAATTCTGTTTTCCAAAAGTGCAAGCACCCCTATTATTTCCATAAAACTTGAGGGGGGTTTGTAAACAGTCTTAATATTAAATAATTCTTAAAGAGAGTATTTATCTTAAATATTATTAAATAAGTTGTTGATTCTACATGACAATTTTTGGAGAGACGTAGTAAGTATTGTCTTCCTGAGTTGGATGACATTCTTGCTTGAGCACTACTAGTAATTAAATAATTCATCAATATTCTATACTATAAATACTCCATTCTTAAATAGCTTCTTAACCTTGATAATGTAAACTGGATACAAAAGTTCTTTTATGAGGGACAATGGCCTTGGCTTCCCTGGGAAAATACATCCCAATGTTAGAAAATGGGTGAACCAACATGTACTTGTTAAATATAGTTTATCACAGGAGTGGGAAAACTTTTTGGCCTGAGGGCCACATTGGGGTTGCAAAATTGGATGGAGAGCTGGGTAGGGAAGGCTGTGCGTCCCTAAACAGCCTGGCCCCCTCCCACTTCCTGCCCCCTGACTGCCCCCCTCAAAAACCCCAACCCATCCAACCCCCCCTGCTCCTTGTCCCCTAACTGCCCCCTTCCAGGACCCTCCGCCTCTAACCTCCCCCTTGGATCCCACCTCCTATCCAACTCCCTTACTCCCAGTCCCCTGACTGCCCCGACCCCATCCATACCCCTACCCTCTGACAGACCCCCTGAAACTCCACGCCTATCCAACCGCCCGTTCCCGTCCCCTGACCGCCCCCCTCAGAACCTCCACCCCTTTCAACCACCCCCTTCTCTCTGTCCCGAATGCCCCCTGCCCCCTTATACAACAACCTAGCCATGGCCCACTTACCATGTCGAGCAGAGCATGCAGAGCAGCATGTCTGACTGCTGCGCCGGCTGAAGCCAGACACACTCAGCAGGAGCATGCAAATCTGCCACTCAGAGCGCTGCCTGCACAGCAGTGTGACTCTGCAGGGGAGTGGGGACAGCATCAAAGGGGCTGGGGGCGAGCCTCCCTGGCCAGGAACTCAGGGAGCCAGACAGGACAGTCCCACGGGCTGTAGTTTGCCCACCTCTGGTTTAGCACCTAGTAAAGATCATGTTTACAAACTTGTTAGCTGGTCATGGTTACCCCTGGGTGGAGGGACATCAATGGATTACTCACATGCTTAAAGTTAAGCATATACTTATGTGCCTTGTTAAATCAGAGCTAGTACAGGCAAAAATTATATATATGGACTATGACACAAAAATATTCTGAATGCGTGATTATACAAACATTTAATCATGTGATAGGTACATGCCAATCTCCTTCACTATGACAAACCTATGTGGACACAGAACTGCTTAAAATAGCCAAGGGAGTATCCTATGAAGCAGTAACCTTTTTACAATTATTCAGAGCACTTCTTTTGTTGCCAGTGTGAATGAGTTGATACTACCTCTTGGATTACCAAAGTTTAGGACAGCTATGTAATGACCTGTTCTATACTTGGGTAGGAGAGTCAGTTATTCCTTCCTCTGAAATTCTTCCGTTTTATATGAACTATTCTAACTAAATAAAGATGTTGTGTGAAATCCTGTTCCTACTGAAATCAGTGGAAAAATTCTTTAATGGGCCAAGATTTCACCCATTATTTACAGGAAATCATCCCCTATATGCCTTGCTTTTTAACGCAATCCTAATTTTCAGATGTAATTAATTACAACACAAATACTCTAATTTGGTTTGTCAACATGCAGAATAAAATTATATCCATCAGCTAGACACTATTGAATTTGTCTCTCTTCAATGGAAAAAAAAAATCACCTTACTGGCTAGACGTTTTGGGTCACATTTTCCAGAGTTGCTGTGTACTAGAAGCTTCCAAGAAGTTGTGGATTCCCAGCACTTCTGAAAATCCAACCTCGTAGTTTTCTTCACTCAAAGATTAACATTTCAAAAATCTATTAACTTATAATTTGCTTTTCTTTAACCTTTATGAATCATACAATATAACGTGTAGTATATAAACTACCACCAAAACAATTGGCTTTGTTGAATAATATATGCAGAGTAGCATATATATTAATATTATGTATCATCTGCACTATATATATATACATGCATTAAACACAAACATGATAGCAGTTATATAGCCTAAATTTGTCTATGATTTTTATATAACCCTTCTCACTTATGCTAAGCATCCCATAACCCCTTGCAATCACTGGAGTAAGTTTTGGCTTGAGCAAATAGGGAAGTTGTCAAGATTAGGACAGTTGAGTGTTTTATCATAGCAACAGAAAGGGAGTTACTCTCTCAGGTCTGTACTGAACAGGGCCGGCGCTTCCATTTAGGCAGCCTAGGCAATCGCTTAAGGCACCAGGATTATTGGGGGGAGGCATTTTGCCAGAGCAGGGACAGCAGGCGGCTCCGGTGGACCTGCCGCAGTCGTGCCTGCGGAGGATCCCCTGGTCCCGTGGCTCCAGTGGAGCTGCCGCAGGCATTCCTGCAGACGGTCCACTGCTCCCGCGGCTCCGGTGGACCTCCCGCAGGTACGGCTGCAGCAGCTCCACCGGAGCCGCGGACTCTCTCTGCAGGCATGACTGCGGCAGGTCCACCAGAGCCACGGGACCAGCGCGTGGGGTGGCGAAATGGCCGTGCGCCTAAGGTGCTAAAAACACTAGTGCCGGTCCTGGTACTGAAATGTCTTAAAGGAAGAGGAGAAGACATAGGATTGTTCTACCCTAGTAGCAGCCTAGGAGGTGCCTTCATTCCCTTTGATATCTGCAATACATGTGTTCAGAACAAAGAGAAAGGGATATACCACAGTACCAGAAAAAACAAGATGGAAAGTGGATTGGTTAAATCTAGTTTCAGATTACATACACAGTACCTCTTACTTGTAAAGAAGTAGGGTATAAAAAGATGGCTATAGGGATGTAACTTTGGGAGTACACCTTCTGCATAAGGTAACAGTAACATTGCTGCCACGAGATGGCTTCACAGAGATTGGTATTATTGGGTTATATTTCTAGCAATAAATCTGACTGCCATTAGTTATTTGGTATCTTGAGTATATTTCATAATGAATCACAGTATGGTCAAACAATTCACTGTACAATTTATCAACAGCTTTAATAGTCAGATGACCAGGAGAGCTCTGCTCCCACTTAGGCCAGACTTTCATATTGAATGTTGAGCTCTTTTTTAAGATCTGACTATCAGTGTCACAGTGGGAGCTGTCAAAAATGACCTTCATTTAAGCACCCAAATGGAAGCTGAGCTCTTTTGAAAATCTGGTCCCACATGCCTCCCCTCTGCCATCCCCCGCTATTCTATTCTAGTTATTCCATCACTGTGGTATCGGACAGCTGTGTCATCAAATAATAAGAGAAAAGGAGTGAAACTAAACATCCAATAGTCATTTTATGTATTTGTCTTTAATAATTAGTTCTGCTCACGAATACATACAGTGGTACATTAATAATTTTAAAAAGTGAACAAAGATTGGAGAACCAGAAAATATCCCTCTAGTTTCTTATATTAGTGCTGTGAATTTCTCCTGATCTGTGACGGACTTAGACTACTCAAAGTTTTACCATAACTTCTCAAGAAAGAATTGGCTGAAGTAAATTAAAACATGATGGATTTTGTATTGATTTCAAGTGTCCATGTATAACTGGCTAGGTTTGGGTCTGAAAGATTTCTTTAAATGGGCACCCACTATGTCCTAAGACATTGACTTATTGAATGGTTTATTTGGTCTGGATCCTCTTATTCTTACAGAAATGTAAATTCCACTTCATGTGAAATTGAAGGTACTGTCAGTTATGATGCAACAGCAACTGTGTCTTCAGTATTGTCCCAGAAAGCCACACACCTGGTAAACAGTTTACACACCTTAAAAATTTTACAATGATGCAAAATTCAAGTGAATAGACTTTACAAAATGAATGTAAAATAAACTGGCCTTTGTGAAGTGTTTTGAGATCTATTATTATTTGTATTATGGTAATGATCAGAGCTGCCAATCAAGATCAGCACACAGTATAATGGGGCCCTGGTCAAAGACACAATACAAGATAGTCCTCACTGAGATGAGCTTAAAAAAACATAATGGAAAATGAGGATAGCACACAACTAAGAAAGAAGGGGGAGGAAACACAAAGGCAACAATAATCAGAACACATGGTTATATTGCATCAATACTAGATTTCAATTCCAAATTATTTTTTTCTTCAAAGCACATCATTTAGCTTTGTTTTCTGAGTAGAAAGCACTAAAGTGTACAAGCGTTCGAATAGCAGTACCATTTAAGCACACGTGCAGGCATGCACCAACTTGCCATGGAATGATGTTCCATAGCCTTCCAGGGGTAGATAGTCAGCAGTGACAGTAATTTCTGCTAGGGTGGTATCTACTATTAATTGTACTAAAATAGCACCGAGAGTTCCCAACCAGCTTGGGGCTCTGTTGTGCTAGGTGCTGGGCAGACATATAGTAAAAGGAAGATCTGGAATGTAAGAGGAGAGTGAAACAAAAAACAAACAGGGATAAAGAGAGAGAAGACAGGGTAACTGTAATGTGAACATGTTTTGTAGGTGCTGCGTCCACAATTTGTAAGTCAAGAGTTTTGCTTTAATTAAGGCAAATAACCAGATTAATTCCATTAATGGAATTATTGTTCCCTCTCCATACACACCTAGAGGAAGAAATGGAAGAGAAGTCACTCTTTCATTTATACTCTGAAAATGTTCCCTAGCCCCTCATGTATTTACTGTTTCTACAGTGTTATTTGAAGGCTGCTTTGTTTTCAACCTTTGTTGCAAGCAGAGTGCAGTTGATTCTGTAGTACAGCACAGTTGTAAAATCTGTTACTCTTTTGATCACATTATAGCACCCAGGGAACATTTGCTACAAGAAATAGCAAAGAAATGGACTAGCGTCACAACTTGCTTTGTTTCCTCACTTTTCACTACACATATCTGGTGAAATCCTGCCCCAGTTGAAGTCAATAGTAGTTTTACCATTCACTTCAATGTACTATGATTTATGAATCTTCTTTACATTTAATTTGTTGCGAAAATTTTCCTCACCAAAATCCATGACCAATCTCAACTCATAGGTTATGTCAACATTTCTCACTCTTTTGATACCAGGGACCAGTTTGCTGCCTTCCTAAACTGTGTCAGGGAGATCTCAGGGACTAGAACCTGTCCACGGACCAGTCACTGAGAAACACTGCATTAAGTGACAAGCCATATTGTCTAGTACATAAAATTGGTCCAGGCCCTGCAGCCTAGCGCACATTAGGAATGTTCATACTGACTTTTCAGCACTGGTACTACCAACAGAATAGTTTTAGTGTATATTAGTGTAGTGAGGCGCCCTGGCTCCCGGCTCGCCTGAGAGGGCCGAGCCCCTGCAGCCTCCAACATGGGCGGAGCCACCGCCGCCCGTTCCCGCCCCCTGGAAGTCAAGGGGCGGGACAGGAAGTATAAAAGCACAGTCCTGGCGCTCACTTGGAGGCTGGCTGCCGAAGAGACCAGATGCGATTGGCCCAGCTCCCGCCCGGCCTGAGCTTCCCCTCCTGAGAAGCTACCTGAGCTTTCCTGTGCCCGGTATCCTGAGGGGGACTGGCCGAGCCTGCCCCATGCCCGGTATCCTGAGGATCTGCCTGAGCTTCCCTGTGCCCAGTATCCTGAGGAACCCATGGTCTGGGACCCACCGGAAGAAGCTGGCGAGACACAGGTACCCAGAGAGGGGGAGGTCGGAAGTGGCCCGGGTGTAGCCAACCCTGGTTTGGCTCCCGAAGAGCCTGAACCAATGTCAGTGAACCAATGTTGCGGCCAGGATCCCCACTGACAGCGGCGAGTCTTGGCCACTGCTAGGGCCCCGGGCTGGAACACAGTGGAGTGGGAGGACCTGCATTCCCCCTGCCACCCTTCCAAGGGTGGCAGACTCCCCCTCTCCCTGGCCTGAGGAGGCCTTTTTTATAGACTTACTGTTGGAACTGCTGCTCAGCCCCTGCCTGAGGGCCTGAACCCTGAACTGCTTAATGCCCTGCCCTGACCAGGGCCTGGGCTTTATATACTACTTGTTTGCTCAGACCCCTGCTGAAGGAGCTGAGCCCTGAACTGCTTAGTGCCCTGCCCTGACCCAGGGCCTGGGCTTGGAGACTATTTGTTGGTCCTATCCTGCTGAGGGGTCTGAACCCTGACCTACTTTGCCGTCTGTAGTGAGGCACCCTGGCTCCCAGCTGCACCGGAGAGGGCCAAGCCCCAGCGCCGGACGTTTACAATCAGGTTCAGACATTTTTACCTCTGATTATCATTAGATGATACATGCTGATAAAAACTAGTTTCCTGGTCCACAGTAGATATATTGCAATACTAAAGCAGCTGTGCCACTACTGAAAAATGATTATGCAATTTCCAAATATAGGTGCACTGTAAGTAGCATAATTCAGCAGCAGCACAAAGGAGAAGTGTGCAATGTGAGCAAAAGGCTGCATTCAGATCAGCAGAACTTCCCAGCATATCTGCACATTCATTTGCCATTGTATTTATTAAATGACAATTTTGTTATTCATTCTCTTCCTTCCCTTGCTGTGACAGTTCTCATTGTTCAAAAGTTTCAAAGGAGAATTTCAAAGGAATTCCATTTTCACTGATACATCAAACACAATCAACACATTCAGGAGTGATGGATACCATTGTAAATCACGTGTTGTGAAAGCCTCAGCATCCAAATACATTACTCCATTTCATCAAGCCATCCTGTAAGACCCAAATGACTGAAGACATTTACTGTCATGGCTGAGTCATGGGGGCCAGACCTACTCAGAGCCGAGTCTGCAATACTAAGGCAGGAGTCAAGAGTGAGCTGGGTCAAGATATTGAGAGGTCAGAAGCAGAAGACAAACTGGAGATCAGAACCACAAGTCAGATGCCAGGAGTCACACTAGGTTGGGATGGCAGGAAATCAAACTGAGGGGGAGGAAGCAGGTGCAGGAACAGTGGGGAGCTCAGTTGTTCAGACTGCTTGCTGTTCCTGCTGCTGACTTATGTAGGGCCAATGGACCAATCATCCACCATGGGATTCCACCAATCAGACCTGGAGGTGAATCTCAATTGGGGCTGGACTTCTTGTGTCCTAGATAAGCAATTGTCAGTAGGCTGTCAGGTGTAGGGATGGAGCATGGCTGCTCCCATGAATCCTGAGGACCTGGTTTGTGACCCCTGGTCATGACATCATTCCTTTCCCTAAGGGTACCTTCCAAGTGACAAGGGACCAGGTTTCCAAGGTGGCTCCTATGAAAGGCCTAAACCAGGGCAGGAGCATGAATGTTTTCACCTGGCTCCAAATATGTTCCTCTAGGCTGTAACCTTCCCAATCAATCAATCAGGTACTATAATTTGTCTCATTTACTCTTAGAGTAGAGGGCTTCATGAACAATATATTCCTCCTGACCCTGCACATGTACCAGTGGGAGCAGTAATTGGGCTTTATGGGGAAATTTGTTCTCAGTGTATGGTTTTTTAAGTTAGACATGGAATGAAGGGTGGATTGTAAGGGATCAAGGAAGCTGGAGCTCAAAGGTAAACAGGTTGATTTGTCACTAAATCTGGTATGGGCCAAGGAACTGATAGTCTAGTTTCTGTGAGGGTCTGTCTATGCAGAAGTGTTCTGTTGAAAGCCATACCTTTTATCCCAATAGAGTAGGTAGGCCCCAGTTGTCTGTTTGTCCTCATGCTTTTAGTAGTCCTCCTTAACCTTGTCAAGGGGTCCCTTTATCTCCTCTTGGATGAGAGGGATGAATTGCACTAGATCCAAGAGAGATGGGTTGTGGGAGGATGTGGGCATTTCTAAGTGACATTGGGGGTGGTACTGTGACTGGGGACACACCTCTCATGAGCATCTCGTCAGTTGGGTGTGAACCTGCATACACACAGTCTCTCTCTCTGCTCCAACACCCTATCAGCTGTTAACCCTATCAGATAGATGTTCAGTGATCTAGTCACACACAGTCAATATGCACAAATGAACTGCCTCTGGGGTAACAAAAGTACCTCGGGGCCTGTCCCTGTGCCTTTATTAAAAAGTTTAGTCCTGTGTCTGGGCTTATTCCTCTACCACTTCTGGACCAAGTAAATCTGTGCCTGTCCTGGTATAGAGCATTGCCCCAGGGCTTTCTCCCTGGAGACTTATCAGTTCTGTGGTGTCCCAGTTCTACAGCCAAGTCATTCCTTCATTTCAGTCCCCTCTCAGCATAACAAAGTTTAACTAATGATTGGCCCTCTCCAGGGTCTTCATACCCCATCTCGTGGCCTGTTTAAATTCCAGCCCTTTGCTTGGGCTCCAAAACAAAACTTGTCCACTTCTCAGGACTTGGGCCACTTCACCAGTGGGGGGACCCAGGCCTGCCTATATCTCTAGGTTCCAACCCAGGGACCCTACAAATAGCAGCCACGTGCTGCTTTCTTTAATATCTGTTGCATTCCTGGGGCTGCTTCCTACTCTGTCCCATCACCTTCACCCATTACCTTAGGGTTACAGTCCGTGGGTTCTCTGTCTGTCCCCTGCTTGAGCAGGATCTTTCCCAGGTCTCCTTGCCTGGAGACTTTTACATCCTTCCTCACTCCTCTGGTCCCACTCAACAACTTATCTGCTCAGCCCTGCAGCTCCTTGTATTTGACCCTGCTGTGCTCTTATTGGCTGCTTCACTGCAGCCTTTCTAGGCAGGCCTAGAGGACCCAGCTTTACTGCTCCTTTTTCTGGGGCAGGGTGTGGAGGTCTGCAAGGCCTCTAGTGGGGGCGGGGCCTTAAAGGTCCTGGTACACCCTGTAACAGGAACCCATAGTGGATAAAGAAGGGGGCATTCAGAGACTCTACCAATTGGACTTCAGGGGTGGACCCTCAAGGTGAGACTGCACTTCATGGGTCCCAAATAAGCAACTGTCTGCAAGCTACCAGTAGTAGGGTTGGAGCACAGCTGGGTTCAAGACTCACAGGTCATGACATCTACATGTTATTTTGTATCTAGATTATATATCTATAAAATAATGAGATGGGTGACTACAGAAACAAAATTTTAAAAGTTCTGCAAGCATTCACTTGAATTTGAAGATGAAGTCATTTCAGCAAACTGCACTCCTGTTGAGTTTCCTTTCCATGCAAAATGGAGTGATTATCTTTTGATTGTGGGAACCCTCACAAAGACAAAGCTTTATGATAATAAGTTCAGCATTTACAGATATGATTTTAAAAATCACTGCCAGAAGTCCTTATGTGGCCTTGTAACAAAATTACTTTGTAGGAGAGGGTAGGGAGGAAGCCAACATATATATATGAAAAGGGGGGGAACATTTTAAAAAAAGAGAGTAAGATTTCTTTAAGAATTTTCTTTGGTTACATTTTGAACATTTACATTTTTTCAGAAATTACAATAGCAAATTATAAATAAGAATATGAGTTAAGAAGTTTGTGGGGAAAAATTAATGCTAGTTGAGTTAAAGCATTTTTATTTTTCCCTCTATCAAAAAACCCTCTCCTTTAGCTCTCATATGATAGTGATTTTAAATTGGAAATTATGAAGCTTCTTTTAAAAAAAGCAAAATTTGTCATTTGTAAGCATGATTTTGAAATTAAAATTAATTGGTTCTAGTTAGGATTTTGTTGTTGTTTTTGTCTTTTAGAAAGACAGGTATTGCTGAATGAACATGGTTTGGTGTATCTGGGTTTTCTGGTGCTGATCTTTGCTTTGGTCACCAGTTTGTTTTAAAAAAAGAAATAGTGTAGAATTCAGCCAATGGAATTCAGCCACAAATGAAATGTTATACAAGTCTGTTGCATCTAAGGTGCATTTAACATGCGCGATTTCAGCTTTACATGGTCGGCAACAACAAGAAAAAAATCCAATTTAAATACTGTTTCTGTAGTGCGGGCGATTCCACTCATTACACTCAATGTAATTTTGACTATATGCGATTTTCGCTTTACGCACTGACTGTGGAATGTAACCCCAGTGTAAGATGAGACAGACCTGTAAAATGCAATTGATCATTGGCAACAGAGCCAAGCTTTCAGAGATAATTGTTTATCTGAAGCATTAGATACCATGCAGTTTACCATCTCTCATAACTACTAAATCAAAGTATAATTGATAGATGTGTGCTCTGCATGTGCACGCGCACACACACACCCCAATATAATTGACCAGTAAGGCCCTCAGAATAGAATTCTGCCAGCAGCACCATCATCACTTATACAGCAAGTCCAAGCTTCCTTTTTCCCCCCCAAGGTAGAAGTCTTACCAATCTAAATGCTTGTGTGCAGCTCCAGCATTTTTACTCCTATGCAGAATAGGGCTCTTTACACCACACTCACAAAAGCTGTTTTAGGCTCTCCAGATTCTACATTATCATCTGTGTTGGCAGATTACTATGCCCATGCAGAACCCCATTGAAAACAATGGGTCAACATGCAGGCTCTTTAGCTAATCTCATATAATATAAAGCAGAGCAGGCTGAAAAAACAGGGGGATGAAATTAATGAAAATTTCATCAAAAAACTTGTATCCCTTTTTTTCTCAATTGAAATTTGAAATTGACAAAAATATTGTCAACACTTCAAAATTCAAAAATTCTAAGCAGTTCTACTATGTATGTTTTGAACAATATTACACACACACACAAACATAGGCCCCTAAAAAGAACTCTACTAGCAATAACATCACAAGTGGAAGGAGGAACATACAGCTGCCTGTTTTCCAGGAGCAAACTCCATATCAACCTCAATACAACCTGTTAAGCCTGTTTCTTGTTCTTTTCTATCATAGACTGCAGTTGATCCAATAAGTATGCAAAAATCATATGGTACACAATGCAACATGATTTACATGGGATGCTGCTTAACTCTGCAAGGTAACGATGTTTCCAAAATCCCATGCCAAAAGCAGTTATATCAGCCACTCATGCAAGCATTTCAAACCTTATAGAGCACACACTTATTTTGTGGCATTGACAGAGAAATACATACCAGTAAATTTAATGCATGCGGTATTATTTCATGTGTCATGAGACATAGCTTAACACAGCAAGATAATATTCCCAAAACCCCACACCAAAGCCCTGGAGCTGAAGAAATTTAAAAAGTTAGAAGAAAGGACCTGACTGCATATTGCACAATCAGGGCTATACAGTCACACTACTACTTTGTATTAATGAGGTGAGATAACATTAAATATAAACACTGAACTCTGCACCCAGTCAATAAATTGTACAGTTGCCTAATTTTACCTAATGTCTTGGGCAATATCGATGTAGTGCAGAAAAGGTTTTCAAATTCTCAGGAAGTCCCCATATCATGCTTATCTGCTACGCCTCCCTGAAAGATTCTAAGCCTCATATAGCTTTTTTCAAAATCTTCTGCTTATATATCTATATAAAGAGAGAGTGAGTGAGTGTCACAGGGTAACTGGTCTCTGAGGATAGACAAGCAGGTGAGGCCAATCCAGCTAATTGAAAAGGGCTGGGCTACACCTAGGCCTATAAAGGGCTTCTAGTTGGTAGCTGGGGAGAAAGGGTAAGTAGCTGTGATGGGTCCCTGGAGCAAGGAGGGGAGCAAAGCCAGCTGAGGCTAGGAAGTTGACAGGAACTGGAAGCCAGAGGCTCCTGTGAGGGGTGGCCCTGAAGCCTGTTGCCAAAGATTTAGTTTAGACTGTGTTCTGTTCCTTTGTTAACCTGTTATGAAAATAAACCTCCTTGACTCTGACTGGGCATGGCAATGCATGCTTTGGAGCCAAGGAGAAGCAACAGTCACGGTGACATTAGGAATTGATATTGTGGCTACTCACGACTATCCGATGCAGTGAAAATTTAAATCATGTTTATCCAATGCGAAGGCTGAATTTTCACATGGATATTGTAAAGTGCTCTTGTAAGAAAATCTCAGTAAATGTGAACAAATACATGCAAAGAAATTGCAATCCGGGTTCAAACATTCTATATGCATAAAAAGAAGCTAAATTCATCATGGACTTTATTTCCTACAAGTTATTTGCAGAGCTTAATAAAAGTAATAATACTTTGCAATTCATAATGCCTGCCATTTGAAGGTAGTAATGACAACCTCAGAAGTCAAGCACCTCCAAAATCAAGAAATTAGCTTAAAAATAATACATTTCTGTTTCGTCTACTTGCTTTCTGGTTTTTGAGCTGTTGTCCAGCTATACCTAAAGGACAGGAGACATTACATGTGGTTTTAATCAGGCTGCAACGTATTAGATGTCAGGGACTACTCGTTAGATAAAAGTGAACAGTGCCGGTAACCCCATGTTCATTCAATAACTCCCCAGGGAGCTTCTGCCAGCCCCCCCCTCTTTTTCCATTCAAGTCCCCCCAGCCAACCTCTTGCTGGGACCTTACTATCCACCTCCTCCTCGTAAGAGGGCTAAGGTGGGCTATAAGAAAGGTGAGGGTTGACTCTCTGCCATACCAGTCATAGGATCCCCAAACCCTCCCTGCCCCCATTCCACTCCCTTAACCAACAGCTCAATTTAAGCCCTTTACCAAGCCACTTATCTGGTCTCTGTACACCTTCCCCTTGGAGTACCTGCACTGGACAGCCGCCACAAGAAGGCACCAGCAAATAGCTTGGCTATCTCCTCCCAAACCCAATCAGGTTCCCAGACACCTCACAATGCCCTCTTTTATATCAGCCAAAAACAGGTCACACCTAAGTCTGACAGGTGAAGCCCATCCTCCCGAAATAACTCTGGTGCCCCATCTACTTTGCTAGGATGTGAAATTACAGCCTCCCCTATGGTCCCAGGGAATTTGGCCACTTCCCTGTTGGTCACCTCCTTGCCTTGTCCACCATGGGGGACTTCACAGCTCCCCGCCAGACCCTGCACTGAAACATGTCTGACCATACCATTTTAACTCCTGGAAAAAGTTCAAAGGATCAACTTCAAATCCCTCCTTGCTCTGAGCATTAATTCGACCCCACTATACATTCCAAATCGTTTGCCCCAAGTTGTACCACAATTATATCTGGTGGCCTCTGACCAGCCCCCATTTTCACCATGTAAAGCCTCAGAGGAACCCATAGTGCCCAGACCCCATGCCTCACATATTAGACCCCATGCCTCACATATTGTGTGTAAGGGCCCACTGCCCCTGCAGCCTCCACCAGATGCAGATCCAAGCAACCCTGCAATCAGGAACATCTATCTGTTGTTAATTCAACTCACCCCTGCACTCAGCTTTTCCATCATCTCATGCAATCACCTGAGTCGAAAATCCTGGCTCCTGTAAACCCTGTAATGCTGCAGAAACAGCATCAGACACAATTGCCCTGGCCACTTGCATCAAATCCCTGTTGACTGTCTCACTAGCAAACCCAGCCAGCTCACTTGCATTGGTGTTTGCTTTACCTGGAGCTGCCCCTTTCATCAGCATTGGGTAATCAAACACACTACTCCTGGCTTCACCAGCCCCAGTCTGCTCTGTGTGAAAGGAGGCTTCACCACACCTGCTGCCCCTTTTAAACCTTTCCACCCATCTGTATTCTAGGGGCTAAGTCAGTGTTGCCCCTTGTCCCTTTTGCAGCAGTTTGACCTCCCCCCAGCAATACAGTGCTATTCCCTTCTTTCAGCCTGCCAGCCAAACTCCCTCCACATTTAAAGGTGCAGTGTGCTCATTTTCACACTTTTTCTCTGCCATAAGGGCTACATACACAGTTATTTATAACAAGATAAAAGCTGAGAGTCTCTCACAGTCACATGATTCCAGGAGCTGGGGCTGAAGGACATCATATATTGCATGACTCATGATAAAAATCTCAAGAGCTGGCAGGATTGTGAGGGCCTCAGTGCACTTTATAAAAATTAAAGAATTAAGACTCACAACACCCTCTAGTGTAAGTGTAGAAAAGTATTATCCACATTTTATGGTTGGGGACATAAGTCCCTGAGTTACAGTGAGATAAAGGCCAATATTTAGAAATGGGACCAATATTTGTGTGCCTCAATTTTGTTGTGTTCTATCTGATTCAATACAGGGCTGATGTTCACAGGTGGATGGTGCCTCTGGCTCAAGCAGAGCACCCAAAAGCTGAGGCACTTTAATCACTGTTGAAAATTTTGGCTAAATGACTTGTCCATAGACAAACAGGATGTCTGTGAAAGATCCAGGAATGGAACCCAGAACTTCCAGTTCCCAGACTTATGGTTGAGCCACAAGACTACCTTCTTGTTAATAGACATATGGTAAAATCAGATTTGTATAATGCCTTTTGGAAGTTCATATGTACAACGTAATCATACAACTGACTTTGTAATTTGTTTTCATCTGTCCTTTTAAGAGAGTTGCTAGAATAGCACAGAATGTGTCTGGTATTGTAGGATCTGACAGCAAGGCTCCAATGTGACAGGGCCCTGAGGACACATGGACATTCAGCTCTGGATTTAAAAAAAAAGAGGGGGAGAGAGAGAGACAGAGATAAAAATGTAACTGCACTAAATTTGTATGCAAGTTGTTCATGTGATGCAGTAAGACTCTGGAATGAAGAATTGTAGAAGAAACTTTCACCAACGGTGATTGGATGTACAAACCCCACACTTGTGACAAGGTGGTTAAGGAGCAGTTCTGGTCATAAGAGGCTCCACCCAGCACACCTGCTGGGTGTGCTCTCAGTGGAGATGGAGCTTAAAGGGGTGCAGGAGCAGCACAGCTCAGGCAGGGTGGTCAATGCAAGAAAGCAGACCTGAACTGATAGCTCCTCCAGGAGTCCACTAAGAACCCCATGCCACCCTGGAGCAGACCTCAACTCAGAGCCTTCATTGTGCCTCTGGAGAAGGTAGGAAGTAATCAGTGCTTTTGGAGTTCATAGCCCAGGCATCTCTAGCTTGCTGCATCAGTTATAAAAATAAAAAAACGTGCTTGAGCGCCAGCACCTATTTCATTACAAATTAAGCATAGGAAGTATCCCAAGGAGTATGTTGGGAGATACCTGGCTCAGGGCTCTGGGTTGGGGCCCAGAGGAATGAGGGGGCCCAGGTTCCTCTGCTGCCAACCCCTGGACTTGTACCAGTAGGTGGTATGTCTAGCCAGTACTCTGACCATTAAGGGTTGTGGTCTAGGGAAATGATCTCCCATCACACCAAGCTAGAGGTGTGGGGAGGAAGGGAGCAGGGAATATCAGGCAGAAATATACTAGAAAAAGTTAAATCAAAACCAATGAATATTTAAAAGGGAAAGTCTTAGAGAGCTCTGCACAAATGAAATTTGGCAATGGGCATGGAGACATTCTTTCAATTCAGCACTGAATTTGGCCCAAAAGCCAGAGGTAATGTTTTGTTTCAGGAATGTAAGCTCAATACATTATACATAGATTAAATTAAATTTTTGCTGACAAATTATTGGCAGGCAGGCTTTCTGTAATTTTCCTTTGCTGTTACTGTAGGTTTGCTCATCTTTTCTATAAATACAAACTTAAAAAAAGACTGCTGTTAAACAACTTGAACATCATAGTTGGGAATCAGCAAAATCTATTGGAATCTCTCTAATGGATTTTGCAAAACAAACTCTTGATGTTCAATGTATCAGGAAAAGCATGAATTTTTAAATGGCAAAATATATAAAATAAGTCAAATTAAAGAGGATTGTAAAGAAAAAATTCAAAATTATATGCAAAGCCTATAACACAAATTCCCAGGTTTAATATATGACCACATTATTCAAATATACAGTATTCATATTTTAAAACTTGTACATTTTATAGCATCACTAATTAGTTAAAAGGTGACATCTTCAAATACTAGCAAAAAGGGTCAACACACAAAACAAACTTGTTTAAGATCTTGGATACCATCAAACAATAAAATAATGATTTTAAGACGTGAGGAACCATATCATTTTTGTAAGAAGAGAACATGTCAAACAGATTCTCTGCAAGGTATTCAATCCTCTTAAGCATACTGAATCTGGTCTATTGTGTCATGCCAGGTTAAAAATATATTTCCAATTTGTCAACGGACTAGTTCGTTTTCCCCCCTCCAACTTCAATATTTTTTTAAAAAAATTTTAAAAATGTAAGAAGGCTTCAATATGTAAATTACATTTGCAATGGGAAACAAGGCTTTAATAGTTTCTTATTAAATATTATGGGCCTGTGCATGGATGTAATGAAGATGGCAAGCTGCAGGAACCAGTTGCAGCTGCTTGATACAGGCCCCATGTAAGTTAGGGCCTTAGCCACAGTGGAAGGTCCCTTATGCCAACTTAGAGCTAAGATCTGCTTCTCCCCAGCATACCTGCCTCCTACACAAGATGGGAGCTGCAGCTGTATAGAAGGCAGGAAATCTCTATACCAGCAGACATTACCCATACACAGGGGGAATTCTCCACTGGGAATCTCCAAACAGTGTTTTACCATATTGCAGAGTGAGCATCATTACAACAACACCTATGATATATCATTTCTAGTGATCTTATTAAATTCAGTGAAAACTCTATATATGCATGTAACACACCAGACATGTCCATCAAATGTTAATATTGAAAAAATTGGAGAGGCATAGTTTGTTTTTTACAGGTGAGTGTACTTTGAATATTAAATATTTGGTTACCTTTTATTCATCTGTCTTCTCTCTAATTGGTGCATTAATTTTTCCATAACCACAACCTCCCATATTTTTCTGAACCATTCCTCTGTGGCTGGACTATTTTTCTTTTTCTAATAAGAAGCTACCAATAGTGGAGCAGCTGCTATTTACATGGCAAGGATTTGTTAAGTTGTTAAAACTTCCTAAATAAATACATAGAAAATTCACTTAGTGCTGTGAGCAGTGCAAAATGGTCGTAGCAAACCAGAGAATCTTACCCTCTGATTTTCTTGGCAGTGGTCTCTACAGAGATCTGGAAATAGGAAAAATGCATCCCTTCATTCTGAGGGCACTGATGCTTCTGCTAATCACCACAACTAAACTCTCTCTTTGTCCTGTCACTGATGCCCAGACCAACATGAATAACTAACTCATGGAGGGAAGCCTCATTTTCTGGAAGATAGAATTATGGATGTAAATGAATCATCGGGTTCAAAACAGGTGGTTTGTGCTAAATAAGAGAAGTAAATAGGTCAGTAGGCTAAGACGACAGAATGTCTGAGCCAACAAAGATAAGAGGGAGAAAACAAACTATTTCTATAAGCTAGATAACAAGGAACAAAATAAGTTAAGAACATAGAGATGAGGTAAAAAGGAAGTCTAACCGTGGACATTGTGTGGACAGTGCATGCTGCACAGGGATTGGTTCCTGCAAAGTAACCAATCCAATCCTAAAATGTGTGATGCAATGTATAGTAAATACAATGAGAGGTGTTTATATATTAAGGGAGAATGATTTTGTGTAACTTTACGGCTATGATGTATCTTGCATTCATCCCCCCTGCATTAGAGTCTGATCAACTCAGCCTCATACTTCTATATGCTAGATAACAATACCTTCATGACACAGGCTGGAATCAAACTGAGTACTTGTGAAGCCAAGTGGAAAGAGGTCTCAGAAGGAATCCCATCACATCCCTGGAGAGTGAAAAATCAAATTACTAAGGCTGATGATATTTCATGGATTTTGCTAAACTATGCTTTTACCAACCAGTTATCAATAATCCCTCATCCAGCCACTAGGGCTGAAAGTGAGAAGTCTGTTGTGCTGTACATCACCCATCCAGTGTTCCCCAAACATAACTGTGTGGCAGGATAAAGCTCAGCTGCATTTTCAATAATTTATTAGAGATGAGTTCTGATTTGATATGAGAACATCTGTCACTATCCATCTTTAAAATCATTGGCTGCAGAAACCTGCAGACCCAGCAGTTAATTTTACAAGTCACTCACCAGCAAAGCAGAGGTCAAAGCTGTGTTTAGTACATTTTTTTTTTAAAAAAAGAATTGTTGCCTCCGAAGCATGGAAAAAATACATGATCGTACAACTTCGCTATAGCACCTGTGTCCAACGTGCTTCAGAGTCTTAAATTTACATAAATAAAAAAAGAGCGGAGAAAGAAACAAGGAGGCTCAGGCAAAGGAGAAATGCTACATTTTCAGATGAAATTTTAAAATAGGTGAAGAGGGAAAATTGCAAAGGAGAAGCTCTTACGCAAACAGTGGTTAGATTACATCAACAGAGAAGAGGCAAGTACTAAAGAGAGCTGCATAGAGAGGCAGTTTTGAACTGGATTCTGAAATGCATGCAGTCAGTGGAAGTGTTTAAAGAGGAGTGGTCAGACATTTTTTGTGAGACATTAAGCTTTCTGCTTGTGCTGGAATGTGAAGGACTGGGATTTGGAGGGTCCTTCAAGAGGAGAATTGCTATAGTCAAGTTGACAGGAGATGAAGGCATGGATCAGGGTTTTAGCACAGGTGAACAACAATAGTACTCCTGGGCAATGTTGCCTAAGGGGAGATATGCACAGCTACTGCCATAGAATGTGTGGTAGGACAGGGGGAAAAAATCTGGGTAACGAGATGCTTACAGGATCATGGAGGCAATGGAATGGCAGTCACTGAGTGAGACAGAAGAGAGAGCATCCTTAAACACCTATCTCCCTTTGCCCAAGAAAAGTATATCTGACTAGGAAAACTTTATTTAAAGGCAGTTGAGGTGAAGCCACAGGTTTACTTGGTCAAGGAAGGTAGAGAGACGCAGTCAGTAAATATTGTCTTGTTTTCCAATATTGTTCTAAGGCTTTTGGTGCATTTTTTATATTTCATGAACTAATATCACAGTTCTAAAACAGTTTAAAATGTGTATTGAATCTGTTTTTAACCAGCAGTTGAGATGAAGGAGCATATGCTGCCCATAACTGTTTCTTTAAGTGTCAATTGGAAAAATACAGGAAACAGTTTAGAACAACACTGTTTGTCCTTGAGAACAAAAAAGAATTTGGTAAGTTATTTTAATCCTATTATCTCATTGGCTCATATTTACAAGAAGCACTTTCCTTCTATTCCATCTTCACCTTCTACTAGCTAGAGTTATTTCTGATATACAGAGGCAGGAACTCAAGGAGGTGGAGAAGTGTTAATGTCCTACTAAAGAGTGTTTTTCAGCTGTACATATGAAATCAGCAATAATACTTTCTCTCTTTGTACCTTTTCTAAGCTAGCATGGCCTAAAGAATTGTTATGTTTGTTTAAAACACCATTTCTATGGAAAGACTTGACATTGTCTAATGAATATTCAGTTACAAAAAATAAATTTAGCCATTTCTATTCTTAGTGATTTGACAGTCTGAAATTACATTTTTCTCAGCTAAACATTAGAGGCAGCTTAGACTAAATATTTCCAGTTACATTAAGGCATTAATAATGTATCACTTCATCTATGAGATTTTTAAAATACTGCTTTACTAGCCTGGAGGATTTCATCAAAATGTACATATGAATCAAATCTTGGCAACAGAAAGGTAAAAAGTGCAACAGTTTTATATTTCAAAACCCAAACATGGTGCATAGTGTATTGTATATGTATAATTTCCAATTAGGTATATTATACAATAGAATGCTTTTTCAAAGGAATAAGATGAAAAATGTAATAAAGTATGTTTCAGGGTCTGCTCATGTGCTGGTGATATTCTCCCCTCTTCCTAGCATTCATCTTATGAGATTCTTCAGCACATCTGTGCTTCTGCAACATTAAAGGACACACTGAGTCAATTTATCAAAAAGAATCAAGTCAACTGACAGTGTAATCCCCACAGGGAATTGCCTCTATCACTGCAACACAATATCTTTGCCTGGGCATATAATGCTTACTAGCTATCTCACTACATTTAGCAGAAGAGACTGCCAAATTACTATTTAATTCAGTACGGATACATATCTAGAGAGTACATTAAGCTCAATGAAGGTAGAGAGATGCAGTCAGTAAATATTGTCTTGTTTTCCAATATTGTTCTAAGGATTATGGTGCATTTTTTGTTTCATGAACTGATTGGCTGATTTAAAAGGACAATTCGAATGTGCTTTTGTATAACCATAAAATGATACCAATAATAGAGTTTATCCGTTTCCACACCAAGCTAAATCTCAAGCATATTATCAACATGTAATGGAAAAGCCAAAAATTAAGCATAAGTAATAAATGAGGAGAGCAAAGAAAGGTAACCACAGCATACCAGTTCTTTTCTCTGCTGCTGTTTATATTGTCAGCCTGTGTAACCAATAACAGAACTACTTACCCTAATAAATTAAACAAGAGTATCCAGTTGCAATGGTTAATATGTATACATTTAAAGACATCTCCAGCTTCTACTTTCTTCCAAATTGAGAGCAATGACTCAAAGAAGGGAAAAGGTCATTCTGAGGGTATATTACAGTAAACAATGTCACAGTTCAGAGCACTTGCACCTGTATTCCCCCTCTATAGTCCAGCAAGAGCCCCCACTCTTAGGCTTCAGGCTTCCCTCACCAGCCATCACAATTCTTGGGTGGAGACATATGCCTCTCTCCCTCCTGACTAGGGTATTTCCTGGCTGAACAGTTTCCTGCCTAGTGTTATACCCCAGCAAGGCAGACGGTCTAAAGAGGCCAGTGTCTATGCTTTTCTTACTTTTCAAAAGCCATAAACAGTGTAATTGCCACTGTTATAAGTTAACATATGGCTCATTTACTCCTAAGGTAAAAGCAACACAGGGAAAACACATTAAAACAATTTAAAAAAAAATCAAAAACCAACATGCATGCTAATAAGCTTACCAGAGATCACTTCAATAGGGCCTCTGGGTCATGAGCAGTCCTTACAACTCCAACCAGGGGGTTTTCTGTGGTAACAAGTTCATAACAACTGTTAGCTCAGAACAAGCACCCCCACTAAACTGTGAATCCTTCCCCCCCCCCAATAATTTCCTAGGAATCCCACTTAACTTTTTCTAGCACATTGTTTCGAAGAGAGCTTTGAAGTTCATAACAGTTTCCAAGGTTTGTTAGGCCTTATCTATACTACATCTATATATAGTAGTTTTGTCTACAAAGTCAGGTTTCATCAACAACACAGTGGAGGTGTATACACTGCATGCTCATTCTGCCAACAAAACCCACTTGCTTTGCCAACAAAATAAAACCACCTTGAAGAGAGGCATAGAGGCTTTTGTGGCAAAATTATATTGACAAAGTGTCAGTGTAGACACTGTGCTTGATTATGTCACTGTAAATGGCCTCCAGGAGGTGTCCCACAATGCCCATCCTGACTGCTCTGGTCAGCAATTCAAACTCTGCTGCCCTGCACCCAGGGACACACCCTTCCCCTTTTAAAGGCCTGAGAATTTTTGAAATTCCACTTCCTCTTTGCTCAGCATGGAGAGCTCACATCACATCTTCTCAGCTGACCATGGTGGCTCCACACAGCAAACGCTTTCCTGCTCAGAGCACACCTGAATTGTTGGATCTGTTAGCACTGCAGGGATAGGAGGCTGTCCAGTCCCAGCTCTGCTCCAGCCATAGGAACTTTGATACCTATGGGCAGATTTCACGTGGCTTATTGGATAAGGGCTATTCACAGGACACCTAGCAGTGCCATGCGAAGTTAAAGGATCTGAGACAGGCACCAGAAGGCAAGGAAGGCTAACTATTGCCCTGGTGCTGCAGCAAAGACCTGACGCTTCTATAAGGAGCTGGACATCCACCTTGGTGGTGACCCCATCTACACCACCAAGAGCTCCATGAATACTTTGGCAAGGCTGGAGGTGGTGGACAGTGGACCTAACCACAAGGATGAAGTTGTGGATGAGGAGGTAAAGTTGGAGGATGAAGTGAAGTGGCAAATCAGGAACTCTTTTTCCACTCCATAGTGGTCTAGTTAAACCCAGCAGTCTGTCTCTGGCCCACATGATGCAGGAGAGGCAAGCCCTGGTAAGTTTTTTCTTTTTGAATTGATGCTGCTCAGTTATATGAGATAGAGCTGACCTTTGCTCTGTATATTCTAGAAGTGGGTAAAGGGATAGAAATGTATAAGACTAGTTGTGTTTGAGTTTAATCCCTTGTGCAGCTAAGCAGTGTGGTGGAACAGTGTGTTAATGCACACCAAGATTTAATGGGAATCCTCCAGGGAGGTCTCTAGGAAACTTTCCTGGAGGTATTTGCCAATCCTTTGCTGAAAGTTCCTTGGAAGAGCTGCTTTGTTCCTTCCCCCAGTATAGGAAACTTTCCCACTTCATTTGTGCAGGAATGCAGCAAAGGGACTGGGTCTGAAGCTGCACACATGCAGAAGATGTTCCCTTGCAGCCTTGCTTACCCTCAGGAGTGAGATACCGACTTCAGTGGAAAATGGTGGCAGAATTTAAACATTGTCCCTAGTCACTTGCACTGATACCCTTAAACACCTACACCCTTTGCCCCTTCTTGAACACCCAACCCCAACCTGGGCCAAACTCACCATGTTTAGGATATTCGCTGAGATGTGTGCTTGCCGAGATACAGTGAGAAAGTGATTTTAAAAGAGGCTATTTTACTATAATGATTCAATCCTGTGCATGAACTTGCAGTCATGCTTCTATGTATTGTTTCTTGTGTTTATGCAGATGTGGCCTTCAGAGGAACCCCTACGCAGCAGTGGAATGCCTCTGCCAGATATGGAAGTGACCAAGGTGTAGCAAGGAACACATTCTGACAGGTGCTCCAATCCTCAGAGGCTGACAAAAGAGAATGCAGGCAGTGGAGAGAGATCCTGAAGGAAACATTTAAAATAGACAGGCAGGACAGAAAGGAGAATGAGGACTGCATTGTAAAGGGCCAGGAGCAAGTGATGGAGGAGGAAACAGAGATGTTGAAGTCCCTAATCACGCTCCAGGCAGAACACACATGTGCTTGCCCTCCCTTTCCCCTGCAGTCAATACAGAACTGCTTTCCATGCCCTCCCCACACTCCTCCCACATATTCCTTGCAAATTCCTGGCACATCTCGGTACCCTGCTCACTCCACCCCTTGAGACAACTTCCAGAATGATAGCTGGACTTACACACATCTATGAGAGCCTACAGTGCCCTACACGGTTCTCTCTTCCCACCACGCTTTTTGTGTGTGTTTGTTAATTAGTATTTAATAAAAACAGCTCTCTGAAAGATAACCAGTCTTTGTCTCCTACACGTGATGGTTGCTGCTGGCAGTAATAAGAGTAGAAATTTGATCATTTGCAGACTAAATATCCCAGTCAAGAATCACCACAATTTTTATGCAAGGCAGCAAGTTAACAAAGAATGGCAGAGCACTGTACAGAAAGACGTTACTTGTGTTCATTATCATAGTTTTGCCTCAAAGTCTCCCTGATTTGGATAGTCCCCCTGTTCTGTCTCTCTAATAGCCCCGGTATCTGTCTGCTCAAATTCAGCAACGAGGCAATCCACCTCCACACTCCACCCTAGAGTAAACTTTTCATCCTCAGCCTCACAAATATTATGGAGTGCACAGCAGGCTGCTATAACCACAGGTATGCTTTCCTCATTTAGGCCTAACCTGCCATAAAGGCAGCACCAGTGCACTTTTAATCTGCCAAAGGCACATTCCACTGTCATTCTGCACCTGCTCAGCCTGTTGTTGAACCTCTCCTGGCTGTTGTTCAGATTTCCTATGTAAGACTTCATGGGCCATCAGAGTAAGGGGTACGCTGGGTCTCCCAGGATCACTATGGGCATTTCAACATCCTCCACTGGAATCTTCTGGTCTGGAAAGAAAGTCACTGCTTGCAGCTTTCTGTACAGGCCAGTGTTCCTGAAGATGTGTGCATCATGAACCTTCCCAGATCACCCTACATTGATGTCAGTGAAACATCCATCGTGATCCACAAGTGCCAGCAATACCATAGAGGATTACTCCTTTCTATTGATGTACTCCTTCACAAGAGAGTTGGGTCCAAAATTAGAACATGCGTGTCATCTATTACCCCTCTGCAGTTAGGGAATCCCATTGCTGCAAAGCCATCCACTATTTCATGCACATTGACAATAGTCTCAGTCATTTGTAGCAGGATGCAATTAATGACCCTGCACACTTGCATTAATATAGCCCCATTGATGGACTTCCCAACTCCAAACTGATTCAGGACCAAGTGGTAGCAGTCTGGAGTCACAAGCTTCCACACATCGATTGCCACACGCTTCTCTACTGACAGGGCAGTTTGCATTCTGGTGTCCTTGCACTGCAGTGCTGGGGCAAGCAACGCACACAGTTCCAGGAAGATGGCTTTCTGCATCCAAAAGTTCTGCAACCACTGCTCATCGTCCCAGACACGAATAATGATGTGATCTCACCACACAGTGCTTGTTTCCCAAGTCCCAAAGCAATGGTCCACCATGTTCAGCTGCTTCATGAATGCCAACAGTAATCTGGTTTTGCTTCTTTCCATGGCACACAGCAGGTCAAGCAACTCTGATTCCTGTTCAGATTGGGTATTCATGATATACTGCATGACCATCCACAATGTGTGCATAATGGTGACCACAACAGTACAGAGCAGTGCGGGATCCATCCTTTCAGACAGAGATGGCTGGCTCACAGTAAATAGGGGCTGTTGAAAAATACCGCAAAACACAGTCGGAAGCCCATGGAATGTTGGGATGGAAAGAACTGCATCATGGGATGTTGAGCCCACACCCGTGATCCACTCTGCCTTCCCACACCTCCTAGCTGTAGAAGGTGGTGAGTAGCACAGTGGGGTGGCTACCCACAGTGTGCTGCTCTCAGTGACAATGATAAAGCACCAAGTGTGGATGGCCTCTGGCAATAGAAGGAACATAGTGTGAACATGCACAAGCAATGTAAATATACCAGTTTTTGATTGTTGGCTTAACTTGCATTGACAAAACTCTGTAGTGTAGACAAGGCCTTAATCAGGTTTCCTCTTCAGAGACATTAGATTCAATTCCACATATAAATAACCATTTGCATTTTAATACAATGAACTTCTAAGATATGTGAACTTAATTCACTAAGGGTTGTCCAGAATATTGCATAAAATTGCCTGTAGCAGAGTGGTCACCTGCTCCTGCCCTGAAGGGTTTAAAGACAGTCCTTGGAGAGGGCTATGGTAGGGAAAACCTGGGCTGATTGGGGAAGTAGCTGCAGCTGGGCCATGGCTCAATCAGACCACAGCTGGCCCTAAAAAAGGTTGTGAGCCAGGAGCTCAGGAGACTCTCTCTCTAGCCTTTGAGAGGGAGGGGCCTGGCTGCTGAGGAGTGTACCTGAGGTGGAGCAGGACTCGGGGAAGGCCAGAGGAGCTCTGGCCTGGAACCCCCCGCAGGCTGCAGGCCTAGTATAAGGCCGAATAGATATTGGGGTTGCAGGGGGCAGCCCAAGGGTAGAGGAAGGCAGCAGGACCAAACACTTCTTGCCAGTGATGAGTGGCTTATACTGCAGTCTGCCCCAGGGAACAGGGGCTAGTTGGTGACTGGCAGTAGCCCATGACTGAGGTGAGGTGGGGATAGGGGGTGGGGGTTCCCCGGGAGGGGAGACCCTGAGACTGAGGACTGTATGGCCAGGGGGCAGCACCCCAGATAACGGAGCACTGGAGTCCAGGGAGGGACACGGGGGCCAAGCAGCAGCGGGACGCCGGCCTGCAGAGGGTGCGCTGGAAGCTGGAGAGCTAATTCCCTGAGACGACCAGCAGGAGGTGCCGCAGGGGTGAGTCCCACAAAGTTACATGGCCATATCTGTCACAGACATGCATTTTCATCTAGAGATTGCACTCATCTCTTGTTTTGGCCAAACTGAAAATTCCAACTTCCCCAGAGTTATGAGGTTTGGATCTGTGGTTTGATTCATCCCATTATATAGTTAGGTACCAGCTGGAAAGTTCAGTAACAAATTTCTCTCAAATTTATGGGTTGGGGGTGGCAGGAGGAAGGTTGTGGAGTCAGAGTTTTGGTTTAGGGCTATCTCCAGCAAAAACTGGAACCATTTATTCAAACAATTTAAACCTATCTTTGGAGAAGTTTGGGTAAACGGGATTTAGACTAGAACTGCCCCTGGCTGTATATGAATTTGTATCTGTGCCCATCTCCATTTGTAGCCCAGTCAGTATTCATAAAATTGTCCTGGGAATATGTTTGGAAAAGAGGGAATAAAAAAGATTTTCTCACCAGTCAAGTCTTCATGTAATGCTAATGCTTAGCTGTCTCACCATCTAGAACAGTTCCACTGACTGGGATTATAATACTGGAGGAGAGGAAATTGTTAGCATTGCTCATCACAGTAGAAAAGGAATTATACATCAGTCAGCTGAAATGAGATTTAGTTCTTCACCAGTATCATCTCAAACTTCTGCCTTTGCACTTCATCTGCCATAAGTTATCAAAAGAGAGGCCTCTAGACTAACACAAAATGTCAAGAGAGTTGTAGTACCTACCAGGCCATCACTTTTCTGAGATCCAGCATCTGGTTTTTTTTTTTTTTTTTCAGCAGGAGGACCTGGAAGTCTACGAGTTTCAGCAGTTTTGGAGACAGACTACTGCAGTTGGCCATACCACCACCTCTCTAGTGGTGGTGGACCATGTCCCACAGTCTTCACAGTGGGGCATTTCTGTCTCCATGGCAACTGGAGGCAGACTACTAGATCTTTGTTCTGAACCTGAGCTTAGGACCACCCCTCAGGATGAACCATCCAGAATTCTCTGTCTCCACGCAGCACAGAGTGGATTCAAGGGCTCCCCTTGTAGCAAACCATTCACCAGATTTTTAAAGGATTTAAGGAGTTAATGTGTCTCAGTTGCTTTATTGGCTTCAAGGATTTCCTCCAAAAAGCCAAAGGCTTTTTTGAGGAGGGTCTGAAGGACAGTATCTCTCTGCCCAAGACACAGCAGTCCATAGGAATTCAACTCCTAGCTAGTATGGGCACAAGGTTCATACCACCATGAAACCTGGCTTCCAGCTGATGTGTGAGCAAGATCCATGCTGAGTCAGTTGAGCAGGCTGCATGAAGGATCCTTTCACTGAGGACAAGCTACAATCAGTGGCATGAAACTGAAGGTAAGTTTTTTGAAGCTCACCCTGCTCCTCCCTCAGTTATCCTGTAACAGGGTGCTGTGCCCCCTTTAAGAGTAATAGAGCTCAGGGCCAGTGACCCTGTTCCGTGACATGGCCCCTTTAAGTAAATAAGTGTTAAAGGAAGCAGCAGACAAACTGGGAAATGGGGTCCAGGTGTTAATCTGGAAGCTATCTCCTAAAAGGGATAATACACCAGCTAGCTGATTCTGGAAAAGAAGCTCCGTGAAGCAGGTTGAAAAGCCAGCTACGAGGGTTGGGGGGGGAAGGCTGAGGAAGCTGGCTTAAACCATTGCACAACCCTGCGAAGGAGGTCTGCGGATCCCTTAATCTAGGGAAAGTGTTTGGGGCTAGGGGGCCAAACGAGACTGTATTTTTATATGGACTTAATAATTTGGACCTCAGAAACAGGAATATTACTCTAAGTACTTTGAACTGTGAAAAAATAAATAATTTGGAAGAAGCAAGAGGGAAGAGGTTATACTTCTTCAGCAGACTGATGAGGGTGTGATTAAGGTGGAGTGGGAATTCCCTATCAAGACTGTACCAAAGGTTCTAAAAGGTCCACATTACTCGGTTTAAGGTTAGGCCTGCTTCTTAGTAAAGGACCTAACAGGGCAGAATACTCCTGCCCAACCCACAGACAGGAGAATGAGATCATCACTAAGACTTAAATTGGAAACGGAACCTTCAACCTTGAGAATATTGGCTGGAAATGCTTATTGTGCAATTCTAATTCTAGGCTCAACTGGGAGGCCACTGTGTACATGTGAATAAAGAACTACCTACCTAGCAGCATCTTCTGGACTATTATGACTCAGAAGGGATGTGGCCCAAGGAGAAACCATTGTGCATAACCTGTCTCATGCACTGGACATTAGCGTTCCCACACCCCCATTCCCAATTTCCAGCATGGGATGTATATATTTACTAAAAAGGCAGAAAGCCTTCAGCACAGCTTAGAGAAGCATGATCTAGGCAAAGTCTCTCATTCTATTCCTTAGGGTTCTACAACAAGAAGGAAAGTCAGGGTCAACTGACTCAGTAAGACACGCTTAGCACCAAGGGTATGCAGTCTAGGTTAGCTAGCCTTTCAGTGCATCACAGGCCAGGTTGGAAGTATACTGATTTACCTATTAGGATCTAAGTCCAATTGGAAAACCAAAAGAAGTACTATGGTATGAAGACACACTAAAAAGTGGAGGGTATGGTCTCATTATCTCAGAAGTAGGATACAATTTTTTTTTAATGCCTTTCCACTCCCGTACACCCCTCAGTCAACAAGTGAAAAGATGGTAAAGAAGATCATGGAGGAACAGACTCCAGGAGAACATAATCCCCTTTTTATTTACGCTCAGGTTTTGATTCTGAGGTCTAATCTGGATGTAACTAGAATCCTCTCTCAAAATACCAAAACACAAACAAAACAGTGCAACAGAGACCTATCATGAACTAATATCTGGTGCTACCTAGACAAGGTAAAAAGAAGCTAAAAAGAAGGAGAAGCTGGGAAGCTAAAAAGAAGGAACCACAGTCACTCATTCTAAGAAGGTCTTCAAAACCCTCCTAGAATCTCTGAGGAAATTCACAAACATCTATGTATCACTTGATGTTATAAGGGACATACATTAGGGCAAAGTCAGCTGAAACAAAATACATATTAGTGTTTTTACAAGATGGCTTGGCCATGGGGCTCAAGGCCAGCACTTTTGAAGAGACAAGTTAGTGACTGGAGGCATATTGCACTGTAAGAAATCCATGAGAATCTCTCATCACTGTCACATAAGAGTGATGGTACTCAGCATGGCCAGCCTTATGGGGGGGGGTGACATGGTCAGGCAGGGCACTGTGGTCAAGGGGCTGCAGAAGGCCTATGCCCACCTGGGAGGCAGGGGGAGGGGATAAAGAGGGCTGTGGGGTGGGAGCCAGGCACTCATATGCATCCCCTCTTCACCCACCTGCAGTGCTGCTGTGGCTCTGCCTTCTGAGTATCTGCCAGCTGCTCGGGGAGCAGAACTTAAAGGGCACCAAAGAAAGTTCACCCAGGTTACCATTTTCCCTAAGGCAGGCCTGGTACTCAGGAATCTGTTATCAATATGCAGATTCCTATCATGAACTTGATCTGTGGATTATATGCCCTAATAAAACCACCTTTCACCATCACAGATGGTAGGTCCCTTCTCCACTGCTCCACTGAAAGCATCTTGCCTACTTGCCACCTACTTGTCCAAAGGAGTTACAGAGTTTGGCATATTCTTAATGAGACTTCAGTTTCACATTCTATCAAACATGGTAGTTTTGTGAATTAAACAGGCCTCTGCCCCAAATTCACCACAATCTTCCTCCTATAATAAGAAATGAAATTATTGTCCTTCTGGTTCAATCCAAACATTTTAAGGAAGTAGAAATGCATAAATTAGAGGCTGAGGAATAAATGCGTATATAGCATAGAAACAAAGTGGGTGAAGAAATCTCTTTTATTGAACGAACTTCTGTTGGTGAAAGAGAAACTTTCAAACCTACACAGAGTTCTTCTTCAGACAGAGGCAGTCAAAGTCCCAAGAACAACCCCTCCCATTACTATGCACTCTGAAAAGAGCAGCAGTTTTGTTTTTTGGGAGGGAAATGGATCATACACCTTATGACGAGGCTTGTAAGGCTATTACAGGGTCTTCCAGCCATACTTTCTCAGAAAATACAGAGCAGACATCCTCACCCCTAATGATGAAGCATTTGGTCAAAGGATGTTATGAAACAGGGTGCCCCACTGGCAGTATGTTCTTTCTCACTGTTCTACATGGGCAAACTGAATCCTCCTCCCTCCTTAAGTACAATTCACTGTGAAGACTGATATGGAGTGGACTGAGAAAGGGAAAAAACTTTCTCTTACCTGTGAATTTTCATTCTAGGATGTTACATGTTGGATAGTCTGGCCCTCTCTGAGAGAACTGCATTATGGCTAAGATTTTTTTTTCTGACTATTGTTCATTTATTAAGTAGTTTGAGAGGAATAGAGTTCCTTCAGGAAATCACTAAAATTCATGTCAGGACTCTGCTGCAAGTGTTTTGAGTTGAATAGCACTTTTATAGAGTTAGTATTTTTCAGCTTTGGAAGCTAATGTTCTGGAGAGTTCTTCCTGAGGGGCGATATGAAGATGAGGCTGGGGCAGAGATCTGGGTCAGTTCAAAGTTACCATGGAGATGGGGAACCCTCCATTGTGAAGACTGACAGATATGGAAGGTGCTTGAATGAAAATTCTACAACTGCATTTCAGCTTCCCCCTACTTTTATATGTTTCAATGAGCTTCCTGAATAAGTCCATATATCCTTGTTCAGAATTGCTCCTCCAGGTAGTGAGAAATAATGAGTCCATTAATAAAACAGGAAGATGGACTGTGAGCTTTATATTAATACAGGAGTATCAGCTCAAGTGAATAGTTTCCCTCAATCTTATTGATCACAAAAGGGATATCTGTGTGTGTATTTATATAACTATATCTAGATATAGATATAAGCACACACACCAAAAAGTCTATATGCTTCAAGGTTATTGAGATAAGCTCTATTACTAGTATTACTATTATTAGCAGAGTAAACATTTAAACCAGAATAAATCCCTAAAATTTATACAAATGGGGGTGTGAAATCCTGGTTGTACACAATCAGTCCATTATTGTTAGTAACTACTTTAAAATGTGGTGCACAGAGGCCTCATTGTGTTGCCTAGATGTAAGGTGCATAAAACATTCAATCACTTTTACTGAATGGGAAAAAAAAAATCACTGAAGTTCACACTTAAAAGGCATCTATTTTGTACCTCTTCAATGCAAAACATCTAATCCAAACTACATTAAGGTGTTTTAAAACCTAACTGAATCTGCCCTGCTGGCTTATCAACATTTTTATTACGTTCTAAAATATTTCAATACACTTAAAATTCGTTTAGATATTTTTCTGTTCTTTCAGTTGCCAGACTTTCAGGTCAAAGAACTTTCATGTCTGAATTTGCAACACTAAATTATTTCAAAGCAAATAAGTCCTTGGAGATGTGTGGCTATGATTAAATTTAGCAATTCCTATGAACTATACGAAAAACGTTGAAGTCAATGCCATTATCCTAGAGCTATTATTTTATTCCTTGGTTCTTCACAACTATTTTATTATTAAAAATGTATTAAGGCTCAGTGCAATTGCTAGGACAAAAGCAAAATATTTTTAAAGGTAGAAATCTCAGTGCAATGTGAGCAGATTATAAACAGTGCTGGTGTCTATAATGTACATAGTGAATAATGAATCATAAAAGGTTTAGATTTTGTTTTTTAAAAGTAGGCTCCTCATTTTTTTTACATGATAATTTGCAACTGAAGGAGTTGTGGTATATTACTAATATTATGTCAAAAATTAGACAAAATATGAACAAAGGAAATGGTTGCAGAAAAGTGTACATTTAACCCTACTTACAATGTAAACCTCATATTAACTAATAGTGGTATAAATAGCCCCCATAAGAATACATTGATTACAAATTCACCTCCCTAGATAATCTGTCTCATCCTGTCTTCCACTCATCACTCACACCATAATAATAATCCTTTGGATATCTAATGCCTTTCATCAGAGAACCTTGATGTACTTTACAAATGGAAGTATTATACATTTAAGAGATGAGGTAGCTGAGCTACTGAATTGCTAATATAAATTTGCCCAAAGTCACACAGCAACTCAGGTACAGAAGTGAAAACAGAATACAGGTCTCCTGACACCCAGTTTTTGTCCTAACCATTAGCCCTCACTTCCTCACTATCAGCCCATTGACTCCACTCCTGCTTTGTCTTGTCTTGGTAGGGATAAATTACCCCTTGTCCTCTTGTACACATCCCAATATCATCACACAAAAGCCAAGCCAAACAGCTTTTAGTTTTGAACAGTTCAGCAATGTTTGCCCTCTCAACCCTCCTTATCTTTGTTCTCTGTGAAACTTCTGGGTTCAGCTCAGGATTGGAAGCCGAAGTGCCTAAATACCTTGACAGTAAAGGGATTTCCAGCTCAGACCAAAGAGGTTTGAGTGAAATTGGACTTTAGGGTGTTTATCGAAGCCAAACTGAACATGAATATCACACACAGCTGCTTTTGTCACCTTCCCATGACTCTCTACAACTGAAAGTCACTTTATCATTTGTGATGTGCCATCCATCAGACGTCCCTTTCTTCTTTGCCAACACTCCCTGGCCAAATTCTTCACTGATTTAATGGGATGCAGGGGACACCTTCTTTAAATCTTCCCTTAAAAATCTTCCTTGTCTCCTGCTCTCACATGTGACTCTCTGATAACTATGTGCTACTGTTCAAAAGAATACCATATAAAAATAAAGTATAGCATGTTGTAGAGGCCCTTACCCCTCACTCACTCACAAAAACCCAATCTCTCTAAGAATCTTCCAAACATTGCAGATGTCCTCTTTTCAGTTCAATCAGGCAGTTTCAATCACCTTGCTCACCAAACACTCCAAGAAGGGCAGACTGAAGCCTGTCACTGACTTTGATGCTCTGCCACCCAACCTCTGAAAATGTCAGCAGAGCATATTCGCAGATTTACTGGTGTCAATATATTAATTAAATAAAAATATGCAGGATGACTACTGAAATATTTTCTCTTTCTCCAACCCTCCTTAACCACATTTAAGGGGGAAATGATCTCATGGGCACCAATCTTTTAATTTGTCTGAGTGAGTCCTAGCTCTAGCTCCTCCATTCTCTCTTCTGTTGCTTTTGTGAGCAACCAGTTATGGCACTACAAACTACAGGGGCTGCACCTGTCCCTACCTGTTATACAGGTTACATGGGAGGATACAAGTCTCATAGCTCAATCACCCTCCTGTGCACCCACAGGACCACTCCAGTCATAAATCTCAACCATTCTGAGAATAGGAAGCTTTATTACACATGTAGAAACTGAAGTAGTTTAAGAGAGGTTAGGGAGGAGACAATGCATCAGGCAGGCCACTTAAAAGGGAACGACATTGACAGTTTTTGGCTATGGAAGTTCTAACATTGACCTGAAAGGGAAAAACAATTGTGCTTGTGTGTTTGTTTGTGCCTATTTATGTTTAAACAGAGTCTGGACTTTTAACAACAACAACAAAGCAGGGGAAAGTACTTTTCAGGCCTCTATCTACAGAACTATTGAAATGACGACATCACTAGCGCCTATGGAGTGAGAGTGAAAGCTGAGAAACTGACAGAGGAAGATATATTGTAGTCCAACTGTTCTAAAAACTAGTATTAGTTTTTAACACGCATTTAACCTGACCGACTAGAGGAAGGACATCTTGTTTAAAGTGTGCTCTCCTCCTTCATTTAAGGGGAGAGAGTTAATGTACATTCCCCAAACCTGTCCTCCAGCAAATCCAGGGAACACCAGACTTGATGTTTTTGATAAAGTAAAAAATTATCAGAGGAAAGAAATCTCTTTAAGAAACAACACAACTGTATCAGGCTTTTGTCATATATCAAAGAATTAAAATACATTTAAAACAAAATTACAAGTGATTTTTTTTAATTATTTGAAAGACATCTTTAAAGGGGGCTGCACAACATGAAGTTTGCCAGCAGGATCCAGCAGCTCTTTCAAGCTAAGGGCTTGTCTACACTGCACAGTTAAGTTGACTTAAGTTACACTGATGTACAACCACCACTGTAGTTAAACAGCTGATACATGTCCACACTATGCTTCTTGTGTCGGTGAAGCGCATCCACAATAGAAGCTCTTGCATGGACACAGAGCAGTGCCCCATGGGTAGCTATCACCCTGTGCAACTGGCCCCATGGTGCTTTGGGAAGGATTTGCAATGCCTCCTGGGATCAGGTGCAGTGTCACATGATGAAGGTTTCTCCATCCCATCATGCTGTGGGCCTCCTACTAGATTGCCAGCTGTTTTTCAACTGCTCTGGTAAGCTGCGAGCCAGCTATCTCTGTCAGAACATATGGATCCTGCACTGCTCTTCAGTATTGTGCATTATGAACACAAGGCTGCAAAGAAGAGCTCAGCAGGCGGGTTGGGGGGGGTATTTGGCTGGGGGAATGCCTTGAAGGAGCATATTAACACTGAGCCACAGTAATGTGTGTTGCTGTAGTGTGCTGAACTTGGCATTGTTTGCTCTGTGCCATGAACCTTGTAATGATTGCTGTGGGTGCCTAAAAAGTAACACATTTTAAATCACTTTTTAAAGTAACACTTGGTAACATGACCAAACTGACATTGCTGAACTGTAACACAAGAAGCCCACAGAAGTGGGGGGATTGGGGGTAGTGCATAGGTGCTAGAACCAGGGATGATGATGCACCTCATGGCTTGAAATGGTTTCCATCACATACAGGATTTACAGTTTGGTTTAATGGCTCCCAGCCCTGCCACTATACAAATTGTTCCAGCAACCCTGGGAGTGTTTGAGGGTGAGAGAGAGAGAGAGAGAGACAGAGTGTGTGTTAGAGGAGAGAGAGTGCCTAAGCATGCTGTATCTTTTTTAAGTATAGCACTCACCAGCCTGAACTCTTATTCAGACAGCAGACAGAAGCAACTAATCCTGAGGCAGAAGCTGGTATACCGACAACTGGTGTCCCCCTCCCCAGCCCACCTCAGCTCAGCGGAGACCCGTACTCCCCTGACATTACCCCCGCCTCCCTCCCTAGCTCTGCACAGCATGAGTGTTTCCCCCATCCCCACTCCAGCAGCAGCTCGCCCTGCCTGCCTGCAGCTGCAGTCCTAGTGCTGGAGAGAGCAGGATTCCTCTTCAGAGTTTGATTCCATGATTCCCTCCCACATTCTCCCACAGCCTTCTCTTCCCACAGATCGAGGACATGCACCTCCTCCCCTATTGTCCAGACAGGATGTATTTGCTGCCAGGAGCTGGCATGCTGAGCTGGGCAGTAGCTATAGGGGCTCTCCATGCTGAGCAATTTCACCCCCAACACTTCCTGAGGATTTGAAAGGGGAGGGGTGCATACCTGTGTATCTGGATACTGGGCAGCGGAGTTCAAAACGGTGAGCAAAGCAGTTATGGTGAGCATTGTGGGATACCTCCTGGAGGCCAGTTACAGCAACATAATGAACATAGTGTCTACACTGACGCTTCATCAATCTAACTTTGCTGCAAAGCTTCTTGTGGAGGTGGTTTTGTTTTCTCAGCAAAGCAGGAGAGTTTTGTTGGTGGGAGGGGCACCTGTTGGTGGGAGGTAGTATGCACACCTCCATTGTTTTGTGAACAAAAAGCTCCATTTGCTGAGAAACCTGTGTAGTGTAGGCAAGGCCTAAATAAGGTTAAGCCTTGCTTGAATGGCTGACCTTCAAGAGTGCTAAAGAAGGTAGTATTAGTGAGTAAGAGATATTGAGATTAAAACACTGGAGACCTGAGTTCTGTTCCTGGCTCTGCCACAAACCTCCTGTGGGATCTTGGGAAAGTCATGTGACCTCTCTGAGTCTCAGCTTCTCATCTGAGACAGTACTACCTTACCTCAATGTGGTTTTGTGAGGACAAAATAACATTTATATATATATATCTCAGGTGTTCAGACAAAATGATGAGCACCAAATAGAAAAAAAACAGCCCTATTTAAATATAAATTTAATAAAGTAGGCCTGGAACATGAATGGTGGAAGGACAAACTGAAATAAGGCTGTTCATGTGACAGAGAGCTCTCTTTGTGAATTCCCAGCCCTCTGAACACTTGCTCAAGCTCTTGTCTGTGCAGTGGATTGTTTTGTTAAAGCTTTGACTCTAGTGCACAGGGCTAACCTCATAATAGGTCAGCTCATTTCAGTCTTCACCTACAATCCCTTCGGGTTAACATATCTCAGAAGACTGATTTTCCTCTCTGCTGGACAGACCGTAGGCCCAGATCCTCAAAAGGTATTTAAGAGCCTTATTCAAATGGGAGTTAGGCACCTAAATACCTTTGGTGATCTGGGCCTTAGTGACTTGCCCAACTTAAAATAGGGTCAGATTCAGCCATTCTTACTTCACTCTGAGTAGTTACTCCTCACTCTGAGTAGTCCTATTTTCCTCAGTGTTTGCACAGTAAAGTACTCAGTGTGCATGAGGGTAGCAGAATCTGGTCCATAACACACTGGTAGAAACCTGGGCATAGAATTTAGGCAATCACATCCAGAGGTTCCTATTTTAGAGACCATACAAACACTTCATTGCTCTGAAAGTCTGCACAGTATAAAAATAAGGGTTATGAGGGTAGTTTAAGCATTATATATGAGAGACTCTGCTATGGTCTTCAAAGAGAAATGTAGCATTCTGTGCAAGCAACATTTTCTCTGTATGTTCTGTGATGCTTGCTCCATTCAAGAGCTCATTGAGAATACAGGCACACAAATGTTCTAAGATACAGTTAGATTCATACAGAATCATGTTTTAGTGCTGCAGTTGTACAATATGTGGGTGAGGACTTTTTATTGTGTTTTTATTACAAAGTACTGTGCCTAGCACAATGAGGCCCCAAAGCCTCCAGGCAATACTGTAATACAAGCAATGAATACTATCCCTGTTACCACATTTCATGTTAGGCTGACACTAGTATGCCCTAGAGGATTATGTTTTGTGGGCTACTGTAGACAGGGTCTGCCAGGGCTTGACCCTCCCTGAGGGGGAGGGGAGCCACACCGGCCTTGCTGTTGTTCCTGCAGTTACAATTAGCTCTGGCCCTTTGGAGCAGGGCAGAGCAGTGGCAAAGTCAATAGGGGCCCAGCCCTTGGTTCGGGCAGGGCACCAAACACAGTTACAATTAGCTGTGGCCCTTAGGCCGGGGAGAGGGGTAGTTTGCCACCCGGATACGGGTGGCAGGGGGAACGCAGGCCCACCCACTCCTCTGCGTTCCAGCCTGGGGCCCTGGTAGTGGCTGTCACCGCTGCCAGTGGTCAGTGGGGGTCCTGACCGAAAAACACTGACATTGGCAAAGTTAGCTCCGCAACTTGACTGGAGTCAGATGCCCCCAGGCTACTTCCTAGCTCCCCCTCTATCCTACCTGGTCCAGGGCCTCCATTCCAGGGACATTCAGGACCATCAGTTTCTCCCAGTCCGGGCTGGGCAGCAGGTCTGGTAATGTTTCGGGGAATGCGGGCCAAGCCTGGTCTGGGGGCTTCCTGGGGCCTTAGTAGGGGTGAGGCAGCTCTGGCAGCTTCTGGTCTCGGCCTCTGGCTTGAGCAGTCTCCCAGTTACCGGCGTCAGCGGACACGTCTGCTTCTGCCAGTGGCAGACCTGCAACTGAAGGCTGGGGCCCGGCTTTTATTTTTCCAGGTCGCCGCCTGACCCTCTGAGGGGTGGGACTTCCACTCCATGGCCCCGCCTCCGTGGATGACTGACGGGGCTCGACCCTCCCTGAGGGGGAGGGGAGCCACACCGCCTCACTACAGCTACTCAGAAAAATATCATTTGATCTTATCTCAGCCAAATGCAGATCAGTCTGAACTGTAGTTCACAAATACAAGTATTACTCTGCTGCAGTAGAAGGGCAGCAAACTTTTAAGTGACCCTGTCACAGCCAATTGGATTGTGTTAGATACTACAAGGATTTAATAATAAATATGTATGTACATATCTTAAAATTCAGCATTCCCTTGGAAAGCTCACTTGAATAGCTCTATAAATCCATATAAGAAAACTGGTACAAGAGTTGAAGGCACTTTAAGACTCACTTTTAGAAAATATTTGAAGCTGTGGAAGAAAATGACGACCAAATAGATAATCAGAAATGAGAAGCTGATGAAGACTATATTACAATGTGCCATTCAAAACAGCAGGGAAGGAACCATCAGCCAAACAAATGAAAAAAAAATCCCTTTGTAAACACTGAAAAACATCTACAGAAATGAGGCATAGCAAGGAAACACATTGGAAATGCACTGTACTGAACTTGTGTAAAACAATGAGACAGAAAATGAGCACAGTAAAACACAGCAGAATGCGTAAGAAACTTACAAGGCTATTTCTAGCGGCAAAGATATTAAATTAACCAGAAGAAACCAGGCTTATGGAGGGGAGAGAAGTGAGGAAAGCAACACAGAGAACTTTTAGAGAAACAAATACAAAATATCATTTACAAAAGCAATGGAATACTGAAGAGAATAATATAGCATGAAACTTTAGGGAAACCCAAACTATCTTTGAAATGTTCAAACTGCAGAACAAAAAGCACATTTGCAGCATCCTAGTACAAAGTAATACAGCATTAAATGGAACAACTAACAGTAAGTCACTGGAAGCAATAAGAGTGAGAGTGTTGTAGCAGAAATATTTTTGAAAAAAAATCAATGAAGGCTCATCATAGGAAAGTTTGTCACTCAGAACAACCTAGAAAAAAATATATAAACTTAATCTACCTTGAGATTGTATATATATATATATCTTCCCCCACAGACATTTTGTGGCTAAGTTGGGTATTTAGTGAAAGCAAGGGACCAATCACTATGCTGAGCCAGGAATAGCTCAGTTATAGGAGGTATGAGCTTCCCCAAAGTTCCACTAATATGTCTCAACCCTGACCTGCAACACCTCTGTCATTCCAGCCCTTGGCCTCTCTTAAAGGGAGATGCAACTGTACCATATTGTACTGTAGCAGCTGGTGGCTTTGTGAGATGGACAAATGTTTATTATAGAATAGGAATACAATGAGCAGTTAGAAGGTTGAGGGGAACAGGGAAATCAGATTAGACGGTGGTTACCATTTGGGAGCCTGGAGTCATAACTCTGTTACAGATTCCTGTGTAACCTTTCATAAGCTGCCAAATGTAAGAGTGCCTCAGTCTTCCCACCTGTAAAATGGGGGAAACATGGGGCATTTTGAGGATGAATCTATCAGACTATCTCTTAGTACATTACAATTATTCTAGACCTTAAAAGTGCAAACTATGAATGTTATTTTAGATTTTGCCAATGTTTTCACCTCCTGCTCAGAATTATGAACAGCCTAAAGAATGAACTGTAGCAAGATAGAAATATTTCATGACAACGTTTTTCATTATGTTAACCAGCTGATTAAGAGAAAACTTTAGAACGTAAGTCTTTGAAGTTTGATTTAGCTGATAAAAGATAATCCCCTTCCCCTCATTTATTACAATTACAATTACCAAAGCTTTGGGGGAGAAAGTCAAAGTATTAAGCTAGTTTACATAGAAACATTAAGGACACTAACAACAAAAGAACTTCTATAGTTTGACTCCATAGAGACAGGGAAAAGATAACAATACCAATGACAGCAAAGAGGCACAGAAAGAGTATGTTTCAACCTTAAAATTATAAAAATCTTGAGGGAGACAAGAACTGAGAACTAATGAGTGAACAATAAGGAAGCATGGTTTAAACAAGCACCCTAGCATTTGAATACTTCACCAAACCTCTTTGGGACCATCTTTCACTATATGTCTGCACGGAACCTAGTGAAATGGGGGTGTGGCCCCCCAATACAATATTAATTAGGAAATATTAATTAATACACCAAAGAGGGCTATTTATCAGGCTGTGAGATTTAAAAAAAATTACAAGAAAGCTTGTTCTAAATAGTTCCTTACTGAGCCAGATCAAATACTGGGAATACAGCCTCCCTCATGATATTTCAGTACCTCTCCTTTCAGCGCCAGAAGCAGCCAAGAAATAGAGAGGTGTCTGAACAATAAACAGAAAAACAATTTTAACCAAACTGTTATTTTTTCCAAAATGTATCTGAATTTTGGGCAATTTTCTGTGCGCATTTATTGTTTGAACACACACTGCATCATATTGCAGCTTGAACTGTTTAACTGTGAAACAAATTTTTTTTTTTTGCACTAGCAGATGCTGAGGGGGTTTTTTGGGAGGTGGAGAGTGTTAATATAAACAAATGCGCACAATGGACTAAGGGAACTTGAGTAGGTGAACAAGTAGGAGGGAGGGCACAAGGATCTAATGAGTACTGACAACTCTGAAGGGGACTGTTCCCAGTTAGTACACCTTTTTCTATGAAGGGGTAAGCTTCAGCAGGAAGTTTAAAGTTGCTAGGATACAACACAATGCTGAACTTCCTGTTAACTTTCTCTGACCATGTCAGGAACTAGTTGCACAGATTGAGACAGACAGCCCACACAGGCTAGATTACAGTAGTACACTGTTTTTCTTGCTTTTCTAATTAAATAATAGTTATCTTCTAATCTGCCTTTGTCACCAACACGGTCTTCATCTGACTCAGAGCTACTAAAATGACTTTACAATAGTCCAAGAGACAACAGGAAGGGGTTCTTCAAATATGTCAGACTAAAAAGAAAGCTCAAAGATGGTGTGGGTCCACTGTTCAATAGAGAAGGTGAGCTGGTAATGGAAAATGATAAGAAGGCAGAGCTGCTCAATGCCTACTTTGCCTCAGTATTCTCACAAAAAACAACATGTGACTTGACAACTAGCGCAGTTAACATAGATAATAAAGGGGAAGGGTTAAGTAAAGAATATGTCAGAGATTTTTTGACCAATTTGAATGAATTCAAATCAGTGGGGCTGGATAAAATTCATCTGAGGGTACCAAAAGAATTAGCTAAAGGGATAGCTCAGCGGTTTGAGCATTGGCCTGTTAAACCTACAGTTGTGAGTTCAATCCTTGAGGGGGCCATTTAGGGATCTGGGGCAAAAAGATTAGCCCTGTTTTGAGCAGGGGGTTGGACTACATGACCTTCTGAGGTCCCTTCCAACCCTGTGATATTCTATAAGGCTTTTGACACACTCCTATGTGACATTCTGATAAGCAAGTTGGAGAAACACAAAGTCAACAGAACTATCATTAAGTGGATAAACAATTGGTTAAGCAACCACAAACACAGAGTAACTATTAATGGAATGATGGGTCAGATTAGAGGGAGGTCTTAAGTGGATATAGGTATAGAAAGCATAGTTGTAGGAGGGGGGGAATTTTGATAGCCCAGAGCCCAGTAACAAGCCTAGACAACTGCTTGCAGTTGGAAACCCAATTGTTATGCTCATTGCTGGAAGCAACTAGAAAGGCCATTTCTGACACAGGGAGGGGGAAAGTGAGTGACCATGAGGAGTAAACATGACCCTCTGCCCTCCTGTCTTGAGCTTTTTGCTGAAGCATACAGTTTTGCAAGATGGAAAGTCTTGCAATAGTTAACTATTGCTATGTGAAATACAGCTGGTTGGCTGATGGAAAATTCCCTCCATTACCGACCGGAAAACTCCACACAACTTAAAAACTTACTGAGCAGGTTATTTTTTTCTTTGTCACACATCACCTCCATATTGGTGCACATAATAAAATTCATTCTGCACATGAGTGGGGAAAATTAGAGGGAACACTGTTTGTGGTCCCTTCTAACTCTATGATTCTACTGTGCTCCATCTGTTGTCACCTGGTGGGTGACCTTCCCCAAGTGACGGTGCAACCAGTGCATATGCCAGCTATTAGCACCTTTCCCCCTATGCTGGACTGCCACTTGATCTTTGCCCATCTCCCTTTGTGATCTTAAGATGAATGCTCAATGTAAGTATGAAGTAGTATTAGAAGTAGCATAACCCTTTCTAGTCTAAATTCCAATTTTTCCAAGGCTATTTCATATTAATTTTATACATCTCTCCATGTGTCCCCTGATTGTAAATCTCCCATTGAGACTAGTGTTGTCACTAGTCGAGACTGGACTGACCTTTCTGATGTGGCTGAGGAAAGAGGAGAAAGAAACAAAAAGCAAAGGCAAGAAGAAAGCAGAGCCCTGTAAAATTAACAATTTCAGCTTCGTTAGTATTTGTATCTAAGACATGGGGTTTTTTTTTGCAAATGTTTGGGAATTGGATCCAGGCTGAAACCTTGCTATTTCTGCTGAGTAAGAGACAACCGTAACTTTGCTGGCTTAAGAAAGGGTGACGATATGCTCTGAGGAGATAGCTAGATATAAACTGGCAACAAGAAATCATTGAGTAAAGAGACTGGTGTTTTCTTATTTTTGGAGGTTGGGCTCTGGGAGGGAGTTTGGGTGGGGGGGGGATGTGGGCTCTAGCCTGGGGCAGGGGGTTGGGGTTCAGGCGGGTGAGAGGTGCAGTCTCTGGGAAGGGGAGCGGTCTCTGGGAGGGAGTTTGGGTGCAGGAGGGATTGAGGGGTGTGGTCTCTGGGAGGGGGTGTGAGCGCAAGAGGAGGTGCGGGGTCTAGGCTGGGGCAGGGGTTTGAGGTGCAAGTGGGGGTCAGGGTATCTGCGCTTACCTTGGGTGGCTCCCAAAAGCGACCGGCACACCCCTCTGGCAGCGGCTCCTAGGCAGGGGGCTCAGGGCGGTCTCCACGCACCACTGCCCACAGGCACTGTTCCTGCAGCTCCCATTGGCAGCAGTTCTTGGCCAGTGGGAGTTGCGGAGTTGACACTTGGATGCATGAAGTTACGGAGTTGACACATGAAAAAAAACCCTCCTTAAGGGCCGCAGGGGTTTGCCATCTGCTTCTGGGAGCGGCACAGAGCTAGGGCGGGCAGGAAGTCTGCCTTAGCTTCGCTGCACTGCCAGCGGGAACAGCCAGGGGCCAACAGGCCCTTTTAAATCACCTAGGCCCCTGGGCAATTGCCCCCTTTACACTATCACCCCCCGTCAGTGGGCCTGATCCCAACCAGGGGCCACACAGCTCTGTGAACCCCAGTACCTATCTTTTTCCTATGTCTCTGTCACAATGCCACTCAAATTTGGCCCAGCTGTCCCTCCGTCATGCTCTGCCATTACACTACCCAGCTCCAATCAGGAGCCAAGGCAAGGAGAGGCTCCAAAAGGCACCCGTGTGGAGTCCCTAGCTGAACAAAATAATCTTGGAAAACTGTTTCACGACTTTACCTTCCTCAAGGTTCTGCTACCTGAGTGAGCCTAAGCATGGACTCCTTTCCTTCAGATAAAAACCTTATTAGTTCTATGGCACTTCCATCTCCTTAAGGGAGAGAACCAGGGTGCATTAATGGGGAATTAACACCCAGCATGCTGCTTATTACATAGCTTTAGCCACCCTGTATTATACTGGATTATTCCAGGCTATAGATTTTTTGCTAGTCTTTTACTTTCTGTCACATAGCAGCTCTACCCCAGTTGGCAGCTGCAGTTTAATCCTCACCTAGAATCTAATAGGCCTTGGCTACACTGGCGCTTTACAGCACTGCAACTTTCTCGCTCAGGGGGTGTGAAAAAACACACCCCTGAGCGCAGCAAGTTACAGCGCTGTAAAGCGCCAGTGTAAACAGTGCCCCAGTGCTGGGACCACGGCTCCCAGTGCTGCAATCTAATCTCCTGGGGAAGTGGAGAACCTGCAGTGCTGGGAGAGCTGTCTCCCAGCGCTGGCGCCACGATCACACTCGCACTTCAAAGCGCCGCCGAGGGAGCGCTTTAGAGTTTTGACTGTAGCCAAGCCCTAAGGCTGTCTACACTAGCTCCTCTGTTGATATAACTTATGTCGCTGAGGGATGCGAAAAAACACACCCTTGAGCAACATATGTTACACGGACAGAAGCACCTGTGTGGTCAGCCCTATGTCATCGGGAGATCTCTCTATAGCCAGCATAGAGCGGCTACACAAGCAATCTTACAGCAGTGCAGCTGCATCAGTGCCGCTCTAAGCTCGCTAGCGTAGACATGGCCTTACTGAAGAGAAATGTCTCTGAAATAGATGTGAATGATGAGTCAATAGAGAAGTCATATATTGTCTCTAAATCCAAATAAGACAGTCATGTTCTTTTAATTAACTAAAATGGCATGTACTGATTAAGAATAATAGACATAAGAGAAAACAATCAAGCACAGTGAGTGGATCCTTATGTACAAGCTACACCCACTTCATTCTTGGGTTCAGTCTCTAACTTCATTTGCTAACTAACAATTTTTTTTTAAATGTGCCACACAGACTCTGATTCTTCACTGCCTTGCACCTTGGGTAGAAATTTATACCAGAGCAAAGTGGGTGTGAAAACTACTGCATTAAAGCACCATTTTACATCCTTTTCACCCACACGGTTCGGGACAATGGAAGAATCAGGCCCACAATCTTCACACTTAAAAGGTAAAAGCAATCACTTACAAGCCTAAATTTCTAAAACATGTAACTGCCTTGAATGCTTCAGCTGTTTGGGTGCCAAGTTTAAGACATACATCAGCTTCTCTCTCTCCCCCTCTATATAAAAAGAGCAGCATAAAAGGCCCCTCTCAGATGTGTAGGTTAATATTATTTCATACTAAGTTTTTTTTCTGAAGCAGAGGAGGCAATGGGGGGGATGAGGGCAGGGGAATTGGCAATACCAAAACGTTTCATTAATTTATGTTAGTGTAGCTAAATTGTTCCAGTAAACCTAAAAAATTCCAAAATATGTCAAAAATGTTTTGCTTTAACATTTTTTAAATTAAGCATTAATGTTTTTAGTTCAAAAATTGTTTCAAATTTCATTTAATTTTATTTAAAAAAATTCAAAATTCTCAAATCAAACCAGAACATTTAATTTTGCAAACAAAATTTTGTTGAACTCAAAACATTTTTCCCTGAAAAAAAAAAAAAACTCTGTTATTGTGTTGCCTATATGTGTAGGGTTGATGATGGGGAAAATACATGGCTAGGTTGTATTTGGAGAGGGGAACTATGTCAGGAAGGTTTATAACAATGGTGCAGATGGAGTTTTATTTATTTATATTTTAACTTAAAAACTGCCCTGTACCAAGATCCTATTTCCATCCTACTAACTTTGATGCATTGAGAATCTAGACCTGAATTCTTCAGCTTGGACTTGTCTTGTTTGTTTTAAAAATTGGTCCCACCAAAGTAATTTTAGCTTATATGCTAACGTTCCATTTGGATAAAAATTGCATGTGTCTGTTCTCTCTCATGCATACAGGAGCAGATTATGTGATCCTGTCTTTCACTGCTATTGACTTCTATAGTCACTGTGTATAGAGGGCCAAAATCTATTTTAATTTACATCTCTGCAATCCGTATCAAGTACTATACAGCACATGCGGACTAGTGTGCATATTTCCATTTTCATCACCTGTGTTCCTTCAGATACCTGTGAAGCTGTAATAAGTGGTACAGCTGGGCAAATTTTTTATAGCAAATTGTAAATTTGCTGGGTCAAATTTGGCAAATTGTTTTAGCTGAAGTGTCAAAATGTTTCAAATTAACCCTAATTATTTTTTCAGGTTTTTTGTTTCAGGAAATAAAAATAGAAAAATTCAGTTTTGGTTCAGAACTAACCAATTTTTCTCCCAGATGATTTGGCTTGGCCATTGAAATGAAAAATCAATTATTTGCTCAGTTGTAATAAGGGGAGAGTGAAATGCTTCAACACTGCACTATTCTTTAATGCAGGTAGGGCTATCATATAGTAATGTTTATCTCTTGTGGAGCTTATGACAGTACATCCCCCAAAATACTTTGTTCCACCTTTCATTCATTCCCCCAGTCTCTCAAGCCACCCCCACCTGCAACCCAGCTAATCGGTGAAGGGGAAAATATTCTTCTGAAAGTTAACACTTCAAGTATGTAAAAATTATTACAAGGCATCAGTACAGATGAGCATTGCTTAATGATTTACACTTTGTAGCATGTCAAATACCATTTGGGCAAAGAAACATGATGGAACACAAACCAATGACATGCTCGCTATCTGGGCAGCCTGTTAGCAGTAAAGAAGGGAAGGATATTGATGTCTTGCAAAGGCTTCAATCCTTTATTAAATTTAATTTCGTGACTAATTGTTCTGGCAGCAGTCATTAGCAGAAGACACCATCACAGCCTTAAGCTAGGGTGTGAGTACTGTGTATGTTCCAATAGTTAGAATTCAGCCATCAATATCATCCTTCCTGCTATATCAGGAACAGGAGTACTTTACACCACACCATGTCAACAGCAACTTTTCAATACTTTTAATCCTCAGCAGCAAAAGCAATAGAAACTGGGACTCTGATTTAAGAGATGACAGAAGCAGAACAGCTGCAACATTTCAGCTCCAGGATCTTTCCTTTGAATGTGCTGCATTTTTCGTTTTATGTGAATCCTCAAGTGACAAATCAAGGAAGAGGGAAAGAGGCCAAGATTACAGAATGAGAAAGCACATACAGAAAAGGGCTTCCAGAAACAGTCCATTGTTTATAATTGGCGTCAGACACTGAGATTACTTACATATGAGTTTTCTGGAATGAAACATCTTCTAGGAAAATAGAAGCGAAGACCATTTAGATGGTTTGTGGGACCTACACTATAGATCATATTTCCTTGATGGTGATGAGGAAGATAAATTATTCTTAATGGAGTGGATTGTGCTATTTGGTACTAGCACAAATGTTTTTAAATTGGCCAGCCATTACCATTCCACTCCCTTTTATCAATGCTCTAAAATGACTTACCTTTATATACTGCCTCCCATTCATTAGGACCCCCCACTCCACTTTGCCAAAATTGAATCATTTCACTGGAACTTTCTCATGTCAAGCTGACTGCAACAGGAAAATTTTGTTGGAAAATTGGGGGCTGATGATTAGACAAGGCATTTCTGAGAGTAGATAGTGTGCAAAGTCAGAGCCTTTTCATTTTTAACAAAATTGTATCTCCCCCGCTCAAAAAATGGCTTAGTCCAGAAATATCTACTGAATTTAATTACATGCTGTTAGCTCTCCACTAGCAATATTCATGACACCCACTGTACTTAATGAATATATAGCAAACTCTTCAAGGGGTCTTTACTGTGTCTGCAATTGTTTTGTTTTTTTTCTTCCAGACACCTGCTCCATGAGTTCTCCCATGCACATTTTTCAGCATTAAAATGATCTACTTTCTTGATTTGGCATTATCCACAATGCCCCATGAGCTAAGAAGAGGTTGAATCCTCAGAAGCCTATTAATGTGGTTCCTGAATCAGCCACACAAATAAATGAAGAGCAACGCAGGGCAATCAGCTGTGCTGCTGCTGTAGTGTTCCCAAAGAACTGATGCTGCACTGCTAGGATTGGGTCTCTTGGCCACTTGTGCTGAAGGGTTGTATAGTATGAGAGTCCGCTTGCACTCCATGTTCCTCAGCATAGTTACCATGTCATTCACTATGATTTGTATAATCCCCATCTTGCCCCAATTTTTTCATTAAATAGGATATATAGATGGCTGGTAACATTTCCTAAGGTTTGGATCCTAACCACAGAATTTGGATCACAGTTCAGAGGACAACTTACTCTAAATTTGTGGATGTTCAGGTTCACTGTTTTGGTTCAGCCCATTAAAAAAAAACATAGAGGTGAGCTGTGAAGTTTGACCCTAGATCCAAACTCATACTTCCATGAAGTCAGGGCTCTATATATCCAGGGCTTTGGTTTGGGCCTGTCCCTTCTTGAGAGTCTCTCACTTTTTAGAGCTCTCCCTTCCAAAGCCATGAAGATGGTGCTTTCAACACAAAAGTGAATAAAGAAGCATTAATGGTGCTGTTCACTGTCCGTATCCTGCACCGCTGAAGTCAACATGTGTTTTGCCAATAACTTCATAACTTCAATGGGAGAAGGACTGATAGACAAAGAAAAAGCCAGATTCTACCACCCTTACTCACACTGAATAGCATCTTACATTACAAGTTGCCCTAATGAAATTGGTAGGACTATTTGCAGAGTAAGATACTATTTAGTGAAAGTAGGAGTGGCAGAATATGGTCCAGAATGAGAGAAATGTTCATTTCACACTGTTTTACATTCTTGAAAAATCAATAACAATTGTGCTGAGAGAGAACAAGCCAATTATGTTCCATCATCTTCCCTTTTTATTATTTTAAAAGCAACTATGGTGTGTTGATTCTCCATTTGACATCTGGTTTTAAAAAAACAAAGACAGTTACAGAAGGCAGAAAAATGAGCCTCCTTTGCATTGCTCAGCATCTGGGTTGGGGCAAATGCAAACTGGGCTTGTCATGGTATAATTCCTCACTCTGAACCTTAGCGTCCAAAAGATGGGGTACCAGCATGAATTCCTCTAAGCTCAATTACCAGCTCAGTACTTGTAGCGCTGCCACCAACCAGGAATTCCAGTGCCTGGTATAACTCTGATCCCCACAAAACCTTGCCCGGGGACCCCCAAGACCCAGACCCTCTAGATCTTAACACAAGGCAAGTAAAACCTTTCCCTCAACGTTGCCTCTCCCAGGCTTCCCCTCCCTGGGTTACCCTGGAAGATCACTGTGATTCAAACTCCTTGAATCTTAAAACAGAGAGGAAAATCCACCTTCCCCCTTCCTTCTCTCTCCCCCTCCCAGACTCTCCCTGAGAGAGAAAGTAATCCTAACACAGAGAGAAAATTAACCTTTCTCTCCCCTTTCCCTCCTTTCTCCCCACCAATTCCCTGGTGAATCCAGACCCCATCCCCTGGGGTCTCACACCAGAAAAAAAAAACAATCAGATTCTTAAACAAGAAAAGCATTTAATTAAATAAAGAAAAAACAGTAAAAATTATCTTTGTAAATTTAAAATGGAATAGGTACAGGGTCTTTCAGCTATAGACACTGGGAATACCCTCCCAGCCTAAGTATACAAGTACAAATTAAAATCATTTCAGCAAAATACAAATTTTAACTCCTTCCAGCCAAATATACATTTGAACTCCTCCCAGCCAAATACACATTTGCAAATAAAGAAAACAAACATAAGCCTAACTCGCCTTATCATCTAGTACTTACTATTTTGATTCTATAAGAACCTGTATCAGGGAGATTGGAGAGACTGGTTGCACGTCTGGTCACTCTCAGAACCCAGAGAGAACAACCATCAAAAACTAACAGCACACACAAAAACTTCCCTCCCTCAAGATTTGAAAGTATCCTGTCCCCTGATTGGTCTTCTGGTCAGGTGACAGCCAGGCTCACTGATCTTGTTAACCCTTTACAGGCAAAAGAGATATGAAGTACTTCTGTTCTATTAACTCTTACTTATCTGTTTATGACAGGGCTAGAGCCAAGAATGCATCTTCTTGGGCTCTAAACGTTATGTCCTAGCTTGTTAAAATGAAGAGAAGCAAGGAAGCCATTTCAAATTAGCAATAGGGATGCTTAGGTCAACTTTTTATATTAAGCAAACTATGATTTTATACAATATTTAAACAGATAATTCATGGTGTAAAACCTGCTATAAAGATGAGAGGGGAGACATGGAGATCAACTTTTGCAGAAGTGGCACTAAATACAGCATGATGTTAAAGAAAAAAAATACGAAAATGGGTACCTTTCTTTTCATGTTCCTGACTGCACTAGCCAACAACAACTCATGTATGAGAAGCAAAATGTTTCTATTTATCCTTTCCTCTGGCTTCTCAATCATAGTGCACGGCATAGCAGAGGCACTAAAGACAAAGCATAAAAGAAATAGATATAACTAAAATATAAAAAGAAGCTTGCAAAAGTCTATAGTCTTTGCAGAGACTTATTTTATTATGAATCAAATTGCCCAGGATCACTGGGGTGAAACCCTCCTAGACATTTTTGGAGAGGATGTTGAATGATACCGTGAAAAAGCAAAGATGTGGTTTAGATAAAGTCTTGGGACACTAACAATGTGATTAGTTTGAATTTGGGCCTGCTTAGTCGTGGTTAAAGCCATTATCAAATATCTGTTTGATAGCTTATGTGAAATGAGTCAGTGGTCTCAGTCTTATTCCTACCTCTTAGGCATTCACATGACAAGATCCATCATTACAATGAGCATTATTTGGCAGCTTTGATTTTTAATGATTTGTGTGAATCTAATGCTTGCAAAGTGTGCTTGGATAGAAGTAACTCCCATTAGCTTGAATGGAGATTACTCTTATCTTGTGAGGAAAGAATAAGACCCCAGATGATTAAAATCCCTAATATCCACAGAACAGGTACATACAAATATTGGCATTGTATGTTCCTCCACTTCTGCGCTAATATGGGCTCAACTCTGACCACGAAGTACAACCTCTAGTGATGAAGGGTAATTTAGGTTCCCTTCTCCACTCAATATTTGATCTCCAATAAGAATGCTAACATGAGAACTGACACCTTTGTGGAATCTCTATCACTTGAAATTTCTAATAACAGGTTGGACAAACACCTGTCAGGGATAGCCTAAGTTTACTTGGTCTTGCCCCAGCACAGGGGTTTGGACTCGATGATTTCTTAAGGTCTCTTCCAGCTCTACATGTCTATATTCTTGGTATATTTATCTTGAACACTCTTCTACCATATAAAGTAGGGGTCGGCAACCTCTGGCATGTGGCTCACCAGGGTAAGCACCCTGGCGGGCCGAACAACTTTGTTTACCTGCCACGTCGACAGGTTCATCAGACCGCAGCTCCCACAGGCCGCGGTTCACCGTTCCAGGCCAATGGGGGGTGGCAGGAAGCACTGCAGGCCGAGTGATGTGCTGGCCGAGGCTTCCCACTACCCCCATTGGCCTGGGATGGTGAACCACGGCCAGTGGGAGCTGCAATCCACTGAACCTGCCAACACGGCAGGTAAACAAACTGACCCAGCCCGCCAGGGTGCTTACCCTGGTGAGCCGCGTGCCAGAGGTTGCCAACCCCAGATATAAAGCATCATTATATATTTATGTCCACTTCCAAAATAAAAAAAACATCATTCTGGATATGCATCCTCTTTTCAGAAACTTAATATCTTAATTTCTTATCCTCCTGACTTGTTTTATAAATTTGCAATCATTTTTGTGTATAGACTTTAGCTCAGGACTGGGCTATATTACCGAAATCAAAACATTTTTTTTAGGATAACTTTTTAAAACAAGTATAATTATCAATAATCAATACCTTGGTCACCAATCTCAGGCAGAAGGATAGAACTAAGGAAATAATTTGGAGTAAATTATTTGCTCCATTAATTTTGATTTGTTTTCTATTTGTGAATTATCTGTAATTTTCATGTGTGCTCATTTCAAAATTATTTATCCATTTCTTTAGAAAATCATTTTTGGCATGCAACTCATTTGTGAATTGTGAGTTTCCACTGTTTCAGTGAGTCACATAAATCTTGGGTGAAATCCTGGTGTTAATGAAATCGTGGCAAAATCTGCATTAACTTTAGTGAAGATAGGATTTAACCCATTGTGTATTGTTTCTGTTCCCTGATTAGATGCAATTAATGAGTATTTTGAAATGCAAATTGTTAATATTAAAACTAAATAGCACATACTTAACTTTTTTGCTGGATCAGGGCCTTAGTCATGAAGAAACATAAAAGAATCAAAATTTGCTTTTAAAATTGAAATAAATATTTCCATTTCTCAAATACACACACTTTACTTAACTTTAGTCTCCATGCTGATTCGATACTTGGTTAAAGTACCCTTTATCAGCAGTTCAAACTTGAGGAACACTGGTGAAAGTTTGCTCTGCTGTTAGTCTATTCTTTTGTAGCTAAACTGTGGAGGAGATAATCTGTCACCTTTCATGAGCAACAAATTCACTGAATTACAAAAAACAATTTCATTAAGCTATCTTTTCTCACTATATTATTTACTACATTTCCCGCGAAAAGTAAAATCATTGAAAAATGTGGGCCTGAAATCCTGTCACCTTCTCTGACACCAAGAGACAAAGGATATGTGTGCATATGTATATATGGATTGTTTGGGGATTTTTGGTTTTGTTTGGATTTTTTGTTTTTTGAGTTTTTTAGGAATCTTCAAAGAGCTAAACACATTCCTATCTATCGTCCTAAATATTATTTATTACTTTCTATGGGACAAATTATGCTGTGATTGATCCTTGTGTAAATCCAGAGTAACTCTATTGACTTTCCATGCATAAAGTGGAGGATAACTTGCCCTGCATGGTCTAATTGTAAGTGCCCAAAATGATAAGATTACATTCAACCAGTGGTAAAAACTAATACATATATATTGATACAAGATTCAACTATTATCTCTGTTTTATTATTTATTTCCAGCAGTGCTCATAATGTGTGGGATACTTTCCATACACAGAAGAAGTCATTATCCCAACCTCGTGGAACAGATTTCCAGTTCAGTAAAACACTTATTATGTGATGAATTTTCTCGTCCTTACTCTGTATAACATCCTCCAGCTAGTCTGGGTCATAAAACAAATATATTTAATATAACCCACCTCTACTTCCACAGGGATAAAGATGTCTGAATTCTGCATGAATACTTTAAAGACTAGGAACCACAGATGAAACCCTTTTTCAGCTGCCTAAGGTGAATGAAGTAACATTTGGGAAGCCTAAAGCTCTATGCACTTTAAAATACAGCAACCAGACATTGCCAAGCCAATTTAAATATCTAGTTCTAGCCTATCGCATATTGTAAACCATAATAGGAATTGACACCTCATCCATTGCCAAAACCTTGTTTAAATATTATTTTAAACATAAAAGGCACATAGAATGAGATACCTCACTAGAGTTAAGCAAAGGAACACATACAAAATCATAAAAGTTACTGTTATCAGAAGAATTTTCTGTTTGTGATTCAATGTGAGAACCACACTCTCTGTCTCAATGAGATGTATGAAAGACCCTGCAATGAAGAAGAGTGATTTGTTGCCACAGATTTTCCCTTTAAAAATATTTACAAACTCTTTGCTTTCTCTACCTTTGCACATGGAACTGAACCTTGGAAGTCATGATTGTTTGCAACCCCTATAGTCTTCAATGACAGCTGTGGATGCTCAGCACCTCTCATAGTGAGGCAACAGATACTATAGTGTTGGGGTATGGTAGAACAAAAATCTTACAGGCTGAGTCTCTCCTCACTTTACACCCATTGGAATTACACTGGTGTAATTCCACTAGGCCTGATTCTCCATCAGGTTACTTTTGTTTTACACTACAAAATCTACACCAATGTAAAACTGGTACAATAGTGGAGAATCAGGCCCAGTGTTTACAGGGCAATTACTCCCAACTTACACTGGTGTGAGAAAAGAATCAGGCATATGATGTTCCCCTTTGAGTAACTGGCAAAAATTCCACAAATTCCAGGATGAACAATTTTGACCTAGGACCAGATTGTAGAGCCAGTGAGGCCATTTGGAACTTTGCCATTGATTTCAATAGGTGTGGGATCAGACCTTTCATGTAGAAGAGAATTGAGGTCCAGAAGTTTCTCATTCAAAATACTCTAAGGCAGATATAGACCATTCTAGCAATGGAATGGGACTGTAGTATAAGTGAGGATCCAGCCTCACGTTACATGAAGGGAACTTACCTAAAGATAAAAGCAAGATACATGTATTCTTCTTTCTGTAAAAACTAAAGAGCTTTCAGAAGAAAAAAAAAGAGGTGCAGAAAAAGTCAGCATGAAGTTTCAATGTTAAGCTTGATCATGACTCATACTGTTAGCAACATCTAACACTGACCCCATTACCAACAGATCAATATAATCAAAATTGCTATTCTGAAGTATGTTATTTGTCACTGTTAACAAGAAAAACATTAACGGTGTTCAGAGTGGGAAGAAACAAGCTGAGGGTTTTATCACATGCTGCTTCTAGCCCTGGGGCTGAGGAGCCGTGTACAAGATGGGGTAGATATAACAAAGTAAGGGATGAACATTGCAAAACAACACATTGAATCACAGCCTAAATATCATTTTTCTTCCTAATTGCTTTGTTCCTTTCTTTCAGATTTTATTTCTGTTAAACTTCTGTTTCATTCTTTCTATCTTGTTTCTTGTTATTGTGAAACAGTAAAATAGTTTAGGATAGGTGAAATGCTGGGGGAAAAAATAGACACCTATGAGCTGTTTCTCACCTTGAACACCCAGCATTAGAGAGATAGATGTTACCTGGGTGCCTCCTTCTCCATCTGCATTTAGTGTATTTACTTGAGATATCTGTTCACACAAGCAAGGCTGGGAGAAATGTCAACTGTGCTAATCAGGAGAAACAAATAGGTCAGCCTGAGTCACAGTTAGACCTGCCAAACTTCAGGGTTTCAGGTCTTCAGATTCGAAAATCCTAGGATCGCTGGCTATGACATAGTCATGGTTGGCAGAGGTGTCACAACGGCAGATGCTGCAACTATGAAAGTAACATTGAATTGGGAGTGGAAAAAAATTGAGAGAGAAAGACTGCTGAGGTTGAGACAGTGGATGGAGACCTGGAGATGGGGGTTCAGTTCCTAGCTCCACCAGTTTTCTTTTCTGAGGTTGGGCAAGTCACCCAATTTTTCTGTAGCTCTATTCCCACCTTTCTCCCACTTTTTTTCCCTTTTCTGTCTAGGTTTTAAGCAACTTGTAGCATGGACTCTCTCCTCGTGTGTTTCTACAGTGTCTAGCACCAGCACTTCTAGGAGCTATTGTAATACAAATTATTAATAAATAATGAAAATGAGGAACAGAGAGATGGGTCATGTCTAGGAAGGCTGCAAAGAGGAAGTCTTTGACTTCAATGCAGCTATACTCATTTATGCCCCCACACTCTGCTTTATTTTAACTCAGCCCAAAATTTCTTTATACAATGACGCTCCTTCTAAAGAGCATTTACATGATAATTTTTTAAGTGTTGTGGTTGGTGTCAATCCCCATAATACTTTCCCGAAATTACATTACAAACTGATTGAAAAAGAAAATCCCAGACAAAACACTCCACTCTGTACACTTCGAGAGAGGATAAGAGTACAAATAGGTGACAGTTATTAGTCATGTTGCTTAATGCCCTATTTCCTGACATAAAGACAAAAACAATAGAATCATAAAGTTGAAGTACAGCCTTGCTATTGTGTAGCAAATTGCATATTTGTGAGCTGAAGATGATACCAAGACCAACCCTGAAGTGCTGAGACAGTGAAAGACAACAGCAGCAAATATTTTAATCCAGTCAAACTCTTGAAAGAGATACCAGTATGTCTTCCATCTTCTGAGAGATTAGGGAAAGAGATTAATATACATTTCTCTGAACTGAAACACTTCTCTCTTACGCTCTCCTAAGCACCCTCATCCTAAGCACTTTCTTCTCAGCTCTGCCTGTTTCTCTCAGGTCAGCCAAGCAATCAGCAGCAGCAATAAGACCAGTAAGAACAGAAAATAAAAGAAGCCACAACCCGGCATCAAGAAGCGACCTTCCAGCCCAGCATTACTTTTGCAACATGTCATCATTGAGACTTAAACATCATTGGGAAGATGTGCTTTGTAAAGCCCTGCCAAAGATTAGATTTCAATTTGTACTTGAAATTATTTTAAGGTGATATGAAAACACTACTGTGATTAAGGTAGTAACTCATTCTGTTAAACACCAGAAGATTGTGTACTCCTGGGCAGAAGACATAAGGTAACCTTAGTAAACAGAGAGAAATAGTAAGCTATAATTTTTATTTCAGATTCTCAGTTTTCATTAATTTGCTTATTACGGAACTGCTCTTTAAAATAAACTGGTGGGTTTAAAAAGAAATATTATCGTTTTATACATAACTATTGAATGGCTTCTTTTAAGTAACTGATTTAAATACTTTCTTCAATTTCATAGGAGTCAGGTAAAATTGCTTATCTCTGCCCATTCAAAAACTGTTTAGGTAATCAATGATGATGAAAACAGGACCCAACAACTCTTAAAAGACATTCTCTTGTCTTTCTGTAAACTGTTTACTTATGTATGATACACTAAGGGTATGTCTTCACTACCAGCTGGATTGGCGGGTAGCGATCGATCCAGCAGGGATTGATTTATCATGTCTAGTCTAGACACGATAAATCAATCCCCGAGCACTCTCCCGTTGACCAGCTCAGCGAGAGGTGCAGGAAGAGTCCATGAGGGAGTGGCAGAAGTCGACTCACCGTAGTGAAGACACGGCAGTAAATAGATCTAAGTACGTCGACTTCAGCTACATTATTCATGTACCTGAAGTTGCATAACTTAGATCAATCCCCCCCACCAGTGTAGACCAAGGCTAAGACAGGACTCACTACTTACAGAGGAATTATATGCTTTGCTCTCAGTTTACCTACAGAAGAACATCCCCACCAAGGCAGACCACTCTTAGGCCTTGTCTACACTGCCACTTACAATGTTGAAACTTTCTTCACTCTGGGGTGTGAAAAAACACCCTCCCACCAACCAATGCAAGTTTCAGTACTGTAAGGTGGCAGTGTAGAGAGTGCTACAGTGCTGGGAGCCGTACTCCAAGTGCAGGAACTATTCCCCTTGCGGAGGTGGTTTATTACTGTGCCGGGAGAGCTCTCCCACAGTGCTGGTGCCACAACTACACAACCATGTTAAAGCGCTGCTGCGGCAGCGCTACTGCAGCAGCACTTTAATGTCAGCTGTGTAGACATGACTTCTATGGCCTTGTCTATACCCACAAGTTTCTGTGCAGTAAAGCAGCTTTCTGTGGTGTAAGTCCCGAGGTGTACACACTGCCAAGCCACTTAGTGCGCAGAAGCTGCGCAGTTGCAGTGCTGTAAAAAAACACCGTGATGAGAGGCGTAGGGCTTTCTGCACTGGGGCTACAGCACCACAGCATAGACACGTTGGTCAATTATAGTGCTGTGATTGGCCTTTGGGAGGTGTCCCACAACGCCTGTTCTTGCCTCTCTGATCATCAGTTTGAACTCTACTGGCTTCAACTACCGCGAGCCCCACCCCTTAAATTCCTTGGAATTTTTGAAAGTCCCCTTCCTGTTTGCTCAATGACTCATGCAGTGGTCCCAGCACATCTTTCCAGGTGGCCACGCCTGCTGCACGCACAAGGCGATCCCCTGCTTGGAGCAATGAGGAGCTGCTGGACCGCATCAGCATTTGGGGAGAGGTGGCTGTCCAGTTCTAGCTGCGCTCCAGACGTAGGAATGATGATATCTACGGACAGATTTCATGATGCATGACAGAAAGGGGCCATGACCAGGACACATTGCAGTGCAGGGTCAAAGTGAAGGAGCTGCAGAACGTCTACCTAGGCGCAGGAGGCAAACTGCTGCTCCAGTGCTGCACCCATGAGTTGCCAGTTCTACAAAGAGCTGGACGCAATACTTGGTGGTTACCCCTTCTCCACTGTGAAGGCCACTGTGGATAGTTTGGTGGCTCGCGTGCTAGTCAAGAGTGGACCAAGCCAGGAGGAGGAAATCTTGGACAAGGATGTGGAGGGAGAGGGGGACCCAGAGGCAGAGGACAACTTGGAGGTCAGAGCGGCATGCAGCCAGAAGCTCTTCTCTACCCCGGAGGAGGCTAGTCAGTCACAGCAGTTGGATCCTGGCAAAGCACAAACAAGAGAGCAGGTCCCTGGTAAGTGGCTTTGATTTTGGGAATCGCTGAAGCGAGTTGTTGGAGGCAGAAGAGTTGCACAAAGCAGGCTTTTGTCTGTATGATGCACGTACCACCACATGTCTAGTCTGAGTGGCAGAACAGGCTATTGATTGACTCCCTCACTTCACGGGAATCTGCCTCAGAGATCTCCACAAAACAATCATGGAGATACTGGGCAATCTTCTGCCACAGGTTCTTTGGCAGAGCTGCTTTGTTTCTTGCCTCATTAAGGGTAACTTTCCCAGGCCACTCTGCTGTCACCGGAGGGGACCATTGCTGCACACAGGCGAGATGCATAAGGGCCAGGGTGGAAGTCACAGTCTTGGAGAAGACCCTCCCTTGATTCCCTGCTTTCCCTCAGCAGCGAGATATATTCCATAATGAACACAGCCTGTGGAAAATGTGGGTACAGGAATGATTATCAGGCCCCCCCCTACAGTGCTGGTTCTCCCCAAGAGCCACATGCCCAGTGTACAGCAGGGCCCAGGAAGACTCATTTATCCTGCCTCTGTGGCTACTCAGTATTTTGGGGGTCTTGTGGCTCATGAGTGCTTGCCTCTGATCAGCCAGTTAGTGACAGGTGTGTGAGTACTGGCTATATTTTAAATCACTGAATCAGTGTTCTCTGCGTTGCAAACAATACTGCTTCTGTAAAATGTTGCATTTAAACTTCACAGAGATGACCTTGGGAGATGAGCCTTCCTCTTTGTTATGAACAGCTGCGCAGAATTAGAAAGCGGCCACGAGGAACTAAGGAGGACTTTCTGTGTGATGTCATGATGCACTCCACGGCCGAAAAACAAGAATTGAAGGAGTGGCAGGACAGTGAGAATAGGGACCGAAAGAAGAATGTGGCACGCCAGAACGAAGCCACGAAGCGGCTCTTAAACGTTATGGAGGACCAAGCAGACATGCTCCAGGCACTACTAGCACTGTAAACTAAGCAGCTCTGCGCCCACCCTCTCCTGCAGCTGCTGTCGCAAAACTCCTTCCCATGGGCCCCCCAGATACAGTCAACACACTCTTATCAACCTGTTGACTCCAATCTGTACCCACTGCATTCTGCTCCTGCCCAATCACAATCCAGCCCTGCAAACTCCCAGTTACCCACTGCACTCAACACCCTCTTTCTGCAATTTAGCCCTGATGAAGTACAGTACCTGCTGCACTGTACTCCAAAAGACAAAGATGAATATGATACCAGGACATACACAAATCTTTAACCGTCCTGGGACCCCACCTCCTCCTGGGACCCTCCCTTTCCCCTACCCCCACCCCCACAGTGCTGATGTGTTTTTTTGTTTCTCTCTCCCCTCCGGTTGTTGTTTTTAAATAAAATACACCTCTACCCCAATATAACACTGCCCTCGGGAGCCAAAAATTTTTACCACGTTATAGGTGAAACCGGGTTATATCAAACTTGCTTTGATCCACCAGAGTGCACAACACCCACCCCCGGAGCACTGCTTTACCACATTATATCCAAATTCGTGTTATATTGGGTCGTATTATATTGGGGTAGAGGTGTAACTGTTTTGGTTTAAAAGCAATCTTTATTCCATTAATTGAAAGCAAACAGAGCCCTGCAAAGCAACAGGCAATTTTCTTAAACCTTCATAGTGCATTATCTGCACCAACCACAATCACCTCCTAGCATTACAAGTACTTCACTCCTGAGCATAGCAACAAATATTAGCGGCTTTCAGCTTCAACTTGCTGCCTTAAAGCATCCCTGATACTTAGGGCCCTGCGCTGTACCCCTCTAATAGCTCTGATCTCTAACTCTTGAAATTCAGCCTCCAGGCACTGAGCCTCAGCGGTCCAGCCCTAAGTGAAGCTTTCACCTTTCCCTTCACAACTATTATGGAGCATACAGCACATGGCTATAAGCATAGGAATATTGTCATCGGCCAGGTCCAGCCTCCCATATAGGCAGCACCAGTGGGCCTTTAAACAGCCAAAAGCACACTCAAAAGTCATTCTGTACTTGCTCAGCCTGTTATTGAACCACTCCTTGCTCCTGTCAAGATTCCCCATGTATGGCTTTATGAGCCACGGCATTAAGGGGTAGGCAGGGTCTCCTAGGATCACAATCAACATTTCGACTTCCCCTACCATGATCTTCTGACCAGGAAGAAAGTCCCTGCTTGCAGCTTCCTGAACAGGCCAGTGTTCCAAAAAATGCATGTGTCATGAACCTTTCCAGACCAGCCTGTGTTAATGTCTGTGAAACACCCACGGTGATCCTCAAGTGCCTGGAGAACCATAGAGAAATACCCCTTCCAATTAATGTACTCAGTGGCTAGGTGGCCTGGTGGCAGAATTGGAATATGCGTCCCATCTATCACCCCTCCTCAGTTAGGGAAACCCATTTGTGCAAAGCCAGCCACAATATCATGCATGTTATCCAGAGTCACAGTTCTTCTGAGCAGGATGTGATTAATGGGCCTGCAAACTTGCATCAACACGATTCCAACGGTAGACTTTCCCACTCCAAACTGGTTAGCGACTGATCGGTAGCTGTCTGAAGTTGCCAGCTTCCAGATTACAATAGCCACCTGCTTCTCCACTGTCAGGGCAACTCTCAATCTCGTGTCCTTGCGCCGCAGGGTGGGGGCTAGCTCATCACACAGTCCCATGAAAGTGGCTTTTCTCATCTGAAAGTCCTGCAGCCACTTCTCGTCATCCCATACGTGCATGACAATGTGATCCCACCACTCAGTGCTTGTTTCCTGAGCTCCAAAGCAGTGTTCCACTGTGATCAGCACCTCTATGAATGCCACAAGCAATCTCGTATCATAGCTACTACATGTGGCGAGATCAATGTCACACTCCTCTTGCCTTGATTAAGGAATAACTCCATTGCCACTCGTGACATTTTAGTAAGAGTGAGCAACATATTGGTCCACAGTGCGGGATCCATTCCTGCCGACTGAAGAGGCAGAATGCACAGTACACAAACTGTTGAAAGATGGCACCAAATGCAGATGGAAGCACAGGGATTGCTGGGATGTGAAGCAATGCATCATAGGGCATTGGAACAGGACCCTGGATGCCCTGTGACTCCCTCTGCCTTCCCACAACTGTTAGCAGCAGCAGAAGAAGAGATGCTCTGTGGGATAGCTGCCTAGAGTGAATCGCTCTGAATACTGCTGCAAGTGCTGCAAGTGTGAACACATTATTGTGCAGGCAACTGACAGTGTGAACATACAACAGTAGTTTCCCTTCAGCGCTCTCTGAGCAGCGCTGTAACTGCCGGTGATGTAACTCTGATGGTGTAGATGTGCCCTATGAAAGCTCTCCATTGAGAGATGTACCGAAAAGACTGTAACTGAAGTAACCATTGTTTACTGCTTGCTTTTGTTGTGATTTTATTTTGTTTTTGTCTTTTTTTATTAATAGTCAATCTATAATTGTGGATCTTTTGCTTGTCTTTAATTTTGGTATTTCCTAATGTGTAATAAGAACCCCAAGTTACTGAAATATTGGTTTTTTTCCCCCCACGAATTGATATTAAGGCTATTAAGTTGTGGTTTGCCTTGTCTTGTTTCTGTAGAATATACATTTTTAGTAATTTTCGGGAGAAAGTTACTTTCTCACCAAAAACTGAATGAGACAAGGGTGTCGTGGAAAAAATATTAAACCTGAGTTCATTTTTTGATGAGTTACAAGTTTGGTTGATAAAAGTAACTGAGTAGATGTACTACACTTAGATTTTTGTAAGGTGTGTGATTTAGTACTTTGCAACATTCTGATGAAAATTTTAGCACTATCCAATACTGATAAAAGACATATGAAATAGATGAAAAATTGACTAACTACCAGATCTCAAAAAGTAGTCAGCAAATGGAGGTACTTGCAGGGGTGAGGGTTCTGCTAAGTCCAGTTCAACAGTTTAATCAATTAGCTGCAAGAAAATATAAAGTCACTGGTTATAAAATTTGAAAATGACACAGATTGGAGGAATGGTAGATAAGAATGAGGGACAGTGTAGCCATACAGAGTTGTCTGGACCACTTGAATTCATACAAAATGCATTTTAATACAGCCAAATGCAAAATTATACATCTAGGAACAAGAAATATAGGCCATACCTACATACTAGGGGAATGTGTCCTGGAACAAGATGAGTCTGACTGCAGGGGTCATAATGGATAAGCAACACAATGTGAGCTCCCAGTGTGATGCTATCACAAAAAAAAACCCCAACAACAACAAAAACCCATCCTAATGTGGTCATTGGGGGGTACAAATAGGAGCAATAAGCAGGAATAGGAAGGTGATTTTACTTCTGAATATGGCAATGGCATGAGCAACACTAGACTGCTGCATTTAGTTCTGGTGTCCACATTGTAAAAAGATTATTGAAAAACTGGAGAGGGTACAGAAAGGACCGCAAACATGACTTGAGGACCGGCGAAAATGCTTTACAGTGAGAGACTTAATGAGATTGCTCTGTTTAGCGTAGCAAAAAGATGATTTCAAGGTGACTCAATTACAGTACCTTCACAGGAAAAAAACACTGGCTACTAAAACGGTTTTTTAATCTGATGGAGAAAGCCATCACAAGAACAAATGGCTGGGAACTGAAACCAGACAATCTAAATTAGAAATAAAGTCTTGATTTTTTAACAATTAAGATTATTAAACATTGGGGGAAAATTACCAAGGAAGTAATGTATTCTCCATCTCTTGATGTTTTCTGATAAAGACTGGATGCTCTCCTGTAAAATGTGCTTTATCCAAAAGTAAAATATGCTTTAATCAAACATAAGCTCCATATGTCAGGAATAAGGATTTGCAGCTGCACCTGCCCAGTCTTCGGGAAGCCTGTGAGCACAGCTGGGCCACAGTAGGGCCCTCTGATTGACCACTCCACCAGTTTGGCCAAGGAAGTCAGTAAGCCTGAGCTTAAGCCCAGCAGAAACAACTGATCTTCAACTGTTCAATGCACGTGGCTACAGCTGTGATCTCTCCTGTGCCTACGCTGCTACTAGCCTTACTCCTGTTCCATTTCAGCGCTTGGTTCCTGGCCCTTGGCTCTGATTCCTGGTCCCTATTTCTAGCTCTGACTGCCTCTGCTCTGGTACTCATGTGCCAATTCCATCACTAGATAAGGGTAACTGTGAAATTTAAGGACTTTTGAAGACAGACTAGATCAGCAGTTCTCAAACTGTGGGTCAGGACCCCAAAGTAGGTCGCAACCCTGTTTTAACAGGGTCTCCAGGGCAGGCTTACACTTGACTGGGGCCCAGGGCCAAAGTCTAAGCCCCACCTCCCGGGGCCGAAGCCAGAGCCTCACCACCCAGGGCTAAAGCCAAAACCTGAGGGCTTCAGCCCTAGGTGGTGGGCTCAGGTTACAGGCCCCTTGCCTGTAGCTGAAGCCCTTGGGCTTTGGGCCCGCCCTCCATGTGGGGCATCGGGGTTCAGGCTTTGGTTTTGACCCCCCCTCCGAGGCAGCAGGGCTCGAATGGGCTCAGACTTCGGTGCCCCCTCTTGGGATCATGTAGTAATTTTTGTGTCAGAAGGGGGTTGCAGTGCAATGAAGTTTGAGAACTCCTGAACTAGATGATCTAATGGCCCCTTATGGCTTTAAACTTCATGAATCTAATCTATGAATGTAATTGAAGAGTGTTTCATAATGCATCTGCCCTAAAATCTATGAGTCCGAGTCTAATTATGAGAAGGAGTTAAAATAAAAAAACACCACTACCACCTTTGTACAGCAGGGAAAAAAAGGAAACAAAGCAAAAACGTATCTTTGCAATCAACATTATTGGAAAGTATCTGGATACACACAGAGAGATTCTACCTGTGGTTTATTCTTTATGAGAAATGATTCTCTCTGTGACTAAGCCTGAGGGGAAAATTGCAAAAAAATGAAAAAGTTACCTTCTGCACATGCTCAGGTGTTGCATCTCCTGAGATGTTAACAGCCTAATTAAGACCTGCTTCTTTCTGGGACGTTACTAGGGTACTGGGTGAAGAGCACATTCTCCTGGCCTGACTTGACCATGGGTTCAGCAGGAAAAAGGGTTGCTCTTGACTGTTGGGACAATTTAATTAAGGGAAATGCAAGTGTCTTATTGAAATATCAACCTCCCCACAACTTCCCTCACACACATACTCACACCCACAAGAGTGATTGAACTCTCCACAGTTATCATCTGTAATTTTCTGCATATTCTAAATTATCATTGAGAAGATTCACAATGTAAACTGATATGCTGCTGCCTCTGCAGAAAACAGACCTCAGCCAAACAATAGCATCAGAAAAGATACAAAATCACCCCTCACAGGCCCCATTCAACTCATTTTTCTAGATGTGACTTTCAAAGCCTACAAGGGACATTTAAAATGCCAACATTATTAAAAACAGGCAGTTTCTCTTTCCTTCTACTACTTGTATTATTAAAAAAGGAAAACAAGTACAAAAAATCAGTAATGGAATATTAAGATTAATAACTTAAATGCTCCAAACTCAGGAAATTAAAATATTATTGTCCTCATAACATTTATTCCCTCTCATTACACATACTGTACACACTTAGGTATAAATTTCACAGCCCAAAAGTATTTGCAAGGATTGTGTACGCAGCATAGGGGAGGCAAGATTAGGATGTTTGAGAACCTTAGCTTTTTCATTTCCTGATTTTTCCATGTTTAAAGCTGTAGACTTGGAGTTTTGTAGGCATAGTTTTTGTGTTTAATATCTGTGTGTATGTATATAAAGCACAGCACGTACAGCACTAATAATGAATATTTACTAGCACTTCAACTGCCAACAGAAAAAGCCAAAGAAATAAGCTCTGAGACCCAGGATTCAGGTCATGTCTCAAGGATGACATATTTCAGGTGAATAGGTGGAAGGAGGGCAGAAGATAGCCAGCTGGCTCCAGTGAAATTGAATCCTCTGTCCCAGCTGGCCAAAAAAATAACATTGGTTTTAACTTTGGAGGCCATTGCCTGCCTGCCTGCTTACTAAGGGAAGACCAGAAAAGTTAAGAGCAAAATTCTATATCCAAATATTTTCCCTGTCCATCTGGGCTATGTCTTGTGTATAACTATGTTTGCCAGTTTTAAAGTATTGTATGGAGCAATATACTGAATCGGACTGCTCAGCTCTTGTCACTCATTGCATTTGTAACTCAGGTCTCATTACCTTTTTGGCAGGTAGTAAAGAGGGGTGGAAGGTAGATCTGACAATCCTTTTAAAAAAGGAACAAAAAAAACCACTGAGACCACATGTTCGAAATCCCTCTTCACCACTTGCAATTGTCTGACCTCAGAAGGACTGGTTATGTCATTGGGTACAATCATGGCCAATGTACCCTGCAGCAAATCGGACCTGGATTCTGCAAAAAGAGTTCCTGGTTTCTGTGACACCCTAGTGTTGAATTGTGCAGCAGTTTCAAGTATATTTTTAATGGATATTTTTACTGATTTAACTAATAAAACTGAATAAAACAATCGGTGCAATATTCCTCTTTTCCACTTGCCTTACAGCAGTTGGTGTAGAGGGCACTGCTGAATGCAAATAGTAAAGTATCGCAGATTTTTGTACCAATAATGAATACCTGTTCATAGAAGTTTTACAGATGAAGAAAAGAAGACAGTCTCACCCAAGATCATAAAGCAGGTCAGCAGTGGGCTGGGTATAGAACACAAATTTCTTGACTTCAGTCTTCTGTGCAAACCAGTTAGCACTATCCCTTCCCTTATGCTTACAATTTAGCAAAAAGAAACATTGGTGCAGTGTAATGATGTTTGGATCCATCTCGATAGAAACCCAGAAGTCAGATATTGCTCTGAACTTCATGGATGTGCAGACTAGGGCTGGAAATCTTGAAAACCGCAAACTCAGGTGGAATTTCTGTCTGAGTCTGAAATGTCCAGCCCTAGTCCGCACATCCATGAAGTTCAGAGCAATATCTGACTTCTGAGTTTTTATTGAGATGGATCCAAACCTCTGAGCCTCATTATTACAAAGGGGTTGTCTCAATTGTGGATATTTACACTAATGTAATTACATCATTACACTGCACCAATGTGAAACAGTGCTTGTGCCTTACTATCATACCAGGAGCAGTGTATTAGGGATTTGCACCATAGACAAGCCTCTTTTCATAGCACCTATGGGCTCACTAGGCTCAGCAGCCGTAGGAATTATGTCACTCAACAGTTCCTCTAAATACTCATAGAATTCTTCAAGATCCTAAATCCTCTGTATGATACTGTAACTCTGTAATGTGGAATTCTTCCATCTGGACCAAATATTCCTTCCTTGCACAAACCACTCTGTAGCCATTATTGCAGATTAGAGTACATTGGCCTCAGAAGTTGCTGCATAACACCATTCTCCAGCCAACACAAGAGTGGGAGAGAATTTACATTGTTGCAGATCCACTAGTCACACTCCTACACGACCAATGGGCTGCCTATGGTATTGATTTAAGAGGAATAAAGTGGCCCAAAGAGTCAAAGGTGTTGACTTGACCCTGTGATAGTCCAACATTAAAGAGCATCAAACAGGGTCAGAGGTTGGGTAAACAGAAACCTTAGCCTGCTTAGTCCCCCATAGCGCAAACATTATTAAAATTATTTTATTCTTTTATCCTTTTGTTAAAGATATGCAAAAGAAGGGGAAACAGTTAAAGCATTTGAAATGTAAGTTATTAAATAAAGCTTTTATTTTTAACAAGGTTCCTTTTTTTTCTTTAGCTGGAGAACTTTCAGAATGACAAAAAAAACTTTGTCTGATATTGTTTTAGATATCTATTAAATATGGTAATAACTATCCTTTTGGGGAAAAGAGAAGTTAGTTAGTATTAAATTTCTATCACTTTCTAGAAGACAAAACACACACAAAAGGGGAAAGAAAAAAACAGAGAAGAGAAAAAAATGCAATTTTTGTCTCTGATGTTGACTACCACTTGCAGCCTCACTGCTGCAAAACCAGAGACACAGCTCATAGTCTTATTAGCCATTTTGAGACCTGGCAAACTTGTACCAGCATTGGTTTTTTCAGGGCACTGCCTTACTCATCACAGCGTTACAGCAATGTTGCAAAATATGCAGTCTTGGCCAGCTAAGTCAGATTCTTATTAATCAGAAGAAACAAGGCAAGGGATAGGAAAGAAGAAATAAGGTAGAAAAGGAAGAGGACACATTTGGGGCAGGAGGCAGAGACGAAATCTCACATCCCAGGTGAGACTGGCCATGAACAAATTCAGGCTGGAAATTAGAAAGTTTCTAACCATCAGAAGAGTGAGGTTCTGGAACAGCCTCCCACTAGGAGTTGGAGGAGGGGCACAAATAACTTAATTACTTTGAAAAAGAGTGGGACAAATCTATGCATGCAGCTGCATGATAGGGTTGCTTGTGATGGTGGGGGGTATAGCTCAGCAGTCCTGGGGCTCTCTTCTGGCTTATGTCTTATGTCCCTGAAAGCTCATGCTTCAGAGTTTCAGAATTTCCCCACCAGCCACGATGTATACTGGGTTGTTGGGTTTTTTAATCTTCTTCCTCTGAAGCATCAGGAATTGCTACAGCTGGAGATGGGACAGTAGATGGGGAGGAGCAAGGCTCAGAGGTAGTGCCAAGCATTCATTCTCTCATTTGCTTGGCTGGCTAGTTTTGCTCTTATGCTCAGAGTCTAACTGTTCGCTGTACGTGGGGTAGGAAGGAATTTCCCCCTGGTCGGACGGTCAGTGACCTTGGGCAGGTTTTGCCTTTCTCTGCCACATGTGGGTGAAGTTCACTTGCCAGGATTATCTGGCTATATCTCACTTGAGCATTTCCCTGCCACTGCAGGGGCCCTCTGGCACTGGTGCACCTGCTGTTCTCTGCCTGTGATGCATAACAGTCTAGTCTGCTATGGACCATAATACTTAGTCTAATTTTGGTTGTTAGGGTTAGTGTGCGGGTGTTGGTGGCCTGAGATTTACAGGAAGTCAGAGAAGATAATCTAGTGGTCCCTGCTGGCTTTAAACTCTATGACTATGTTTGGGATTTAGCCAGAGCCAGTGGAGGTGACATACATTTGCGTCCCTTTTTTGGGCCTGGTCTAGTCAGGACATCTTTTAGGATTAAGAGGAAGACAGTCCAACATTCCACAAGACATTGAGGGTGGAAGACATGATAACCCTCAGTGTAGCTGCTTTTTCTGTCAATTTTTCCCCCAATTTTTTTTATATATTCCCAAGAGAAGTGTTGAGCAGAATAGCCCATTTTTTATTTTGTTGTTCATTAAAAGGCCTAATTTGAGATACACCAATTGTTGTTCACTGAGTTTCAGTCTTACACTGTTCTTGTTTACCAGGCATGATTTTAGCAGTCTTTAGTTACATTAGTAGTCCTTTCTGTTTGGACTATTTCACTTGTTCTGGTGGTTTGCTGTTTTTTGGGGTGGTTTTTTTTTGGGGGGGGGGGCACATTTGCCCATCAACATTTTTTGTGACAGGTTATTGTGACATTTTATGAACTTTTACTCACTTTTCACATTTAAGCTCACAGGGTAAATTCGTAGAACCAATTATCACAACACACCCCATACTGAAAATCTCCCATCTTGCTGCTGTGGATCAAGAGGATAGTTCTGCAATGTGTAGGGAGTTTGGCCTCCTATACAGATGCTGTATGCATCCTACCCCTCTACCTCAACCAAACTATGCTGGGTTCACTGCCATTTGAGCCATACACAGCTTCGGAGTGACGGTAGGAAAGGAGGTCTTAATTATTTAAACTCTCTCACTGGTCTGGCCACAGTCCCAGTTGTGAACTCTATCGCCTCTAAAAGAAAGATACTATTTCTGCTTCTTTACTACAACAGATGCACATTTCCTAAAATCATAGACTGCACTAGGCCTCCAACTGCCTTCCTTGAGAGCTGGTCACACTAGATAGTTTATGCTACCCTCTGTAATAGCTTCCTGAATCACCATGATAGCTCAACTAACTAATCTATTCCAGATGAGAGCAAAAACAGAGATAAATGGCACCGATGACTAAAACCACATGATTGAATAAAGATGCAGTCTCCATCAGCTTTCTGAGTGAAGTCAGCCCATATCTAACACAGCCAACAATTTTTTAAAAAGTGAATTGAAAAATAAAGCATCTGTAATGTCTGGCTTCTTATCTGACACTCCAGATTCCCTCCTACATATACTCTCTTATCTATCTCCTTTACACAGAAGTGGAGATTTTCATTTTTGATCAGTAAGAAGGAACAACATCCTACAGTAGACATGAAGTGGTCCAAAAAACCCAAACAGGCAGACGGTTGGCCAGTGAAGTTGGTGAGCACCAATCTACATCCCCTACCTATCTTTGGTCCATCCTACTTATTTCTTTGATCAAACTGTGGGCCAACAAAACCTAGATTTTCAGTAATTTGCATTTATGTTTAGTAACTGCATATGTTTAGTAACAGTCAGCAACCCTTTGATCTCTATGAAACATGAGGTGGAAGTCAGCTTCTGACAACACCAAAAAATAATCAAATTTATGATGAAAAATGGGTCTCACTGATTGGAAACACTTTAATTCTGGAAAAATACAGTCCTATGAATGATATACACCTGTTTCTCATGTTTTAGCTCTTCTTTTAGCTTTGATTTATGTGTGCCATAAAACTGTAATTCACCAGTGAAGAATGAAACACGTATTAACTTTCTATACAGTACTTACACTTTCTACATCAGATGCTCCTTTTTCATCATAATGGGACATACTGGGAATCCTAGAGCCATGAAGATTAATGGGATGCATGCTTTTATTGGCAAAATTACCTAGGTTCTTAAGCAGGATCCCATAATGCACAAGATCTAGTAAACTTTCATATTAATTAGAGATCTGTAAAGGGTTTATTGGTAGCAGTTGAAGTTAATGGGAACATCATTTTTCATCATCCATCATTCCCCGAGAGGCAGACTAAGTAGACTAAAGGGATTCTAGTAACAATGCCTGATAAAGGAAGTCTGAAATGCTGTAGTGCTTTCAACCAATAAAATTTAGGTGGATTCACATCTGCTAAAATGCATGATGGAGTTGTGACTGTGTGCCTGGGATGGACCAAACGGAGAATGCCACACTCAGGGCAGACTGTAAGAATCAATTTTATAATTTGACAAAAACAATTTTTAAAAAGTCAGTTTTGATTCATATTGAACCAAATTTGGGGGATGGGCAATTTTTTTTTTGGTTGGCCACCAAATGGAAAAAATCAGTTATTCACTCAGCTCTACCTCTACCTGCAGAGAGGTCTTCACAAAGCCATCACCACAACTGGCACTGAGTGGAACCCTGGTTCATAATCTCAGCCAAGGCACCATAGACAGAAACAAATGGGCATGGAGGCTGGATTTCTCTCTCATTCCTAGATTTGGTCCATGAGTAGATATACAGTTTGAGCAGTGGGGGAAGTCTTATGCCCTGCCACCTATTGTGTAGGTGAAGAGGACTGCAGTCTCATGGACTGCAAATCTGGCATCTTTACATACACTAACTCTCAAAAATTGTAAACAGAATAAAATGCAAGGACATACCTATTAGCTGCTTGAATCTTACAATAGCCAGATCTGAATGTAACGGCAAAAACAGTTTTTACAAACTAGAAGATCAGATGGGTATGTTTGCTCTGACTCAGCCTCTCACATTGTCAGTCTAGTGCAACTATCTACTGTCAAATGGGGTAACATGAAAAGACAGAAGTCAGCAAGTTGCCCTGTTAAAAGCCTTCTCCCGGCCAAACACCAAAAATTTCTGGGTTCTCATTGTTGCAGATTAGGATAGGCAGCATGTGTCAGGAGCATGTGAAACAAATTTGAAATGTTTGCTTTGGATGGAGTCATCTCAATGCATTATGAGTAATAAATATTTCTTTTGGATAGCTCTGTCCCTCTTTCTGCTGCAAGGGAAGGCCAGTCCGTGACACACCAAAACAGTTTAATTATTTATTAAAGGATAAGCACAGTTATTTTCTTTCACAGTAAGAGAGCCAGCAGAGTTTAGCTCACAAAGAGTAAAAAGCAAGCTGTGACAGGGAGCAGCAAAATGAACAGCAAGAGGTCAGTTTAGAACTTTAAATATTTAAGGTATGTGGATTGGAAATGGTATCACTATGAAGCTGTGCTAGACTTTAAGTGTAAACTTCTTTTTGCTTTACTGTGTATAGAGCTCACCTATTAAATTCCAGAGACACATTCCCATTGGAAACTACAGCCTCTGGTTCTCAGACTTCCAAATAAATGTTTTGCTAGTTAAGGCCCAATTCAGCAGAGCATTTAAGCATATGCATCATTGTCTAGGGATGCTTAAGGGCATCCCTGTTCAACAAAGGAATTAGGCCCCTGTTCAAGGAGGATGCTTAACTTTAAGACCATGCTTAAATCCTACTGAAGTCAATGAAATAAACATGTACTGACTGAATATCATCTCTATCCCATAATTTTTGCACCTATTTTCAATTTTCCATGAATCCAAGCCAAACTTGTCCTGTCCACCATCAGACAGAAGCATGGAGACAGCACCGCTCTGCTCGATAGTCATAAGCATTGCGAACACAGGGTGCATGATCTTCTAGTACTTGTAGAGCCCACAAGAAGAACTGCGGGGGGGAGGGACCATGACAAATTCTTGGCAGTCAGTTCACTGTGGGACATAGCAAGAACCAGTTGAAAATTGTTGTTGGTGTTCACGGAGCAGCTACAAACAGTAGAACCCCACTTCTGGGTCTGAGAAATGAGCATTGGCTGGTGGGATTGCATCATAATTCAGGTTTGGGATGATGAGCTGTGGCTGCAGAACTTTCACATGTGAAAGGCCAGATTCCTGGATCTGTGTGCCAAACTCACGTCAGCCATCCAACTCAGGGACATCAAAACGAGAGCTGCACTGTCAGTGAAGGAGCAGGAGCTGCAGGGAGAGAGAGGAGGAGCCACCTCTTATGTACCTCTCTAGCACCCCCAGGAGCCTGGACTGATTAACACCAGCTTCTCAGGGAGCTTTCTGTTTCCTGCTGCTTTCCACTTGAGGAGAACAGGCAGTTAACTGAAGTAGTATGAGCCAGTTAGGCCCTTAAGATGTTGATATCTTCCCTCACTCAAGCCCTGCTACCAGCCTGCTTATTTGTCCCCTTCAACTGAGTGTTGAGAGCCACTACAGCTGGCACAGAACAGTCATGAGTGAAAGAAGAAAATGTGCCTCTGGGGTGGCATTCAGAAAAAGAAAGCAAGCAAAGGAAGCTTTTCTATCTAAGCAGGAAGGAGCTCTCCTGAGATACATAGACACAAATGTTCCGGCCCCAGTGAGGATACGAGTAGTGAGCAGATGCCTGATCTTCCAGTTAGTCAGAGTGCAGGTGACCTGGCAGCTACTACAGCATCCATATCTCCATCTCAAATGGATGTAACCATGCACATTCCTGAAGAAAAGTGTAGATTAGAGAAGAGTGTGGTGGAGGGGCAAGAAACAGCTGCTGCTGAGTTTAGTTCCTTAAGTCTAGATGATCCAGGACTGTGGACCCACTTGAGCAGTAGCCTGAGGGACTTCCTTGTACTGCAGGGGCCACAGCAAGTGAAAAACTTCATGTTCCCCAAAGACAATGAAAATAGAAGTTTCCATCCAGCGCATTACTGCCGTGAAATCCCCAATGGTGACAAAGTGGAGAGGCCACAGCTTATGTACTCAAAAACCCAGAATGCTGCATACTGTCTTTGTTGCAAACTCTTCCAGTCTAATGTTCCAGCCATATTAGGTTCTATGGGAACAAAGGACTGGAAAAATCTGGCTAGGAATCTGGTATACCATGAGAAGGCAGTAAATCACCAGAGAGCATTCCATAGGTGGAAAGAGCTTGAGATGAGACTAAGGTTAAAGGCCACCATAGATGATCAGCCTCAAGAGAAGATTGCATCAGAGTTTCTTTACTGGCAAAATGTTCTGAAAGGCTCGTTGCCATTGTGGGAATGCTTGCTACCCAAAACCTAGCACTGCATGGCACTTCAGATCAGCTGTATGTGCCAAACAATGGAAACTTTCTTAAAATTGTGGAGCTGATGGCTGAGCTTAGATGCTCCTAGTACAGCATCAAAAAGAGTCACCACCCAAGAAACATACACACACCACTACCTTGGAAAAATAAATTAAAAATGAGAACATATAGTTACTGGCAATAAAAGTCAAACAGAAGATTGTGGCAGATCTGAAGTCAGCAAGATATTACTCTGTTATTCTGTACTGCACACCTGATGTCAGCCATATGGAACAAATTACTTTAATGGTGTGTTTTGTAACAACGCAACCTAGTGAAAATGTCCCTGCAACGACAACTGTCAGAGAGCATTTTCTAGAATTTATTGACATTGATGATACTACAGGAGCTGCTATGAGAAATGCGCTTCTTAAAAAGCTGGAAGAACAGAAGAGTGCAGACACAGATCAGAGAGTTAAACTCTTGAGCTTTTTTTGTCCCATGCAGTTCTCATTCATTGAACTTGATGGTCAGTGATGCAGCATCAGCTTCTAGTGAGGCTGCTGAATTTTTTAATGTAATTCAAAACATGTATGTATTTTTCTCTGCATCAACTGATCAATGGAAAATTTTGAAGCAACATGGGAAATCTTCTTTGACACTGAAACCACTGAGTGCCACATGATGGGAAAGTCAAGTGGAGGCGATAAAGCCTATCAAACACCAAATTGAGAAGATAGATGATGCCATAGTTGCCATTATGGAGGATAATGCTATGACAGGAACTGTTCATGGGAGAACTGTAGCAGAAACGGAATCACCAGAAACATACATAACTTCAAATTTTTGTGTGGCTTAGTGTTGTGGCATGACATACTGTTTGAGACTCCAAGGTGTTGTCCTTGATATATCTGGAGCAATGGAACAACTGGACAAAGCAAAGTCATACCGACAGTTTTACCGTCAGATGAAGGATTTCAAAACATTCTGAAGAGTGCACAGAAGTTGGCAGAGGAACTTCACACTGAAGCTATTTTCCCACCCATTCAAGAATACAAGAGTCACCGAAGAAGATGACATTTTGATTACGAGGCATGGGACAATCCCATAAGAGACCCCAAACAACAATTCAAAGTTGAATTCTTTAACCAGGTGCTAGATTGTGCAATACAGTCAGTTGAACATTTCATGCAGCTCAAGGAACACAGCAGTATATTTGGGATGTTGTATGATATTCCAAAACTCCATACTATCCCTGAAGACAACCTACACTAGCAATGCAGGGCACTAGAGACAGTGTTGAGACATGATGACGTGCGATATTGATGTGAGTGATTTAGGTGATGAACTGAAAGCCCTTTCAAGATGCATTTCAGCAGGATCAACTCAAAAGGCTGTTCTGGAATATATGTGCACAAATAAGATGACCACCATCTTTCCAAATGCTTTTGTTGCTCTGTGCATACTTCTAACACTTCCTGTAACAGTTGCCAGTGGAGAATGCAGCTTCTCCAAGCTGAAGTTAATAAAAACACATCTACGCTTCACAATGACACAGGGGAGGCCTTGCAACCATCTCAATAGAGCACAAACGGGCCCAGACTGTGGACCTTCAGGAAGCAGTTCAAATCTTTGCAACCAAGAAGGCACAGAAAGCACCACTTTGAATATTCAAACAGATAAAAATGCCAGTGTTTACTATGTAGACAAGAAAAGTTAAATTTGCTGTTCAGTCGTTTGAAAGTTGTTACTTAAAATTTTTGAACTAGGCATTTTAAGTTGTTAGTTCTCCTTTATTGGGGTAGGTAGCAGAGCAGCATTATGAGAGGAGTAGGACAGGAAGAAGGCAGAACTGAGACCTTTCAAAGTTTTGGCCCAAGCGAGGGGCATAAGGGCATCATTTGAGTCCCCGCCTCAGGTGTCAAAATGGTGTGGGCTGGCCCTGCTCTTGGAAATGTGCAGGAGGGAGGACGGCTTTGCAGCTATGGGGTTCCCAAACCGCAGTAGGCCAATAGACAGCACATCCATCCCTATTTTGGCCCCCTGACCACCTTGGCACAGAGTACATCAATTGGAAGGCTTACTTTTCCATTGTTATGCAAGTGCTGGTGGGTCACTGGGGACGTTTCACTGACATCAGAGTTGGCTGCTCAGAGAAGGTGGATGATGCTCACATCTTTAAGAACACAGGACTGTTTAGAAAGCTACAAGCAGGCATCTTCTTTTCTGACAGGCAGATTACCATTGGTGATGTTGAAATGCCAATAGTGACCCTCGGCAGACCAGCCTACCTCTTATTCCCTGGCTCATGAAGCCATTCACCAGCCACCTCAACAACACTAAGGAAAAATTCAACTACAGGCTCAGCAAGTGCAGAATAACAGTTGAATGTGCTTTTGGCAGGTTGAAAGGGCACTGGCATTGTTTACTCAGATTGGATCTCGGTGAGAAAAATATCCCAATGGCTATATCTGCCTGTTCTGTTTTGCATAATATTTGTGAAGCAAAAGGGAAAACTTTCCACACAGATGGATGGCAGAGGTAGAGCCTCTGGCTGCTGAGTTTGAACAGCCAGACACAAGGGCTATCAGATGAGCTCAATGTGGAGTTATATGACTTAGGGAGGCTTTGAAAGAACACTAACAGCAAGCCACAGTGACATGTGGTTGTATTGTGCTCAACCTGGCACTGCAGTTTGGGGGCCTGTGAGGAATTGGGTGGTGCTTGCTGCAGATCTGTGAGTATATATCACTGATAATGCACCTATTAATGGTGGGAAGCAAGCTGTATATTTATGATGACTACATTGTTTGGGTCTGATCCTATGGATAGTGAGTGTACAAGACCACTACTTTCACTGCCTGCAGGCGTTATACAGTGTGTTGTACACTCGAAGATCAATATGTTTCAAAATAAAAAAAGTTTTATTCACATATGAAAACAGCTCCAGTAAAACCTGAAGGCCTTAAAAGTAAATATATTTTAACCTTTAAAAAATTAGGAACCTTAATAAAACAAGAGGAATGAGCACTGATGTACCTTGGAGCTACACATAGATGAACAGTAGCAAAAATTCCCAATGGCCAGAGACAGGACACTAGATGAAGAAGTCTGAGTTACTAGAGAATTCTTTCCCAGGTGTCTACCTGGTGGGTCTTGCCCACATGCTCAGGGTCTAACTGATCACCATATTTGGGATTGGGGAGAAATTTTCCCCCAGATCAGACTGGCCCGAGACCCTGGTTTTTGTTATTGTTGGGTTTTTTTGCCTTCCTCTGCAGCATGGGGCACAGATCACTTGCGGGTTTAAACTCCTGTAAACGGTGAATTCTCTAACTTGAAGTCTTTAAATCATGATTTGAAGATTTTTCAATTCAGCCAGAGGTTAGGGGTCTATTTCAGGAGTGGGTGGATGAGATTGTGGCTTACATTGTGCAGGAGATCAGACTCGATCATCATTATGGTCCCTTCTGAACTTAAAGTCTATGAAGTTCACACACAATCACAGCTTCACATACTTTTTCCTGGTGTGGAGTGGTAGGGGTAGACATTCAGTTCCTGAGGAATGCTGAAGAGATGTGTGGAAGGCACTATGCTTCAGTTCTCCACAATCAGCACTGGTGGGGGGGTCAAGCTAAGGATTTTTGAACCTGGAGGTCCACAAGAGTCTGTAGCATCTGAGTTTACTATTGGACAAACTCCATTATGTCCTGGAATATCTCCCTTTTCCTGCATCTTTCTCCTGCCCACTCTTTCCTTCCACATACAGTTTGCAATATTCACCTTCTAGGCCCTCTGTTCAAGGTCTGATGCAGAACTGGCTTGCAGGATCTCACAGAACATGTACTCCCACTTCCTCTTTTTTTCCTCCTCCTCATCTGGCTGAAGCATTCCATGAGTGTAGAGCGGTGCTGTGGGGCATCAGATGTGCCCTGTCACCCCTTTGGAGTGCTTCAGCCCTGTGGCCAACTTTGAATCACTGTGCCTCTTCTTAGGGAAGTATGACCTAATGGTCTGATTCGGAGGTGGGGAGGGGGCTGCTATTAGATTCAAGGCAGCCCAGCTAGTGGCCTAAGACTGCTAGGGGAGCCCTGTAGCTCAAGGCAGTATGACACAATGGTTAGCGCCAGTGGACTATTCTTAGTCAAGACAGTATTGCCTAGCAGCTAGAGCCAATAGGACCGCGCTTCAGTGCCTAGTGGCCAGAGTCAATGGGGCTGCCTTTTACTGAGGCAGTATGGTAGAGTGGCCAGAGTCAGACTGTCCTTCTGTGCCAGAAGTGTGGCTTAATGGCCAAGGAGGAGGGGTTGGCAACCAGGGTAGGGGGATCTGGGCACCCCCTCCTCCACTGGGTACCAGCCCAGGGCCCTATCAGTGGTGAGTCTATCCACTGCTGAGTCAGCAGGGATCCCTCCAAAATATACTGAAACTGTTTCCAGTTCCACATCTGAATCAATGTCTGGTTCCCCTGATTCCTACCTGGTCTTCTCGCCTTGTAGTCCTCAGGTCCTCTGGGTTCTGAGGTAGTTGGCCGGCGAAGTTCCCAATGACTCCTCCTCATTGGCTTCTGTAGGTTTTCCTGGGCCCTGGTGTGCCTGGCCCCTGCACTCTGAGAGTCTGACAGCTCCTATCTCCTCCCTGGTCAGGGCAGACTGAGCTGGGATGCTCCCTTTCATACTATGGTTCCAGTGGGAGCATGTCCAGCAGAGGCGAGTGGGCATAGATTCCTCAGCCCACAGTATAGGATTAGCCTCTTCCTGTCCGGGTGCAACAGGTATACCCCATCACAAGGAGGAACCCCTCTAGGCTGCATTGGCCATAGCTACAGATAAAACACAGAGGTACCATTGTCAATATAGTAGGAAAGGAGAGCGAGACTTAAGATTCAGAACACCCCCCTACCCTTGCTCCCCTAAAGCATTAAACAAGCCATGTTTATTGATAGTGTTGCTTAGAGTGTTTGTGCCTGGGCCACTCTCAGCTTAAGCCATGGTGAGTACGACCCAGCAGGGGTGAAGGAAATGAGGAGAGAATTGCTCAGTTGCATGAAACTATGGAGTATAGGGCACTGGTCCCCAAACTGGGTCACAGAGGAACATTTGGGGGGCACCCAGCAGGCCCGGGGCCAGCCGCCCATGGAGGGTGGAGAAGGAGTGCCACCCAGCCATAGCTCAACTCCGGTCCCTGCTCTGCCCCCAGCCCACTTCCAGCCACAGCCCCACTCCTCCCCCAGCCCAGCTCCGCCCTAATTTCCTCTGTGCCCTCAGGCTAGCTCCATCTCTAGCTCCAGCTCTTCCCTCATCCCCAGTTCTTCCCCCAGCTGCACCTTCAGCCCAAGCTCCCCTGCTGGGGAAGCCTTGGCTGTTCGGTAATGGAGGAGGGGCGCAGACAATTTGCATTACTGGTAAGAGGGCAGCATGACAGGATACTGGGTGTAGGGTGATAGCATTGAATACTGCCACCTTTTTCCTTAGGTGGTGGTTTTAACTAATATCTCACCCCTGAGGGTAACAAAGGGAGAGAGCACAGCTGCTAGTGGTGTTCTGAATTCACTTAGGTCTGTACACCACTAGCCTGCATATTGCAATGTTGCCTGCTGAAGTTATTCCTGCTTGGCATGCCAAAGTATCTTGCAACGGAGAAAGAAATGAGGCTGCCATCTGTAGAAACCTGAGGGAGAGGATTGCAGAATACTTTCACGGAAGTTTCATTATGATCTCTCAGGAGTATTCAGGGACCATCCCTGTGTACATAAACTATTCTGCATGTCCCATCCCCCAAACTCCAACACAAGAAGGTAATGAAAAGTAGATAGCAACTCTAACTCTATGTTGTCACTACTTCTTGTAGGATGAGTAAATTAATTAAAAGTTGATAGCTGTCTCCTGCTAAGTTGGGAGTACCATCACCATATTGGGAAAATTTATTTATATGCTTAGTTGAGGTTCCTTCGCCTGCATAAGGCTCATCCGGGCTCAACTGCAGTGACTCACAGGATTGCAGTGGAGTCAAAAACAGGTACTGGCTTGTGACACAGCTGGACCCCTGATACTCTTCCTCCTCCTGCTCTTTGCTGTTCACAACAGGAGCCTGTGACTCAGGGTCCTCAGAGGTATCCACAGTGGTGTGCAGGAGGGATGGGGTGGGGTCTCCACCATGTATGGCATGCAGCTCTTTGCAAAAGTGGCAGGTCTGCAGCTCAGCAATGGATTGATTGTTGGCTTCCCAGCCTTTCTGTATCCCTGCTATAGTTCCCTGGCTTTTACTCAGTACTGCTGCTGGTCCCTTTCAAGCCCTTTCTCCTGCATCCCTCAACCAATCTGCTTGTCGATGTCAATATTTCTATGCCAGGTTTGGAGTTGTGTCTGCCCAGCCTCTTCTCCCTACAGGCCCAGGAGATTCAATATCTCCTGTCTGTTCCAGGCAGGAGCATGTCTGAAGTGCGTAGCCAGCATGGTCAGATGGGCAGTTGCGCACAACAACAAAGAGTAAATAGAGATGTACTCACCAAACTGGACAACCAGGAACAGGCATTTTAAAAGTCTGCAGGAGATTTAAAAGGAGGAGGCTTCTAGTCTGGCATGTGTGACCCCTGACAGTGGAGTTAACCATTGCCAGACAATGACCGCTGTGGTCACATTGTGGGACAGCTGCTGGAGGACTGTTAGGTCAACACAGATAATGCAGTGTCTATACTCATGCAGAGTTGACCTCCATGCATTGAGCCATGGCTCGACCTCATTTAGGGAGCTGGTGTTATTACATCAGTGTAATGGGGTACTTAAAGACAAATTTAAGTGTAGACACATGCACAACTAGGTCAGCACAAGGCAGCTTACATTGACCTAAATTTGTTGTGTAGACCATGCATCAGAATCATTTAGTGGTTATTTTTGAGAATTCTTGCAGGATGGGTGAGGTCCCGTAAGACTTTGGAAACAAGGGCAAACATAGTACCTCTCTTTAAAAAAAGGGACCAAAGATGACCTGGGCATTTATAAATCAGTCAGCCTAACTTCAAATCTTGGGAAGGTACTGGAACAAATTTATCAATCAATTTGTAAAAACTTAGAGAATAATAGGATTATAAGAGCCAACATCGATTTATAATAGGATTATAAGAGCCAATCATGACAAACCAGTCTAATTTCCTTCTTTGACATGGCTGCTGACCTAGTGGATGAGGTTGGGGGAAAAGCAATAGGTGAGATATATTATGATTTTAGAAAGGTTTTTTACACAGTCCCACATGACATTCTCATAAACCAACTAAGGAAGTGTGGTCTAAATGAAGTTACTATAAAATGGCTCACAACTGGTTGAAAAGACATATTCAGACTGTAGTTATCAATGGCTCACTGTCAAACAGGGAGGGCATATTTAGTGGGGTCCAGCAGACATCTTTCCTGGATCCAGTACTATTCAATATTTTCACTAAATGTCTTAGATAACGGAGTGGAGAGTTGGCTTATAAAATTTGTGGATGACACCAAGATGGGAGAAATTGCAAGCACTCTGGAGGTCAGGATTAGAATTCCAAATGACCTTGATAAATTGGAGAATGAGTCTGAAATCAAGAAGATGAAGTTCAATAAAGACAAGTGAAAAGTACTACATCTAGGAAGATAAGACTCAAATGCACAATACAAAATAGGGAATAACTGGCTAGGCAGTAATACTAAAAAAAAGAGATTGGGGATTATAGTTGATCACAAATTGAATATGTGCCAACAACATGAAGCATTTGCAAAGGAGGACAGTATCATTCTGGGGTGTATTAACAGGAGTGTTATGTGTAATACATGGGTGATAATTGTTCCACTCTACCCTTCACTGGTGAGCTCTTAGCTGGAGTTTTGTATCCAGTTTTGGGCACCTCACTTCAAGAAAGATATGGATCATTTGCAATGAGTCCAAAGAAGACCCAGAAAATCATAGAAGGTTTAGAAAACCTAGCCTATGGAAAAAAGGTTAAAAACTAGGCATACAGAGGCTAATGATCAATTGCTCTCCATCTCCAATGAAGGTAGGGCAAGAAGTACTCAGCTTAATCTGCAGCTTTAGGATTAGAATAAATATTAGGGGAACAAAATTCTAACTAAAAAGTTAGTTAAGTACTGGAACAGGTTACCAAGGAAGAGTGTGGAATCCCCATCCTTGGAGCTTTTTAGGAACAGGTTATACAAACACTTGTAAAGATCGTCAAGGTCCTTCCTCAGCAGAGGGGGATGGGCTAGATGACCTCCTGAGGTTCCTTCCAGACTACATTTCTATGATGCTATGTAGGTGAAAGCTGAATGACATACAGCCTTGACAAAAATAATACATTTGAACTTAATACAGGAATTTATCCTTTGCTTCTGCTCTCTTACTGGATATAACCTGTAAAAGATGGTTACTCACCTTTGTAACTGTTGTTCTTCGAGATGTGTTGCTCATATCCATTCCAGTTAGGTGTGCGTGCCGCTTGTGCATGCTCATCGGAAGATTTTTACCCTAGCAACTCAGGTGGGTCAGCAGGTCGCCCCCTAGAGTGGCGCCGCCATGGCGCTGGATATATACTCCTGCCGACCCGTCCGCTTCTCAGTTCCTTCTTATAGCCCATGTCGGTTGTTGGAACAGTGGAGCGCGGCTTAGCTGTCCTCCACTTCCCTAGCTTCTCTCCGTTCGTCTGATCTCTCATTGTGAATAGTTGACTTAGTTCTTAGTATCTTAGTTTTATAGTTTACAGTTGTTAGTTAGTGTTGTACATAGTTTAGCGGGGTTTGGGCTTGAGCCCGTCCCCGCACCCTGTGCCGGGGCCCATGCCTGGTTCACCAGGGTTTAAACCGTGCTCAGCCTGTAAAAAGCCGATGCCCACAAGCGATCCCCATGACTCTTGCTTAAAGTGCCTCGGGGAATCGCATATCTCCAACAAGTGCCGCATTTGCAAGGCCTTTAAGCCACAGACTAAAAAGGAGAGGGACTTTCGGTTAAAGACTCTCCTTATGGAGGCAGCCCTTAACCCTCCGTCCTCGGCACCGAGCGCTGACAGCACTTCTTCGGCACCGGACCGCGCCAGCCCCGCCAAGACACCTCGGCACTGGCCTTCTCCGGTGCAGGGACTTGATCGAAGGCCTTCATCCTCTGTAATAAGCTACTTTTGCAGTGGGAGAAATCTCAACTACAGGTCCAAAAGTTATTCTCTGCAAACATTCCTATGAACAAACACTTCACTCCTACAGATTTCACAAAGAAACAACGAGTCTGGATAAAAATGACTAAACAAGAGCTAAGAAAAATTCTACTTAGAAGTTGCCAGAACATTAGCGAGTAGTTTTCCTCATTATTCAATCAACTGTGATGATATCTCAACATTTCCAACTACAGCACAGGTGAGAACCCTCTGCACAGCAAACGAAGGAAGACTAATGAGGAAAGAAAAGTTAGTCTTAACTGAGTTACAAGATCTTTCTACTCTCAGCTTTAGCCCCCTACCCCTGCAAACTTTAGGGCCAACATTATTTCTGACAATCCTCGGGAGACAGAAAGAAGTCACAGGTCAAAAGAGTGGCTTTTGAAGCTAAGGACAAACTCTTGTAAAAGCTCTTCAAGATACTGTTTCATCTCAGGACATTTCTTTGATCTAAACTGTGTGACTCAGAATAATTTTGCAAAGTGAATAAAACTACCTGAACTGAGCAGGTACCACCCAGCTCAGTGGTACGCAACACTTTTCTGAATGGGTTCAGACTTTTCATAGTTGAGCATTCTAAATTAAAATCACTGTACAGGAGAAGGTCCTCAACAAAGCTAAAGGCCAGATCCTCAGGTTCCTAGCAAATGAGTACTCTGACCAATGAGCTAGAGGTCCAGTTCAAATTAATTCAAATGGCAGCTCCTTATTTCAAGGCTCCCCTGTAGAAGCCAAACTAAAGCTTATTACAATAATTGCTTGGTAGCATACAACATATTGCTTATGGAGACAATGACACAATGGTGTAAGTGTAAAAAAAAAAAAAAGAGGACCTGACAGAGATCTGAGGATTTGCCTTGAGGCTTATGTATAACAGCTACTTTGAACAAGTCTAAATTTAACCAATAGTCTATAAAAGGAAAAACCAAAATGCTCAGCACATCATAACTTGTCACTAGCACTCATTTAAACCACACTGTGGAATGAGCTATTTAAATGCACTTGTTGACCTACTTTTTATTCTCAGCATTTGGGGAAAAAAGTTAAACATTAACTTAGAAAGCACAGGTTTGTTTTTTTTTCTATAAATCATGTTTTCATCAGGATCTTTCCATCCAAGATTTCATTTTATAAGCTATTTTCCATTGTTCGCCATGTGCTGATTGATCTGCAAAATGTGAGGCGATGGAAAAGTATTTTAAGGTATTGTTGCCCAGAGGTGATCCTTAGGATCTGACATCTTGGAAATCACTTTGCCTATATTCAGCCTTTTCCATCTCATCTCATCTTAGCCACTTCAGTTTCACATGAATAATAATATCTTGATCATAAATGAAGATTAACACTATACAAGGCTACTCACATATTGCTTCTTTGGAAAAAGTGATTGCATTTAATTGTAATTCTTGGTAATAAGAATTCTTTCCTTAACATCCGTCCAAATAATTATTCATCTCTCTGTTTGTCCCAAGTATGTATATTCTTCTACATGCAAAACACAAACTCTAGTTCAGAATATTTTTGTTTGGACGATATTCTTATACTTCCAGCTAGTAGCCAAAATACACATATGATTTAAATAGTTCAATATAAATTCCACAGTCCAATACTGAAAACACTCACTAGCTTAACTTTATGCATGTGAGAAATCCAACTGAAGTCAGTGGAACTACTCACATCAATCAGAGTAAGCACTTGTGTGTTTGCAGGAATTGACTCAAGCTCTCGTCTGCTAATTGGAAACGTATGCCTATCACAAGACTCAACATTCTCTAGCAGAAATGCTGGTGTGCAACATACAAAAGTAGAAATAATACTGTATACAAAAAGCAGTTTCCAGCTAAGGAAGACTGCATACAACTCCTCAACCAGAGGAAGTTCTCCCTTCTGGCTTACCGGATAGACCTACTGCTTACAGCCCAAGAATAAGAAGAAACAGTGTACCCGCAGAATCGTTAATAGTCTCATTCACTAGTTGTCTCTTATAATACTGGTATCCAAAGTAAGTTCCTATTAGTGTCTGTAGTACAGTAATCTGCATTCTTTTCCACTTCTCAGTTTCAAGTAATCTAGTGGCCTTTACTATAGAGAGTTTATCTCTAACATACTTAGGGTGACCAGATGTCCCAATTTTATAGGGACAGTCCTGATATTTGGGTTTTTTTCTTATATAGACGCCCATTACCCCTCACCTCTGTCCCAATTTTTCACACTTGTTGTCTGGTCACCCTAAACATACTATAGCCAGAAAATAAAACCTGTGCTGCTTATGTGCCTTTCTTATTTAGGGGCCAGATCTACGCCAACTTACTGACATGAGTAGTCATGTGAGAGGATTACTCACATGAGCCCATGGTGCAGGATCAGCCTTTTAATCTAGGATGCAGGGTTTTTTTTCTCCTGCTCTCTCTCTCCTACTATTACAGGTTACATTTCTGGTGTACACTGGAAAGTTGTGCTAGTATAACTTTGTCAGTTAGGGCAATATCCCCTTTAAGCCATGCACACACACAGCCATGCAGAAATTTGGTACCTCCTACACATCTCATGTGGCTATAAGCATGGCTGACACCTAGACCACACTATACCTGCCAAAAGACATGGCAGCTCCTCTTGGCACCGAGAACTAGTGGGAAACCTCAAGCCATCAGGGAGCAGTAAGGATTTTTGGGGTGGAGTGCCGGGGGGGGGGAGGCGGAACAAATCAGGCTGTTCTCCTTGTCTGGCCCAGCAGGGACCTATGGCAAGGGGATCCTGTGCCACTGCTTTTGGGACAGGGATGCCCAGTCTGTGTGCTCCTGTTCACTTCAGGCTATAATAGGAACTCCTTCCTGGGGGCACCCTGGGGTGGTGTCCATGGGGAGGAAAAGCAGGGTGGATGTGGGATAGACAGAGAGAGGTCAACTTAGACACAATTTACCATCACTGGAAAACTGAGAACATTGGAGAAATTTCCAGCATAAAAAATATACTTCACAGTCAATAAATATGAACCTTACTACATTGTGGGTACATGGATAGTATCTGTAGAAAAAAACGTGTTTTCTTTTGGGGCCACTGGCATCACTGCTGGTTAGGTGCTGATTGTTTTTTTTTCTTATGCCTTGCCCCAACCCCCCTGCCAAACTATTGATTGCTGTAGATTTTTGTTGTGTTACAGTCTCTTGTGTGGATATTACAATTTTCCTATGAGAGCATACGCTCTGTACCAATTGATCACCTGCACCAAATGGTAAAAATGGTTTTTATCCTCTGATCTTCCTGCAAAAGCATCATGTTATTTTGTCTGACACCAATTTTGCATGAAGATGGAGTAAGGTTGAAAGTATGTCTATACTGCAAAAAAGTGTGTTCTTAGTTCAGACTAGCTAACTCATTAACCATCTCGGATAAGCAACTTGAGTTCAGCTCAATCACCATGTCTTCTCCACCATTTTAACTTAACATAGGTTAGCTATCCTGAGTTAAGAACACTCCCCCTCTTCTTTTGGAAGAGTAGATCAGAGGTGGGCAAACTATGGCCCATGGGCCACATTCGGCCTGCAGGACCATCCTGTCCGGCCCCTGAGCTCCTGGCAGAGGAAGCGAGCTCCTGCCCCTCCCACGTTGTCCCCTCTCCCCACAGCCACATCACTGCATGGGCAGCACTCTGGACGGTGGGGCTGCGCGCTCCTGCAGGGCAGCGCAGCAGCGTGCCTGGCTCCTGCCAGGTGGCACGGCTACCAGAGCGGCATCGTAAGGAGGCCAAGGGGTTAAATAAGGGGCAGAGGGGCCCAGGGGGCAGTCAATGGACAGGAGCAGGGGTCGGTTGGATAGGACAGAGGAACAGGGGGGTTGGATAAGCATGGGAGTCCCAGGGGCCTGTCAGGGGTGTGGATAGGGTCAGAGCAGTCAGGGGACTGGGAGCAGGGGGAATTAGATGGGGGTGGGTTCCCAGGGGCGGTTATGGCACAAGGAGCAGGGGGGATTGGATGGGATAGGGGTTCTGAGGGAGGCAGTAAAGGGGTGGGGAATGGGAGGGGTCAGATGGGGGGAGGGGTCAGGTTGTTTGGGGAGGTACAGCCTTCCCTTTCCAGCCCTCCATACAGTTTTGCAAGCCCAATGTGGCCCTTGGGCCAGAAAGTTTGCCCACTCCAGTGTAGATTTTAAGAAGATAACTTACTGTGCCCAATGCACAGTCCAGCGCCCTAACCAGTAGACCATATTGCCTCACAGTAGAAGAGTAAAAGAAAAAGAAGCAATGGATGGGCATGGAAGCTGAACTACCCCTCACCTCTAGAGGAAGGTAAAGCACAGTGGGATGATGGTGGCAGGGGAAGCTTACAAAGTCTTTGTACCCCTTCATGATCTTGGTCAATGAACAAAGGATATCTGCTTGCTGGAACAGCAAACCTGAAATTTTCAGAAACAATAAACTTCCAAACTTTTTTAAAAAGGAGGACGCAATTTATTGAGTACTGCGAGCCCCAGTTCCACTGGTCACAGCCAGGCCTGCCTTTCTGACAGAGTAATTTTTCTCTTGCAAACTGCTTTTATTTTGCACCTACAATTAATTGTAGGCTTCAGGTCTTATCATTTAGATGCCTAAGCACTTGATTGGAGGTGTAGATCAGATATTATATCAAGTTTTTTGCGGGGGGAGGGGAAGAGTGGGTGTTACCTACAATTAAATTGTGGGTAAAATGTAAAGGGACCCAGTCGTACCCACAAAAAGTTGGGGCTGCCTTGGGCAGTATCTTGTAAGTGTGACTAGCAGTCAAAGATTTTAGACCCTATCCATATTATTTAGAAGAAAAGGACTGAGGATGTAAAGGGACACATGGTGAGCAGGCTGTATTAAATGATTTTGGTTTTATTAGAATTTGATGTAGAGTATATTCTGTGAGGCTCTGAGGTAATCAGCTGTCTTTAAGATACCACAATTTGAAATTTTAGCCAATATCTTCATGTGTCAAACAGAAACATGGATGATTTGCTTCCAGCATCCGTAAGTTCTTGATCTACTGTACGATAGCTAATAATGGATATCTGAAGCAACCAACTTTCCTATTTTCCTTTCAATCCCCAACTGCACTGCCTGTCTCATAGGGCAAGAACTCCAACTGTATTCTCCATTTTTAGAAACACTTTATTTATTGCATTAATATTAAAATGGAATTTTGTGCTAGTAACCACACAGGCTGCACCTTCTAGGTTTGGTGAAAAGGAGAGGTAAAGCTGTGTATAATCTGCATATTGATGGCATCAGACTCCAAAAATGTCTCCAGAAGCTTCACCTGCTCATTGAACAGCTGAGGTTATAAAAGAGGACCCCCAAGAGTGCCCTCAAGGCCTTTGAGTGATTGCTTGATATCACCTTTCGGGATCTCTTGGAGACTTCCCATTTATCTCAGAATGAGACTTCCCATTTCATCTCTGCCAAGGGCCACTTGAAGAGTAACACAGGGCTGTTGTTGGGTGTTAAGTCTCATTACATGTGAAATCCAAGTAAAGATTTGGCTTTCTGAGAAATGTTCATATTTATTTTAACATGCAAAGAAAGTTCACAAGTATCCACATCAGCCATCCCATATCTTACCAAAAATAAATGCCTTTTCCATCTGATTTTCAGAATAGTTTCCTCAGTTTTTTCTCCCAGCCAGTCCTTTGTGCGTTTTCATACAAGGCCCCTTTGCAATAGGCCACTCACAAATTCCATATTTAGAAAACAGCACAGTATCATCACCCATCATGCTAGTAATAGAGGGGAAACAACTATTTCATAATTGTTTAGATGCACAGAAATATACAACTCAATTTTGAGTGCTATTTTCCTCATCAAATATTGATACCAACATTTGCATTTTGACAACTCTAAAAAGGGAAGCCAAACCATTACTTTTGCTTCATAATTTCCCTATTTCCCCTTGTTCATCTATCCCACATAATTGAAGAAGGAAATCATTCTTTGGCAGAAAAAAACTTAAGGGGACAGTAGCCACAAGAAACTGACCATGTCATCTTCTATCCCAAACTGAATCCATACTTTTCAAGCTGACATCTTCTCCCCACACACAGATTGGCTTCTGGCAGAGATGTGGGATGGCAGAGAACCAGCTCTAGTGGAGTTCCAGATAGCCATGAAAAAGAAACAAAATCACAGTGCAACATCTGGATATTTCATTGTGATGTTTTGGTGTGGATTTGTCACAGTACCAGAGACATCATGTTGCACCTACAAAATCACAATAGCAGAATGGTAACACACTACCATGGTATGGCTTTACTTCTCTCTACAATGGCAGTCAGTGACAAAGTGACTCACTGCTTTAGAGCTGCACACCAGTGAGAAGTTCAAGACAAAGTCACTTGGTTCCATTCTTCGGCTAAGATTTTTCCAGAAGCTAGAATACCTGATTCTTCCTGGGGCTGTTAGAACACAATAGCCAATTGCTTATTGGAGGGAAGAAATCTCATATTATAGCACAGGAGTCTGCAGCCTTTCAGAAGTGGTGTGCCAAGTCTTCATTTATTCACTCTAATTTAAGGTTTCACGTGCCAGTAATTTTAACATTTTTAGAAGGTCTCTTTCTGTAAGTCTATAATAGATAACTAAATTATTGTTGTATGTAAAATAAATAAGGTTTTTAAAATGTTTAAGAAGCTTCATTTAAAATTAAATTAAAATGCAAAGCCCCCCCGACCAGTGGTCAGGACCCAGGCAGTGTGAGTGCCACTGAAAATCAGCTTGAGTTCTGCCTTCGGCACACGTGCCATAGGTTGCCTACCCCTGTTATAGCATGATGCATTCTGTAAAAGGGAGTGGGGCATTATAATGGAACTTGATAGAGTTGAGAGCCAAGGTATCCCTAGATGATAGCTGCATAACAGAAAACCACACAGTGAGCAAGAGACTGTATATTAACTTATTGCCAATTAGGTTTTAAATGTTTTGCTTTGGTTAAAACCCATGCAAGAACTACAGTAGTTTTAAAATTAGCAAAAGCAACACTATGGCTTAATACCAAAGAGAATACGAATAACATATTTCATTGAAAGGTTCCATTACTTCTTTTTTCATTCAGTTTAATAATTACGGTTAACCTACTTCCACAGTGGAGTTGATGCTTTATCCCTTATTACCTTCAGCAGATTGTTGATCAGGACAGAAAAAGGTCTATCAGAATAGGATAAGATACAATTTGAAAAAGGAAGGGGGAATTAGTACTCAGTTGTAAAACTATAGCTTTTTAAGGTTGCACCCTTTGGCATCCACAGATAGTGTTGCTCAGGAAGACTATGGAATTATGTTGATTTTCAATATATGAGAGAGAAACATCTCTGTGTTTATATGACTAAAAATACACTTTAGTCTTTGCTGAGCAGACTTATTTTTATATATAAAAGTGTGCCAGTCAATTACATCAAATAGTTTCATTCAGATCGCTAAACATCAGTAGGCAGCATGATTTAGAGCCAGCAGTGTATGAGATTTGAAATTGAAATGGAAATTGCAAGGTGGATGAATATTGACAGTAAGCACATACAACAGCAGGGAGCCTCCTGCACTTAGGGATGGCCATATGACTAACACTCTTTTCTTACAAGGAATTTTTCCCCTTCCTTCCACAATGCAAAAATGGTGTTTCTAATTCACAGTAATTTAATTTCTAGCAATTCAATACAAATGGTTTTTTTAAATATAAAGGAGGAACAAAGTAATTATACTTAATTTCATGGTTGCAGATTCCTAAAAAACATCATATTCTGTTGGGCAATTGGAGGCTTTATTTGATTTTAAAAAGACAAAAAATGGATTGTTTGGAGTTTTTTGTCTCTCGAGGAAGAATTGGAACTGGAGATTACATTTCGATAATGAAGTAACATTTGAAGTGTTTTGTCTCTTTTCTCCCTTTTACTTCTCCCCACAAATAAATTGATGATTTACAACAGCACCTTCATACAGCACGCTGAAGATGTTTTTTAAATGCCTGCCAGAGTTTGTTTACTTAATAAAAGCAAAGCTAGGATTCAGTCCTGTGAGGTGCTGAGCATCTCCTGTGGGGCACTGATGCCCCTGAAATGACTTGGGTGACAAACACCACCTTGCATTATTGACCCAAACAATCGTTAATGTCTGTGAAAGTTGCTGGAGTGGCAACTCAAACTAGCATGCTCTGTTGAATAACAGAGCGACACAAGCTTCCCCCAGCCAACTCAATACTGACCAGAAAAGCACCAGCTCTGAGGATGAAAGCGTAGTTTACTGTCCAGGAGTACTCAATCATTGGTTTACCTGCTACAACAGCCATCAATGGGGCCAGTTAGGATTACATTCTAGGGATTGTGTGTGTTATGGACACCTCTCCAGAAACAGCTTAACCCAGACTATCAACTCTTCTCGCATATGCCAAAGATCATCCTTCAGATAGCAAGGAGTTTGGTCACTATTTGCCTGGGCTGCATTTCAGCTGGCTATTGCCAGTCCTCAGAACTATCCAGTACAGAACTAAATTTAAATTCTCTGCCCATTCCATCCTCCCACAGCCTATTTTTATTCATCCCTAAGGAAGGCAATGGATTTTACAAGGGGGGCACTCACTGCATTTGGCATGTCCTCATGACAGTTCTGGGGATTAGTCCTTGCTAGGCTCTAGCAGTGTTTCTACCCACCGTCTCTTTCATCCTGCAGCCTCTCTCACTTCTGGAGCTGTAGCTTCCTGTTCATGGCTTGGCCCTCCAACCAGCTCATTCAAGTCCTTCCTGAGCAGCTGTCTGGCTAGCATCTCCAATGCCCTGCACCACTTCCCAGTGACTAGTAGGAGAACCCAGGCCTGCCCTCTACACTGGGTTCCAGCCTAGGGACCCTATAACAAGCAGCCAATGTCTGTATAGTCCTACCACTTGCTGCTGTTTCCCTTAGCTTCTTCCTAATTATATGGCTTCTTGTGCTTCCTGGGTTTGCCAGGCCATGCTCCCCACTCCTAGGGAATGACTGTAGACTACTTCCTTGCAATCTCATGCTGTGCACGGCTCCTGGGTTTTATACAGGCCCCTCCTGTTCCTGATCAGCTGAGCTCATTTCCAGTTAGTGGCCTTCTCCCTGTCTCCTTCTTCAGGTGCAACCCGGGCAGTTAATTGGCCTTCCTATCCACTTTAACCCCTGCAGTCTTCTGTGGGGCGGGCACCCCATTTATAACTGACTATTAAACCTTTAGAGTTAACAATGCAACACTTGTTAAACTGATAACTCATATTGCACTTACTGTAACACCACCAATCAAGATTATATTGCTATATACAGAATTTAAACAGGACGTCCACTGCAATTGCTCACATACTAGCTATCATGTTTTAATTTTTTATTGATCATCATAAAAATGCATGGGTTTGTGACTTTGCACATACCAAATATTTTATTGGGTGCCATAGTTTATTAATGACATTTATTATTAATTATGGCTAAGCTTTGTTTAGAGCTGGGGTCTTAACACAAAGCTATTCTTCGGCAATGAAGATGCAGCAGCTACTACAGGTGTTAAAGTGTGAGAACACCGGTGATTTAACAATGCCATTTGTCACAGATCCAGTCAGGCACCCCCTTTCAGCCACCCCTCAGACTGCTAAGAGAGGAATCCAAGCCTCTGGGTCTATCAGTGTTTTAAGACTCCAGGTCCTGAACACAGTCCAGCCACTGTCCCAATTTTGGGGGTACCTAGGCACTCTTGGGGCACAGACCTTGTGTCCTGTTCTCCATCCTGACAGTTTGCACCTGCTGTCCAGCTACCTAGCACCTAGAAGCACTGCTGAACCCTCAGATTCCTGTCTTTAAACACACTTTCTCCCAGAGCTTCTCAGTGACAGTGTAACTCTCTCCAGAGGCACACAATTGTTGAGAAGCACATAAAACATACCCACCACACTTTACACAGAAATCTAACACATTTGTTCTTTCACTTAAGCATACAAAGCACAAGAGAGAGTACAGATCATTTAGTAGACAAACATACTTCCTTACTGCAATGCCCCATACTAGCTCACTTTCCTTGGGACCACCTGGGATTAGGAAAACAGGCAGAGCTTCCTGCCTCATTCAGCCCCTAAATGTTGGGTTGCTTCTCTCTCCTCCATACCTGGAGATAAAGAGTTGGATTAAAAAAGGATCTAGGTGCCTAATTATCACTTTATGTGCCTAACTCCCAGAATCAGACCCATTGGGATTCACAAAGCCCCCACTCAGTTGCCCTCAAACCCTGTGGGCACCTAAATTTTTGCAGTAAAAGTTCCTTAGGTGGCTATGTTTCTGCCTCTGGACATGCACACTGCAGCCGCATACAGCTGCCTAAGCCCCAGAGCTATGCTTGAAACAGAGAAAGACTGGCATTGCTCCACCTAGCTTGCCAAAGGGGACCGATCTGGTAAGTGTGCTCAGATCTCGCCTACTGGTTCAAGCCCCTCTAGGCAAGCTTGTAAAAAGTGATCAGAGGAGAAGGCAGAGGACCACCCTCATAACTTTTAGCCCCATGGTCAGGGTACTGACCTGGGATGTCGGAGACCCATTTCAAGACCCCTCTCCTCCTGAAGAGGGAAGGGATTTTAACACAAATTTGCCACACTTTGGGTGAGTGCTCTAACCCCTGGGATATAGGATATTCCAATATGGGGGTTTCCAAGTGAGTGGTCTAATTACCAGGCTATAGAGTTTGTTTGCTCTCACTGACCCAATGTCTTTTGGATGGTTGATCATCAAAATTTAACTATTTCCTATTGTTCTTATTTCGCCACCAGCCTTTGGAGTTTCAGCCCAATTTAGAGGCTAACAGGGAATAGAGAAGGCAAAGATTTGCACATTCAAAGTGGCATTTACAGTCTGAATCAGCTACATACATAGAGCCCCCAGTATCGAACACGGTTCCTAAACTGTAAAGACAGATTCCCAAGTTGTCACATCATATGAATGGGCAGACTGTAAAAGAGAAAGTAAGTTCAACTGATTGTATTGACAAAGTATCAATGTAGACACCATGCATGGTATGTCTTCATGTCACCATGGCTTGATTAAATATATCCTAGAATACTCAAGGTGCTGACTGAGATGACATCTGAACCATTAGTGATTATCTTCTAAAAGTCATGGAAGAGATTCCAGAGGACTGGAGAAGGCCAAATATAGTGCCAATTGGTAAAAAGGGAAATAAGGACAACCTGGGAAATTACAGACCAGTCATCTTAACTTCAGTAGCCAGAAAGATAATGGATCAAATAATTAAGCAATCAATTTGGAAACACCTAGAAGATAATAAGATGATCAGTAACAGTCAGAAAAAATAATGTCAAACCAACCTACTAGCTTTCTTTGACAGGGTAACAAGCCTTGTGGATGTGGGGAAGTGGTAGCTGTGGTATACTTTGACTTTAGAAAGGCTTTTGATACTGTCTTGCATGACTTTCTCATAAACAAACTAGGGAAATACAACCTAGATGGAGCTAAGGTAAGTGCACAATTGGTTGGAAAACCATTTTCAGAGAGTAGTTATCAGTAGTTCGCAGTCAATCTGGAAGGCAGTGGGGTACTGCAGGGATCAGTTTTAGATCTGGTTCTGTTCAATATCATCACCAATTATTTGGATAATGGCAGAGAGAGTACACAATACCAAGCTGGGAGAGGGTGCAAGTGCTTTGGAGGATAGGATAAGAATTCAAAATGATCTGGACAAACTGCAGAAATGGTCTGAAGTAAATAGGATGAAATTCAATAAGGACAAATATAAAGTACTCATAAGAACAGCCATACTGGATCAGACCAAGGTCCATCTAGTACAATATCCTATCTTCTGACAGTGGCCAATGCTAGGTGCTTCAGAGGGAATTAACAGAACAGGTAATCATCAAGTGATCCACGCCCTGTCACCCATTCACAGCTTCCGGCAAACAGAGGCTAGGGACAGCACCCCTGCCCATGCTGGCTAATAGCCATTGATGCATCTATCCTCCATGAATTTATCTATTTTTTTTGACTGCTGTTATTGTCTTGGCCTTCACAACATCCTCCGGCAAGGAGTTCCACAGGTTGACTGTGCATTGTGTAAAGAAATACTTCCTTTTGTTTGTTTGTTTAAAACCTGCTGCCTATTAATTTCATTTGGTGATCCCTAGTTCTTCTGTTATGAGATGGAGTAAATAACACCCCCTTATTTACTTTCTCCACACCAGTCATGATTTTATAGACTTCTATTATATCCCCCCTTAGTCATCTCTTTTCAAAGCTGAAAAGTTCGCATCTTACTAATTTCTCCTCATATAGAATGTTTTTCAAATGCGCACTTAGGAAGGAACAACCTGTTGCACACATATAAAATGGGAAATGCCTGCCTAGAAAGAAGTACTGTGGAAAGGGATCTGGGGGTCATAGTAAATCACAAGGTAAATATGAGTTAATTGTGTAACTCTGTTGCAAACAAAGCAAACATCATTCTGGAATGTATTAGCAGGAGTGTTGTAAACAAGACACGAGAAGTAATTCTGCTCTACTCCACACAGATTAGGCCTCAGCTGGAGTATTGTGTCCAGTTCTGGGTGCCACATTTCAGGAAAAATGTAGACAAATTGGAGAAAGTCCAGAAAAAGGCAACAAAAATTATTAAAGTTCTAGAAAACATGACCTCTCAGGGAAGATCGAAAAAATTGGGTTTGTTAGTAAGGAGAAGACAAGACTGAAAGGGGATATAACCATTTTTAAGTACATAAAAGGTTGTTACAAAGAGAAGATAGGCAAATTGTTCTCATTAACCTCTAAGGACAGGACAAGAATCAATGGGCTTAAATTGCAGCAAGGGCAGTTTGGGTTGGATATTAGAAAAAACTTCCTGTCAGAGTAGTTAAGCACTGGAATAAATTGACTAGAGAGGTTGCACTGGAGATTTTTAAGAGTAGGTTAGACAAACACCTGTTAGAGATGGTCTAGTTAACTAGTCCTGCCATGAGTTCAGATGACTGGACTAGATGACCTCTTGAGGTCCCTTCCAGTCCTATGATTCTATAGGAAAGAGTTCAATAATCCAGGCATACATTTCTGAAATGTTTAGAGTGAAATTGTGGGCCCATTGAATCAATGGGAGTTTTACCAATAACTTCACTGGGGCCAGGGTTTCAGCCACAATATTTTTTCCCTTTAGGTATGATCATCTATTTGTACCTGGCTTCTTCTCATCTACCTCTCTTTCTCCTGAGAGAGCAGCCACTCTCTTTTAGCAGCTTGTCATAGATGACACGCTGCTTTCAAAATGGGTTAGAAAAAGCATTCTGGAAACCTTTCAAGAGGGGATTAAAAGCAGTTTTTTTCCCTCCAGACTGTTGCCTTTCCTTTCCCCTCCACACACACATCTCCCTTCATCATCTTTACACCTCAACAGTGATGTGTGTATTAGTGCACATATTTTCACTTGGAAATACCTCTGAAAAAAATCACAGAAAAACATTTTCTGACTCAGGTCTTCTAATCAAATTTAAAACAAAAAATGGTCCAAGCCTGAGGGAAGCTAGAGCAAACTCCAGAAGCAAAAAATGCAGATGCCATGCTTCTCAAGTTTGAGCCAACAAGCATCCTGCAAGGCAACTACTTTACACATCTGGAGCGTGATTTACAAAAAAGACCTAAGTGATATTCATTGGGACTCACATTCCTAAATCACTCGAGCACTTTTGAAAATTCTACCCCTATTTACTTTTGGGAAAGTTGAATGAAGGTCTTATTAAAACTCCTTGTTTCAGCTCATCTAGAAGAACAAAGCTGAAAAAGCCCAAGGGAAAAATCTGATTTTTCAGTACAGTAAATACCTGGACAGATATACACTCTGTCTTCCTGAACAGGAATAGTCATAGGAGCCGTTATTAAAACACACAAGTCACCAAAACTTTCAGTCACCACATAGCTTTGGGCTGATGGTGTCCAAACCAATTGCTGCAAATTCTGACTTTACATTTCTGGGTACAAGGTTTTTTTTAATTAATACTTATAGCATTCTCTATACTAAGTCTTCAATGGATTTTTAAGTATATTTTAAACGCTCAAAATTTTGTTTAATTTATCACATATAACAAAGCAAATAGAACCATTTATTCCTGGCTCAAAATAATTGAGTTTGATTAACCTGTAAAAACTACATCCAACAGAATTTCAGAAAATTCAGAAAACATGTCTCATCTCTAACATTTTCCATGCAGTTTCTATTCAGAGCAAGGCATCCAGATATGAAAATAAATTAAAAAGGCGTGATGGGCAAAAACTGAATTTTTAATGTTGTCACGACAACTTCATTAAATCAAAGTCACCACTGAGGGCCTTAACCAGATAAATATAGACATGAAATGTGTGATTCAGGACAATTTAATAAATGATTCATGGCAGTAGATAAGTAAGCAAAATCAGTAGTTTTCCCCTCTACCTAACTCTAATCTAGCTTCTTTGTACTCCACTGACATTACATCTGAGACTAATTATGATACTTTAAAATATATTTCCCTGATATAAACATATCGGCCTCATTAGTATAGTATAGACACAAAGTGGGTGAGGTAATATCTTTTATTGGACCAACTTCTTTTGGAAGAGACCAACTCAAAAAGCTCTCTCACCAACAGAAGGTCCAATAAAAGGTTTTATCTCAGCTACCTTGTCTCTCTAACATCCTGGGACTGACATGGCTACAACTTCATCATTAGTATATCACTTTCCCAAACTGATGTGTTAGAAATATAATTGAGATATGCACCTACCTAGAATGTGTCACATATATAACTATTGTCCTAAACATCTCAATACCAAATCAGTCTTTAATAGACAAACAAAAATACATTATTTGTTAGCAGCACAATAATGTGACAGATAGCTGCTTATTCTCTGACATGCTAAAGTTGATTGCTAAATGGCTTCACCCAATTGGCTATAGAGTCTGTGGACATGTGTCACAGGGGCATGGCTGCCCCCCATAGCACTCTGCTGACTAAGCGTGACACTGCCAGCACTCTCTGTCTCAGTATCTCTCCCAAAGATGGATCTCCTCAGCTCTCAACACACAAGTCTGCACTGAAGATGTGGCTTTGCCCTCCAGCCAAGCAATAAACAAATGTAAGCCTTCCAGGCCACAAAGGTCCAACTAGAGAGTCCTAAGCAAAGAAGAAAGATTCCTCTGCACTTTGGGGCTTTATATCACCCTGCTCTGTAAGCCCTGTTCCCAGCCCCTGGTGGTTTATATTTGTTAGTCTTTCCTCTGCTCTGGTACAAAGTACTTGGCCCTCAGACTGCTGCCCTCACAGTACCATTCTCAGCCCCTTTCTGGGCTCTGTGCCTTTTCCTTCCCTGCTCTGGTATAGAGCCTCCATCCCCTGGGGTACTCAACCTACAGCAGATCCAGGCTCAGGGTCTTCCACCAGAACGAATGAACAAACGAACCTACCTACCTACCTACTCTCTGTAATTCCCTCCCCCAGACTGAGCTCTCTCAGTCTTTTTATAAGGCCCAGGTATCCATGAAATTATCATCTGACCCACCTTAGTCAGGTAAGAAGCAGCTAATTATTTATGGCACAGGTGAGGCTGGCACTATCTGCCCTTAATGAGGCCAGTCACCCTCTGACAACATGCCATTAGTCATGCATTTATGAAAGTCGATCTGAGATGAGGTTTAAACTCTTCTCTGGTTTCAGTGGAAATTCATCATTGTTAAGGAAATCACAGTTGTCATAAACAGTTGGTTAAGGGTTAATATCTCTTTTACCTGTAAAGGGTTAAGAAGCTCAGTGAACCTGGCTGACATCTGACCAGAGGACCAATGGGGGGACAAGATACTTTCAAATCATGGTGGAGGGAAGTCTTTGTTTGTGCTGTTTGTTTTGTTCATTGTTTGCTCTTGGGGCTAAGAGGGACCAGACGTACACCCAGGTTTTCTCCAATCTTTCTGAATCAGTATCTCATGTTTCAGAATGGTAAGTAATAGCCAGGAAAGGCGGATTAATCTTATGTTTGTTTTCTTAACTTGTAAACGTGTCTTTTTTTGCTGGAAGGATTTTTACCTCTGTTTGCTGTAACTATGAATCTCAGGCTAAGGGGGTGGGGAGGTCCCTCTAGGCTATATGAATCTGAATACCCTGTAAAACATTTTCCATCCTGATTTTACAGACATAATTTTTACTTTTTCTTTCTTTAATTAAAAGCTTTCCTTTTTTAAGAACCTGATTGATTTTTTTTCCTTGTTTTAAGACCCAAGGGGATTGGGTCTGAACTCACCAGGGATTGGTGGGGGGAAAGGAGGGGGGAGAAGGTTAATTCCTCTTTTTTTTAAGATCCAAGGAGTTTGGATCAGTGTAGCCTCTCAGGGTAACCCAGGGAGGGGAAAGGCTGGGGGGAAAAAGAGGGGGAAGGCTAATTTCTCCTTGTGTTCAGATCCAAGGGGTTTGGGTCCTGGGTTCCCCAGGGAAGGTTTTGGAGGAATAGGAAATGTGCCAAACATTATATTTTGGCTGGTGGCAGTGTACCAAATTTAAGCTAGTAATTAAGCTTAAAAGTGATCATGCAGGTCCCCACTTTTTGGATGCTAAAGTTCCAAGTGGGGAAAAAACCTTGACAACAGTGGTCTGTGCTGCTCCGTAACAAAAACAAGATTATTTGGGGAAGTGGAGATAAAGAAAGGACACAACCCTTTCAACTCTCCTCATGTCACAGAATAAAATGAGTGTTTATGATGCAAAAACATCATCAGCTTGCATTGACATATAACGTGGTGTCAAATGTCATTCAATTTGCACCAAAAGAGAGATGGTGAGAAAAATTCCTTAAAACAGAAAATGAAAGTCACGTAGGTACAAATTGATATGGTATAACTACGTTATTCAGGGGCATGGAGTACCTATGCCAATGGGAGAAGTTCTCCTGTCAGCGTAGATAGTGTTTTCACTAAGTGCTACAGCTGCACCACTGTAGCACTGTAAGTATAGACAAGCCCTAAGTGCTGAATGCTTTTGAATCCCATTGAATGTGAAGGAGGTTAAATGCATTTCATATAAGAATATAAGAATGGCCCTACTGGGTCAGACCAAGAGTCCATCTAGCCCAGTATCCTGTCTTCTGACAGTGGCCAATGCCAGGTGCCCCAGAGGGAATGAACAGAACAGGTAATCATCAAGTGATCCATCCTCTGTTGCCCATTCCCAGTTTCTGACAAACAGAGGCTAGCGACACCATCCCGGTCCATCCTGGCTAATAGCCATTGATGGACCTATCCTCCATGAATTTATATAGTTCTTTTTTGAACCCTGTTATTGTCTTGGCCTTCACAACATCCACAGGTTGACTGTGCTTCATGTGAAAAAAAAGACTTTCTTTTATTTGTTTTAAACCTGCTGCTTATTAATTTCATTTGGTGACCCCTAGTTGTTATGTTATGAGAAGTAGTAAACAACACTTCCCTATCTACTTTCTCTACACCAGTCATGATTTGATAGACCTCAATCATATCTCCCCTTAGCAGTCTCTTTTCCAAGCTGAAAAGTCCCAGTGTTATTATTCTCTCCTCATATGGAAGCCATTCCATACCCCTAATCATTTTTGTTTCCCTTTTCTGAACCTTTTCCAATTCGAGTAAATCTTTTTTGAGATAGGGCGACCACATCTGCACACAGTATGCAAGATGTGGTTGTACCATGGATTAATAGAGGTAACATGATATTTTCTGTCTTATTATCTATCCCTTTCTTAATTACTCCCAGCATTCTGTTTGCTTTTTGGACTGCCGCTGCACATTGAGTGGATGTTTCCAGAGAACTATCCACAATGACTCCAAAAGCTATTTTACGCTCCATCATTTTATATGTATATTTGGGATTATGCTTTCCAATGTGCATTACGGTGCATTTATCAACATTAAATTTCATCTGTCATTTTGTTACCCAGTCACCCAGTTTTGAGAGATCCTTTTGTAGCTCCTCGCAGTCTGCCTGGGTTATAGAAAATTATATGTTCTAGAAAATATACTAAACTACACAAGATCAGACCCTACTGTAGCAAATACTTTCAGAAGCTAGTGAATAACATAATGGGACAACTTCATCAGTTCCATTGATTTTGGTCATGATGTGTAGTGCAAGCGGAATCAAGAAGCTTATACGGCAACCCTTTAAGGGCCCGGAAGAACATACCATCTCTTAACTTTTATTAATCCTGGAAAGTCCAATGACCCACAGTTATAAATTATATCTGAAGGGCAAGTTGAACTATAACTGTACTTCTGGGTCTTCCATGAGGATATTTCTGTCTCATATTGAGCTTGCTCTCTGTGTGATTTTAGCATTGTCCCTTTTCCTTCTCTTTTGCTTTGACTTCTTCTCTGTGAATCTGAACTGGGCTTCTATATTTTCCTTCTCTTTGCTTTTATGTGTCTCCTTTTTATTCATCTTTTCCTAGAATGCAGGCATGGCCCTTCATAAAAAACAAACAAGAAAAAGAAGGTCCTTTAAGTTCCTACCAGCACACTTTTGATTAGACCGGTTGGAGGAAAAAAACAACCCAAAATTATTTTCAACAGTGATTTAGCAGGGCTGGAATGCACTACAGCGTATGTAAAAGTTACTGGCGACTCCCACTAACAGCTAGTAGGCAGTCATTAGGGGGAAGCAGAAGTGTTAACGTACACAGTAACCTGAACTTTTAAACTATCTTCTCTCCTCTGCCTTGAGGCAGAGGAATCTGGCTCTAAACCGGTTTTCACTGACCAGATAGCAGAAGTACAGGGTCTGGCAACCACCAATCAAGTGTTTTTGTCTGAATGCGTATAAAAAATTTGTAAAACTTGTATAAAACAAAGTCTTTGTACCAAGGTGCAAGGCTCTCCTTTTTTCTGCAAAATAAAGCATTTTTTCCTTATACCTGTCAGGCTGTTACTGGCTCTCAGCTAGGCAAATCCAACATTTCGGTAACAGTTTCTGGCGACCCCAGACAGGACTCTCCTAGCTCGGACATCGGACTCTGGACGGCTGCTGCGAACTAGAAGCGGCGCCACGGGAGTGTTTAGCCCCTCTTCCTCACTTCACCGCGGCCTCTGGGGTTCGTGCTCCAATAAGGTAAGCTCTAATAAAATTAAAAAAATGCTATCTGGTTCTGGTTCTGTTCTGATTTGGTTAACCAGTTACTGGGTTTTTTTGCTTTATATATTTGGGTGTTAGGGTGTGGGCAAAACTAAGCCTCTCGTTCATAATTTCTTAGGGTAAAAGCCATAGCGTGCAATAAAGCTCTAAAGTCAAATTAAAATCCCTCTGTCCCGTCCCCTATAGCTGTCAATGTAATAAAAATAAAAAAATCCTAAATTAAATCATAATTCCCTTTGCTCTCTCTTTAATTCTCTGTTTAAGTGTCAAAAAACAAATGGGTGGGTCTCAAAAAAAACCCTCTAAAAATAGCTCTTTAAATTATATGCTAAATAAATGGCCTTTACTCAGTGTTAAAAAAAATATTAAAAAAAACCCGTTTATTCTTGTCTTCTAAACTCTGGAGCTGCCCTCTCCACTGCTACTGTCAAGCCAAAAAAGGGCAAACCTCTGTTTTTGGTCTTTCAAATAATCAGAAAAAACTAATGCCTGCTAAACAGCATTCAACGTACCGTGCATTTACTGGTACAATAAAAATTATATTTTGTGTTCTATGTTCTGTCTTATAATACTTGTCTCGTGGCCAAAATTATTGTGTTTAATATTTTTATAAAATAGCCTAATTTAAAATCAAACAAAAAAATTACATTAAAATGCAAATACTTATTTTATTCAACTTAAAATACAAAATGTTGAAATAAATCAAAAAAATGTAATATACTAAAGTCTAATACATTTCCTTAAGTAAAAAAAAACCTTCATTGGCCAAATCTTTTAATTAAAAATTATTATTAAAATTTGCATACCAACAGTCTTTAAAAGCAAAAACATAAAAAGTTAACCCACTCCCCATATTGTACATAAAATCCTTCTGGCTACCTCAAATTTCTAGCCAAAGGGCTTAAAATAGTAAAAAGCTATAAAACACCAAAAATTGTATTAAATAAACTCCTCAAAGTGGGTGTGCTTGTCCTGGCTTGTTGCTCCAAAGCTCTGTAATAAAGTTATTTTACTAAAAAAATGTATATAGCATACACTAAATAATAAAAATAATGTACTGTATAATAGCAATGTTTATATGTTCATTATTAAAAAAATAAAAATATAAATAAAAAATAAAAGTTTCCTTTATAAATTAAAACAAGCCAAAATAAATAAATAAACAAATAAATTAACTAAAAAAAATAGCTAGCAAGCTCAAGCTAAAAATAAAACACTGGTCCCCTTCAAGGACACTACTCACACCTAAAACTTAGCTAACACCCAAAAAAAGGGGGGGCTTAAATGTGCCCATGCAGCTATAAAATCTGCAAAACACTGCCAAGCACTAATAAAATATATTAAGTTTCTTTTCTCACAGGTAAAAAAGCGCTACCCAAAAACCCTAGCAGCCCTGCCACTCCTTAAAACCAAAAAACTAAATCTATGTAAAAATCCACCAACAAAAAACTGCTTTAGCTCCATGCTAAAAAAGCCCTTATTAAATCCTGCTAACTACCAATACTGCGGTAAAGTGCCAAACCCACTTTGCTTAAACCCAAAATTCTCACTGCACTACATTTCGGTAACACATATAAACAGACCCAAATACAGACTGCAATAAAATCCATTTTAATTTCCAATTAGAGAGAAAGAAGTACCAGAAATGAGTGTCCTTTTACTCACAACTATTGATTTGCCTGGGGCAGTACAGTCAGTTATTCCTCCCCCTTCAAAAACAAAAGAAAACAAAAAATAGCAATAGAAAATATTGCTGACATGGAAGCTTGAAGTGTAGGTTTCATTATTACACTAATACAAATAGGCAGTAGGCATCCTGCAAGGAAGTATTTAAATAGGTCAATATTGAGAGAAATTTCAAAGTACTGATCAGAACAGGTTCAGAAGTGCTGGAAAGCACCCACATACTGAGGAAGGTAAAATAGACTCACTCTATCGCTGGTGAAACTTCAACTGACTTCCCTTAGGGATGAATGTGGCCCAATGGCATTTCTTTCTTTATTTTACAAGCAGTAGCGTGACTCAGGAATGTCACCACTGCTATTTTTAGCCTTGCAGCCTGAGCCCTACGAGCCTGAGTCAATTGACGCGGATTCTAAGACTCGGCACCACAGGTTTTAATTTGAAGTGCAGACATACTCGGAGGTACTAAATGATATTACATACCTTTTAAGCTAACTAGCATCCTATTAGCAGGAGAAAAAAATCACTTCAGAGTAAACTAACCATTTTTCTAAGGCAAACAATACAGTGCACAAGCTACATTACGACTGGAATCAAGGTTGTCAGCAAATGTGGTTCAAAGGCTTAATGTCATATGTGGTTAGGTTAACATAGATTACGACTACACTGCAACGTAAGCTCGGGTTCACGTACAGGTTCAAGCCCAATCTCCCTCCTGCCTACACACATATCTGTCTGACTCAGATCAGTAAGCCCTCAGGACCCAGACCCTAGGATCTAGCAAAGGTAGGTCTGACCCAAGTCCCACTGAACTCAGGCCCAGGTCCCCAGACTCATGTCCTGAGAGTCCACCAATGTTATCCCACAATCCCATGGGCAAGTGTTGCTTGACCTTTCTATTCCAAGATTAGCCAGTCGATGCTCAGGAAATGGATAACCACCTGGGTTCAAGAACAGCTGCTCAGCATTTAACCCTTTCATTTTATTCTGACTGCTGAACTGCAAACATAGTGAATCATCTCCTGCATTAACATGGACCACTTCAAGAAGGCATCTTTTGCCAAGCGAACTGCTACGCGGTCATGGGAGCACAGTCAGATTCTGGTAAACCTCTGGAGCGAGATAAGCAAGATGTTTGACTTTGGTAAGAGCACTAGAAATGACGATGAGTACCAAGAAATAGCGGACAAGCTGGCAGAATCTGAGATTAACCTGACCGCTGACCAGGGAGTGGATTTAAGCAGCTCAAGAATGACTACCAGAAAGCAAGGGATAAGAACCACACCCCTGGGAACTCCCTGTCATCCTGCCCCTTTTACGATCAATTTGACTGGTTGCTGGGTACTGTGATAAGCACTGAGTTCCTAGCAGTTCATGACAGCCAGTTTAGTTGGGATAGCAACCTGCTGACCCCCAAATCTAACACAGCACTGGAGGGGAGCAAGAAGCCACCAGATCAAGCTAACAAAGTGATTCATGCTCAAACCAGTCCCCATGATGCTTTGCCATCAGAGCAGGTGCAGCACTTCCTGGATCCATAGTCAGAGGAGCCATTTGATGATGCCCAGAGGAGCAGTCCACCATGGAAACGGCAGCAGCAACAGAAAAGACAAAAGTAGCCCCACAGCCTGGTAAATATTTGGCTCCACATCTGTTATTAATATATGAATGAAAGGGATTTCCAGGTTATGACTCAAAGCAATGATTATTGCAAGCCATAGGTAGCAGCTTGTACTGGTTAACGTTGGAATGCATGCCAGCACTTTGGATTCTCCTCACCCTCAATTCCACATGGAATTCAAAATCAATACCAGAAAGCGAAAACAACATTTAAAGTAGCATTTTAACATTTTTTTTTACTAGATAGCTATACATTCTTACAAAGACGTGCTGGGTGTCTTAAAAGTAAGAACCTTATATTGCCTTCCCTTTTAGTATGCTGCATTGTACAATTCGGCGACATCACGTAACCAGCTGCCTGTAAACTGTACAAGGAGAAAGGGGAAATGTAGTAAAATCACTGTCCAAAATATGGCTGTGGAGGGTTATACACAGTCCAAAATTATGCCAGAGAAGCGGGCATGCTGGCTGTGTAGCTCTTTGAGAGTATGCATTGCCATGTGTGTCTGCATGTAATCCAGTAGATGCAGTCAGAGCAGGCCATATCGTAAACTGCAGATGCACCTGCAGAAAGTTTTCAGCAGGTTACAGGGAAGCAGTAATCTGCTAGCACAACATCCTGTTAATTCTCCCATAAACTTTCACCCAATCCTGGCTGCTAATCATTTCAAATTTTTCCTATAATAGGAACTCCAGATAGGTAGATACATTTTGAGGCAAGGTATATTTTCTGGGCGCTCCCCTGTAGGTCACCAGGCCCCACTGCACTTGTAGACACATCGCTCAGTCACCATAAGCCTGAAAACCTTTTTTGCATACACTGCTGGGTTGCCCCTGGTAGTTTGGACTACAATGTACCTTTGCCATTCAGGAACTTCCTGCATTCTTATGTTCTCCAGAATATTGAATGCCTGAAGCAGTTGAGAAACCACTGGTAGTAAACCATGGCAACTGTTTCCCTTCCCCACTCTACGGCTAAAATGGTCTGCAATATTTAAACGTATCATTTATAAATTTTCCCCTTACCTTTATGAGTGCAGGCTATCCACTCTGCTTAACTCCGAGGAAAGAAGATGGAGTGCAGCAGAAAGACTTGTCTGCGAGGCTGCTTGAACTAATAACCACAAGACCTCAGGCTCTTGCTCCACCTGCACCGCATCCTGAGTCCCCTTCATGGTACCATGTCCAGAAGATCAGAAATACATTGGACAATATCGTGGTTGGATGGCCCATGCAAACAGTACTGAACACTAGATGAACAGGGCAAATGTCTCCCCTACAGTCGTCCACCCCACCCCACCTACACACCCCCGGAGCAGTGCCAAGCACATGAAAAATGTAGAAAGCCAAAGGAGAAGGGATGGGGAGGGTCAGGGGACCCATGGCAGAAGGAGATTTATTTATTTGTTTGCATAGGTTTCACTGTTCAATGTTTATGTTATGCACTTTATTTTATTGCTGGGTTTTGTGTTTTAATGAGACCTCGCCTGCTTTTTCAATTCTTTAATTTTTTTTAATTTATTTATTTATTTGGTAATTCAGCCATGGTAACAAATAAAGGCATTTATTTCATTAGGAAACTTTATTACTCTCACTGCCTCACATCATATTACGTGTATTTCAAAGAATAAAGATTAAGGCAAAAGTGGAAAATTGTATCTAAACACAATTTCTCAAAATATCTTTTCAGATCAATCCATAATGAAAATCCACAGTTCCTATCACAGAAGCCACCATTCCCACCCCCTATCCCTCCGCCACACACAGGCTGTATAACAGTCAACTCATCCATAATTAAAAAGGGATCACAATCCCCCATTCATAGTGTACCTCAATAGTATTTCATTTACCTTTAACATTGCTGTAGAAGCACATTCATAAACATAGTATATCCCATCTTCTGCTAGTTCATAATGTGGGCACACAAACCATCCCTAATTTCTGTTCCCCACATTCATTCTGTTCCAACTGTGACAGGTGCACTTTTGGTTGAGTGTGCTGGTTCAGCAACTCATTATTGTCACGGGTCCACTCAGCTGCAAATGACTCATCTTTGGCTTCACAAAGATTGTGAAGAGCACAGCAAGCCACAATAATGTGGACAGCATTGATGACATTGGAATCCAAATGACTCTGTAAACAGTGCCAGCAGGATTTAAATCTGGCAAATTTACGATCAACCATCATTCTACACCGGGGCGGGCAAACTCCTACCCCATCCAACCCTCTGAGACCCCTGCCCTATCCACACACCCCTGGTCCCTGTCCCCTGACTGCCCCTAGACTCCCACTACCCCATCCAATCCCTCCTCTCATTCCTGACAACCCCCCCGAGACTCCTACCCCATCCAACGACGCCTTCTCCCTGTCCCCTGACTTCCCCTGGAACCCCTGACACCGCATCCAACCCCCCCCTTCCTGACTGCCCCCCAAGACCCCTGCCTCCATTCAACTCCCTGTTTCCCCCCAACCACCATCCACACCCCCACCCCCTGACCACCACCCCAAACTCGCCTGCCCTCTATCCAAGCCCCCTGCTCCCTGCCCCCTTACCGTGCTGCCTGGAGCATCGGTGGCTGGCAGTGCTGCAGCCGCGCCACCCGGCTGGAGCTGAGCCACGCTGCTTCTGCCGCCGCCAATACACAGCACAGAGCACCAGGTAAGACCAGGCTCTGCAGCTGAGCTGCCCCACCGCCCAGAGCATTGCACTGGTGCCGGCAGTGGAGTGAGTTGAGGCTGCCGGGGAGGGGGAACAGCAGGGGAGGAGCAGGGGGCTAGCCTCCCGGGCCAGGAGCTTGAGTTTGACAAAATATGGCACTCTTAAAAGTTGGTCTATGTGATGATGACATTAGTTTGATGTAGTTATAGGAGGTGATATACTGATGCAGGGGTGTGCTAGTTTGGTCCACCAATTTAGGAAGATGTGAAGATTGATCATGGTGTTTGATGCTTTCAATTCTTAAAGCATAACGCAGTCAAAATATTTACAATGAAACTGCAGAAACTATCACATATTATTTAACATCTATATTGCCAAAAAAGTCTCTTAAGGATGCGGGCAGCACAGATGGAAATGCAAAGAGAGTTACATTCTGGCTCCTGCTCTACTCCTGACTCAGTGCAGCTGTCCCTTACTTAGGCAGGATTGTAGGGTTACAGTCCACCCTTTGTGCTTTCTTATTTGGGCTGTAGCCTATAGAGATAGCTTAAAGGTATTTTATGTAGCAGTAACGCAAGAAATCTACAGGCCTATCCTCTAAAATATTTAGCTTAAGTAGTTAACTTAAGGTGTTGAGGTCTATGACCCTAGCATTAATAGTGTTATTGGGGAACTGGGAATATTATGCTGAGGAGATTTTTTTGTATAAAATAATACTAGGTTACTGCAGGAAGATGAACTGATGCCAGCTTTTGGATATTTTAGGATAAGATCATCTGCAAATTACAACCAGAAACTTTCCTGGGCAATGAATTAATGTATATGATAATAAGCTGAGATCACTAATATATTAACCTATCAGATAAGTACACCCCCAACATTATTAGAGTGAGGAAGTTCTTTATGGACCAATAAGGCCATTCTAACTGCAAATGAGAACAGGACATCACAAGGGCAGAGACAGTTGTATTCCTTTGAAGACAGGCAGTTCAATTTTCTATTCTCTGAGATTAATGGTCATCCCCTTTCACTTTCACAGGCTGAGAAACTGTAAAAAGGAACAAAGCAGAAAGGAACAGCCTGTCAAATTGTAGAGCACTGGAAAGGTCACAGTAATACAGTCACAGGCTGATGTCTTTTGCTGGGTGTGTGATGGATTAAAAACTTCACTCTTGTGACAAAAATGATAATGAGAACACAAAATGTCACAAAATGAACCCAGCATTCTGACAGGGATTGTAATGAGAATCAGAACAGAGCAAATTTAATCTAATCCCCTCACAGTGTTGGAACTTCAGTCACAAAGAATTTAGTTACATCTAGTGTTTTACACTTAATCTCACATACACTTAAATTTACATGGGAAAGGTAAAGTTTTGGTACTTTGAAGTTGTGAGAGATTTGCAGGTCCTGCATTATTTTGCAGTCTAGGACCCATGGCATAAAATGTTCAGCTCTAACCTCCAATTGTGTACATGCAGTTACTTGCACCCAAATTTGCAAATGCAAAATAAGAGCACACCTACTTCTTCATGTGTAGTCAGTGACACATGAAAAGTTGGAGGCCATCTTAAGACTGTGGGAAAAGCTTTAATCCAAATTTCCCTCACATTGTGGAGGTCTTGACCGTTGGTTCACCTCCTGTTCTCTCCCTGTGACACATAATGGTCTAGTCTCCTGTGGGTTTTAATACTTTGCTCTCATTTTGATTGTTGGATTTAGTGTGGAGGTGCCAGCCAGGCAGTGTTGGTGGCCTATGATATACAGAGGTCAGACTAGATGATTTAGTGGTAACCCTCTGGCCTTGAAATCTATCACTCTATGACAAATCTTACCTTTCTTTATTTCTTCCATGAGACGCTGAAGTCCAGTTACCAATTCTATTAGCTTTAAACATTTGTTTTAGGTTCCAAAGTCATCCAAGCAGGTAAAAAGCACAAAGATGCATTTTCAAACAACAGTAGAGTTACAGAGCAAACATGGGATTTCTCTCTTTTCACAGTAGAAATTCAAGATGGCAGGTCACTCATTCTCCTGCAGACCTGTGTGGACTGGCATGCCACACTATTCCCATGTAAATTAGTTATCTATATGTTTTGGAGAAAGCTCTGTGTTCTCTAACAACCACTCAAGACTTGCCCCTTGAATATCCAGTTACCGTTAACTTAAAGGTCTAGAGGAAGGAATACACAGCAGTTTTCTTTCAGGCATATGCATAACCCTAAGCTGTTTATTTTACAGGCTTGCCATTTCACTTTAAGAAAAAGATTTACTAACTCACAATTGCATCCAGCAATTATTTAGATTGGATTTATATTACGGCTACATGAGATCTTGTACACAGCAGTACATTTTTATTTAAAAGTTTCACTGAGATTTTCAGTTCACTTCTAAGTACAGCTCCAAAGAACGTCTCTAGAGCTACATCTTGATTTCCTTCCTTTCTCATCAACTGTCATAAAGAAGATCTCAAAATTTTAAAACATATTAAAATAAGTCTCAACACAATCCTAGTGCTTTTAAAAAAATCACACCAAGATTTTCATAGGAGTAACGTAGAAAATAAATTATGCTGTGTGCAAAAATATGTAAAATCAAGCATTATTGAAGCCTGCCAACACTCCTAATCTGCTGAAAGTCCTAATTATCACGAGGAGATCCCATCCCATATACAACTCCCAATCTGGAGGGTTAGTGCTTCAGAAATATAAAAATATCAAGATCAAAAGTAGTTTCTTTTCCCACTTCCCAGTTATTCAACTGGTACTGAAAACATACATGAAACTACAAGTCAACATTATGAAAAAATAATTCACCAATAAGTGCACAGTGATATTGTTACATTATATAATACCAAACCAACCTTCCCAGACTCAGATATTTGTAAGTCTGTAATGTGCAAGGTGTGTTGCATATCGTTTGCTATTGCAAAACTATGTGTAAATATGTATAATCTATAGGTGATAGATGAAAGAACACCTAATGTGTTTAATGGTAACTGTATCTCAAACATGTGTAACTTTTGAAGGCACTCTTAAAATGCATCCATAGGTGGCTGTATAAATATTATGACAAGGCCTGGTATGCTGACTGCGAAGATAGCACATAAAAAAAAGAACTGGCACCACACAGCAAAAATCATACATACAGACTGTATTTTAATTATTTACATACAGAAAAGAAAATAATTTATTTACATAAATTAACATTATTTACATACAGAAAAGAAAATAATTATAAAATCTTCTAAAAGGGCATAAAGTTAGATGAGTCTAGGATTAGTCTAATGTATATAATGAAAACAATAGTAGATTTATTGTATTTCTTATTGTCTCATCGCTTTCTTTAATCTTACCTTTATACAGACTCTCAGATACAGCTCTCTTCTCTCTCCCAAACTCAATATATCTCTCCATCTCCTCTTCATAACGTAGCATTCCTTGAACTAAATTTACCATAGCAATTTAAAACACAAATGTTCTTCCATTTGTGTTTACCCACATGTTAATGACCATGCATAAAATCTTTTCTCTACTCCCCTTGTGATAAAAGCCACTTCTATGGCTCCCATCAACTGAAGCAATTAATTGTATTGTAGTTTACAAGCAAATGGCTTCCCTGTATTGGATTGAATCAGAATATCTTAACTAGGTGTCGACTTCTATGCATTAACAGCGTAGTGGTCTGGGCAGTGTTTCTTGAGAAAAAGAACCTTAGCTCTGTCCCCGCTGCAACAAGGGAGGTTAAAGTCATCGTGTACACACCTCATTGTGCAGGTGCAGTCAAAAATCAAACAAGATGGTAGGATACATAAGAACTAAGATGGAAAATAGCATTATATTTTCTGTACTATTTATATAAATGGATGGTATGCCCTGACTTGGAATATTGTATTCCGGTCTCGTCACCCTCAAAAGGATCTGTCAGAAAAAAGGGGGATTCAAAGAGGATGAAAATGACTGAGATTATGAAGCAAGATTTAAAAAGACAGAATTGTTTCAAGAGAAGGAAATTAACAAGATGCAGTGTTGCTAACTCTGATAATTATATCATAAGTCTCACAATAACTGGTGCTTTTCTTAAAGTCCTGACCCCTGGCATCTTGTAAAACTATGAGAATCTCAGCTTTTATTTGGAAAAAAAATAAGTTTCTGTCCCTCATGGTTGCTAAAAAGAGCTTGAGAACATGATCCCCAACTGTCAATCAACAGAAGATAAATCAAAACACCCAAATTTATTGTTTTTAAACATCTCATAACTTCAGGGGCCCTGATTCATGATTTCTGAACACTGGGGTTGCAGTACTGAACAGGGGAAATATTAGAGAAGTATTCAAGATAATGACTAGTATGCAGAAAGTTGATCAGGCGCTCTGTAATTCTTTATTGCAACACAGGAACATCAAACTGAAAAGCAGTACATTTAAACATGGCAAACGGACATACATCTTTTCCCACAACATATAATTAACCTGCAGAGCCCACTACTACAGGATATGAGTAGAATTAAAATAAGTATTAAAAATTAATTATTTTAAATTTTAATTATGTATAATTAAAAAAATACTTATTTAATATTTTTAAAAGCACTGAGCCCAAGGGCTTTTTTAAAAGAAGGGTTTTTTAAAGATTAGACACATATATATATGGATAATTAGGCCATTCCACAATTACCATAGACAGGATAAAAAGGTATCCTATGTATGTACAATTGACTGGCTTTCCTTGAGGCTGCCCTAGTGACAGTGTGCTGCAACAGATGTTTATCACTTGGATTCCTCCTTTGAGAGGATGGCTCCCATTGGTCAATCCAGGTATTTGCCATAAGCGCTTGAGTTGGCTGATGGGCATCACTAATTAAAAGCAGTGCTGGCTGGAAACAGGCCTATTCCTGCTCCATCCGCACCCTCGTGATTTCTTTTAGGCAGTAAATATAATATGTTATCTGAATCAACTTGGGTCTTCTGTTTTCCCAAAAGAGAGTTTCGCAAGATCACAACTTTGGGCAGTAAGTCCTGACAGCATGGGTACAGGATACTGTATAAAAAATTATAGAAAGAGAGGCAAAGTCTTCAAGGCATGGTAACACAATGGGTCAACACATACACCAGAGGCAGCCAATTAGAGAGGGACTGTGAGGAACAGCCAATCAGGGTTGGGCCGGCCCATATAAGAAGGGCTGCAGAACAAAGCAGCTTCAGTCACTCTCTGCAGCTTGAAAAGGGAGAAGGACTGGCTGTTTTTCAGGCTGAAAGTGACAAACACCCTGGGCAGAGCTATGATTCTGGCAGAGACCTGGGGAGCTAAAGGCAGCTCCTGGTGGGCTGCAGGGGTCTGCAGGCTAAGGCTCTGAGGCAAGGGCAAAGAGGGTGCTGGGACTGTGGGGAAGTGGCCCAGGGAAATCTACTGAGGAGGGTGCCGCAAGCAGTGGCCATCTGCAGGGTCCCTGGGCCAGGACCTGGAGAAGTGGGTGGGCCTGGGCCTGGGCCTGCCCCCCCCCCGCCCACCACTGAGGAAGTGGTTGGACTAAGGGACTGTGACATTCCCCTGGAAGGGGGGAGCACAGAGTGCGGCACAGTCGGAGGGCTGTGTCCTGAAAAGGATGCTGCGGTCCTGGTCATGACATGAGTCCCTGGAGCAGAAGTGACAGTGGTGAGACACCACTAGAAGAAGGCATACTAGCTAGCATAGCTAATCCCCAGAACATCCAGCAGGGGGCATTGCAGGGGTGATTCCCACCCTATCACAATCAGTCTCTTAAGACACTGCATGAACAACAAAAAAAGCAGCTGAAGACCAGATTCACATACCCCCCATCCCACCTTTATCCATCTACTTTATTCCCTTGTTGTTTCAAAAGTCTACTTAAAGTGCTTGTTTGGAGCAGGTGGTGGTATGTTTTAATACCACTGCACAAATCCATTATTTAAGAGCAGCTGCCAATTTTGGTGATCTATTGCACCAGTAGTCCTGACTTTAGGGGATGGGAATCTATTTTCCATATCTTAGCCCCTGACGTTCTAGTACTTATGCCTTGACCAATCACTAGGAAAAGGCAAATTTCAAACAGAATGTCAGAGGTTTAGCATGCTTCTACAAATTATATCATGAGCATAAACAAAAATTCCTGTTTAGTCTATGCAATATTACATCTATTGCAAACACTCCAGGCTCCTACTAGGCTTCTTGCAATCATGTAGTCTACAAAAGCCTTTAAAAAACAAAGGTTTGAGTGAGGTCCCTGATGTATCCCACATTTCTCTAGCATCCTCTGAACAGTGAGTGAAGTGCCAGGCTCTCAAATTCCTCTAAACCTGCCGCTGAGGCAAGGGACTAGGGTAATGTTATCAAGAGAGTATGCACATATACAAAATAGCTTGTCCTGGCTGTATGTACTGTCTTAATCAGAAACAAAACGTTGTGTAACATGCATTATGGTTGCTCTTCATCAGATCATTAAAAAAGGAAACAAAGTTAAGGATTAAACTTCAGCTACAAGTTTTGAATGTGATGTGACTGCGACAGATAGGCCTGTGTTCCTCATATCTTTAAAAATATGGGCCAGACATAGGAGCCCATAGAATAGTCACAGCTATTTGTAGCAATACGAGTTATGTGTATTTGTGTGTTCCTGGAATTACTGGGGAGACAGGGTTAATACAAAAACCTCAAGGCTGGCAATGCAGATATCCAGAATTTGAAGCACGACCACATGGGGCAGAGGGAGGGGCTGGTTTTATCTGTTTTCAGGAGACTAGGAGACAAAGCAATTATTTTTTATATAAAAGCTGAATTTAAACAGCCCCAGGGCCTTCTTTCTGATCAAGCAAATGGACATAACCTCTAGGCCAAGGAGAATGGGGGAGCAACCCTTGCTGAAAGGTTGGAAAGACTTTAACCATAGGACTGATGGGCAATTCCTGGCATGTTTGGTATGTGTGTAGGACCTCTTGTTGTTTTCTCTGTATGTTTCTTAGCCTGAATAAATGTGCTTTGTTGAGAAATAGTCATGTGGTGATTTTTAAATGCTGATGTACTCTGTTCCTGGCCCTTGAAGAGAAAGAAAAGTGCAGGTGCTGGCATTCAGGCAGACTGGCTTGCTGGAAAGATCACAGTGAAATACTGGGGACAGCAATTTAACACCCCGCCCTGGGGAGAGAAGACTGAAGGTCCCTACCCATAAGGGTATGTCTACACTGCACAGTTGTCACCAAAACTTTTGCCTTTCGCAGGTACTTAAAAAAGAGACCCCCGCAAAAGACAAATGTTTTGCCGATGCAAGCGGCAGTGTCAACGCAGTTTTGCTGGCAGAAGCACTCTCCTGCCAACAAAGCTTATGCTTCTTGCAGGACTGGAAGTATTTTCTCAGCAAAAGTGCCGACAAAATACTGCAAAAGAGTGTTGACACAAGCTGACTTTTAGCAACAGGGCTGCTAAAAGCTGTGTAGTGTAGACAAGTATGTGTTCACTATAGTTTCTCCTGTGGCCCCCCCTTTGTAACTTCCGGGGGAGATATATCATTATTTGAAAGTAATAGAAAGCAGTGATGTCACATCATTTACACAATATACTGCTCACAAGGAGCTAACACACAAACATTGTCACCTTCCAAGTTCTTGCTGTGATTGTTTTTATGTTGACCAATTTCTCTGTCTGTTTGCTATAAGCAGGTTTCTCATTATCTTCACATCTGTAGATTAGCCAAAGGCAGAAACTGCACCACTAAAGGTTCCGAAAGTTTATGCAACTAACGAGGTACAAACAGGGGAATCTCAGAGTAGTAGAGAGATGATATTACCCATGTATTTAGCATTGGTGTACCGGCTACTGGAATATTGTCTCCAGGTCCAATGTCCACAGTAGAGCTAGACAAAATTTTTCAACCTACTTTTTTTTTTCCAGCTAAAAATGCAGATTTGGTGACACTGACCCATTTCATGAATTTGTATAGATTTCACTAAATTAGTTACATACAAAAACTAAAAAAGTGAAAAATATCAAAATGAATCACTGACATTTTCAAAAATGAAACATTTTGATTATTTGATTTGAAATTATTTTGTTCAAAATTCCCTTTGCTTTTATTAAATTAAAAACTACAAAAATGTTCAATATTAAAATGAAATATTTCATTTAACCAGAAATTATTTTTTTTTACTTTTCAATTAATCAAAATTTTAAATCTTTTTGGTTTAACAAAAAAAAACCCCTCCTCCTCTTCCCCCCCACCCGCCAAATAGCCAGAGAATGAAAAATTCATTGTTTTCCCAGCTCTAATCCACAATTCAGAGATGATGTTGAAAAACTGGAGAGGATTCAGGAAGTTGCTATGAGAATGATTAAAGGATTGTAAACGGTTTCTGAGGAGTTGAGGAGCTCAACCTATTTATTTTATCAAAGAGAAGGTTCCTGGGTGACTTGATCGGAGTCTATTAGTACATTAAAGGGGAACAGAAATTTGGTAGTAGAGGGCTCTTCAAATAGTAGCATCAAGGGTGTTAATAAGATCCAATGGCTGAAAGCTGAAGCCAGATGAATTCAGAGTAGAAATAAACAATGTTTTTAAAAGTGAGGAGAATCAATCACTGAAATAATTAACTAAGGTTGTGTTGGATTCTCCATCACTGGCATTTTTAAAATCAAGATTGGATGCTTTTCTAAAAGAGCTGCTCTAATTCAAACAGGGGTTAATTCAGGGAAGACTTATGGCCAGTCTGGATAATCACAGTGGCCTTTTCTCTGCAGGCAGGAAGGAACGAGCTGCTTCGAACCACAGGGAAGGGTGGATGGAGGGGTGGGACCAGGTCAACTCTTATCTTCCCCCTCCCCGCGGTTCAAAGCAGCTTCCATCCCTTGCCTCCTGCACAGTGCCAAAAGGCTGCTGCTGGATGCATTCTGGTGTGAACCCTGCAGAAATCTGGGGAGGGGGGCATGTGACCCTACATGTCCCCCCACATGTTGCCTTGGGAAGATGCGGCAGCAGGTACCAGGAGAGGTGGGTTTGTCCTGGGGGCCCAACCAGGCATGGAGGGCAGAGAGGGCTAGTCAGAGAGGGTTAGGTCAATTGGTCCCTATCCCACCCTCCCACCGCCCCCATAAGAGAGCAGTGTACTGGAGAGTGTGTGTGTGTGTGTCACCCCTCCCTGCGTGAACTCTAAAGCCTTAAAGATAAGGAGGTAAATAAAAAGAATCCAACTACATAGTATTTCTTTTTAACAGGGGCTCAGTCAACTTGATGTTACTTGAACGTTTGTACTGCATAGTTCTGATTGCCATTTAACTCACTTGAATATGAGTAATTTTATGAGGTGTCCTCAGCATAGGGAAATATGGACACCCTAATTATCTGAAAATATATGACAATCCTAAAAGAGGTTTTCATATTGGTGCGATAATCAGAGTTTTTCCAAGGACCATGGAGTGCACTTGTCAGACACCAGCACTGACAAATGGTTCTGCGATATGATGAACTGATAGGCCCAGAAGCCTAAGCACAAAAATGTAACAAAAAAAAGGTTTTAAGTAATAATATAAACATTGTTTTATGTAGCAATATTTGCATTTTGTTAGTAAAATCTGTTTTAAATTGGAAAAAAATGGTTCTATTCTGTTTTAGTGCTAGTAAAAAAAATTCCATTTTGGTTTTAGTAAGATTAGAATTGTAAATTGCTGTTCTGTAAAAAGTCTTGCTTTTAAAATTATTTATTGTTTTTATACCTAAATAAAAATAAAAAATGTCAGTACAAAATAGGCCAAATAATAATAATAAAAAAAAAAATCAAAGCACCGACCTAATTATCAAAATTGCTCTAATAGCTAAAAAGGAGAAAATTAACAACCCTAAAGCAAAGACATACTCCCCTCAAAAAAAATAAAAATAAAAAAATACGGCCAATAAACAAAATAAAAAACAGCTGCAAAAGCTCCCAGTAACAACCCAAAATAATGCTAATTAAAAGCAATCTCAGCTATTGCCTTTTAACAACTTCAGAATAACACAGCAAAGCCCATAAACTTGCAAAAAACTATTACCCAACAAAAACCCAGCTCCTCCCCTCCCTCACATGCAGTTTCACCTAGACACTAAAACTAACTAAGCGATGCTAAAAACTAATAACTATAAAATCCAGCTGCAAAATCTTTAATGTGTGTATATATAAATAAAAGCATATGCTAATTTTAATATTTAAATTATACTTTAAATAAACACGGTGTATTGCCTTATCCCCTAAAAAAATTTCAGTGTGCTTCTTATAAGCATAACACTGGATCAGACAAGTATTTATAGGTTGGGCGATGCAACCAGATTAGTCATTGGAGCTCTCAGTGGCCAATTTCCAGTGTGGTTAAAAGGGCTAGTTCCTTAAAGACAAGGACCTGGGGTTTTACTGAAGGATCTTGTGCTTATGGGATAGGGACAGATCTTGTGGTCTTCATGAGCCAAAGTCCTCCCCTTTTTAGTACCTTATGTCCCCCTCGCAGGGGAAGGGCATGAAAAAAATCAAGAGTGAGCTGAGTCTTAGGGGTAGGTTGAGGAGAGTCTACCTCGAAATCTGGGTTACATGCTGGGAGTCCTGGAACCTCATACTGGAATTACTTAATGCCTGATATGTGAAAGGGTGTGTAGCGCCCCTTTGCTGGGTTAAGTTTAATAAAGTTGAAACCTCCCACTTAAACTCCATCCCTGTCTCTGCCATTATTTACCAGCGTGTCCTGATCAAGCAGCACTAGGCCACCAATTTGTCCTGAATGAGTTAATGAACTCAGGGGCAAGTTAGCAAACAGCTATGAATCACTTACACTACAAGGGCTTGCTGGGAACTTGCAAGAAAGAAGTTGGCAGAACAAGGTACCCAAATACATGCTCTTACTAGTGTTAAAATAAGAAAAGAGCAACATCCAGGTAAGTCAGTTCACTGCAGTTCTTATCTGCTCTGCAAAGGGAAAGGTCTGCTCTTGCCCACTCGGCAAGACTTTCACATGCTTGAATGTTGGAGTGTCCTGCAGTGATGTTTTATGTGAAATTTGTAACAGGGCAAAAGTACTTGCTCCCCATAGCTGGATGAATACTACTGACTTGAGATGCTTATTTAGTCCTCTGTCTGTTTAGTTTAATTTAATTTAATTTTAATAACAAAAGTACTTGAATAAATATTTTTATGGTGTACACAGGAAAAACATAGTGTCCAGAACAGCCTACTGACAAAAGGTGGGGAAAAGTTGTTATGAAAGTCTTCAATGTTAGTAAATGAAGTTTTTAGTGTTTCTCAATAAGCACAACTATGAACAAAAGCACAGTGGTTGCAAAACATGACAAATGTTACAGAAATATCTTTCATACCAATGCTGATACCTGTACATAAAAATATAAAACACTTCCCAGACAAATGCTGCTATTGCTATTTCAAAACATCGTAATTTCAATCACTCATTACCTTAACAGAGAATGTTAAAAGATGGCATAAACATGATGGGGGGGAAAAAGGGTTTTATTTTTAGAAAGAATGTCAACATATCTTACTTTCCCTTACAAAGAGTGTCAATGTATCTTTCATAATAAAAGAACAAGCTATTCCTTAAATACTATAATCTTCTAAAAACACACAATTTAAGAAAAGTCTTTATATCATTCATGCAAATGTCATCTGTTTTCTCTTGCAAATTTCTCACTTAAAAAGAAAGTTGGCATGCTTTATAAACACAAAGGCATGAAATTGATGTATGTCCCTGCAGTTCACAAAATCACAAATTTCATACCAAACAACAAAATACATATTGCAGATCACTCCACACAAATTAATTAATAGCTGAAATTTCTTTCAAATTCCCCTAGGCATATTTGCCAAGAAGGATTCTGAGAAGGGGTGAGACACTCATGACTTAAATCTATATTCCAACCTATTCTGAAACAAATATTACACAAAACAAGTCACCTGTATATAACAAATACGTAAAAAATTAGAGCTTTCAAAAATATAATCTCTCATTTTATTAATCTAATTTAATAATCTCTGTCTTAATTTATTAATCTATATTTTAATAATCTGAAAAGATTTTTGAACATAATTCATTACCCAGTGAAACTGAAAAATGACACAACCTTGACTATGCTCTCATGATTGTTCCACCTTCTGCAATTAACAAATGATTTCTCTTTTTCCATATCTGCAAAGTTGTTGGCTATTGTAGCATAGCCACTTCTTAATATATCATATTTGATATTGCCATGTTTGCTCAGTTTCAATTTGACTAACAAGCTATATTAAACAGTGGAAGTATTTAAAACTATGCTGGCCTGCAGTCTTCATCTTCTACAGCAGTGGTTCTCAAACTTTGTTTTTGTTTTTGTTTTTGCAGACCACTTGAAAATTGCTGAAGGTCTCAGTGGACTCCTTAACAATCTTTCCAATGGTTGTACCGTTAGCTAACTATTGTAAAGCGCTTTGGATAAAAGCACTATATGAAAAAAACTTAATAATTAACTTTTTTTCCTACAAATAAAAGCACACAATTCATATTTTAATATCAGTAGTCATACCTTTCTAATGCAATGGATGCGCCCTCTCAACCCCATTGCAGCAGCTCCCGAGCTGGGGGAGGAGAGTCTCTTCCCCACTACAGCAGCTACAGAGCTGGGGTTGGGAAGGAAGGGAGTCTCTCCCTGGCAGCTGCAGCCCTAGAGCTGGAGAAAGTCACCTCTTTCTCTGGCCGCCACAACCCAGCTCACCCCAAATTCCTCCCACCCCCTTCTCTCACCCCACTGCCCCCTCCCACCTACCCTCTATTCCCTCCAAGGCCACCACCTCACCTTACATGTGCGTCTTCTCCAGGGTCCAGGCACCTAATTAGTGGACCCACGCTCGCATGGCTCCACTAATTAGGTGGGTGGCTCTTCATTCTCTTGTGTGTGGCCATCCACGCGCACACCTTAGAGGGAGCTATTCGCACACCACCTGAATGGAGCTCATCCACGAACCACAGTTTGAGAACCTCTGTTCTACAGTATATACACACTTTTACAAACAATGATCCATTTTCCAGTTAGGTTGCTGCTAGGGTAAGTAGGCACCGAACATGATCCTAAGTATATTGATAATATACCATGTTAAGCAAGCTACTGTACTCCACCAAGTATGTACAAGAAATAAAATGAAGATAATGTTCACTATACAACAAGGCTTTAACAAACTTCTTAAAATAATGCCAAATCCAGAAGACTCAAAAATCCCATCTGTTCTGCAGGATGGAAATGTCAGTTTTACAGGAACTCAATGTTACTAAATGGAATCCACCCTGCAGGACAGGAGATTTTTAAAGCTCCACATTTGTGCATAGTAGGAGCTGGGTACAGGTTCAGCTCTGTGCTTTGCTGCTGTAAGTTATGCTGGGAAGAAAGACCCCCAAGGAGCCATTCTAATAATCAGGACTTATTGAAGTGCAATATAACTCCAGCTATATCCCCTCCCATGGCTCAGAATTCCCCCTACACCAATAGGAGGGGAGCAAGTGTCATAGAGACAGGTGCAAGCTGTATGCAGTTTGAAGCCAGAGGAACAGCACTGTTTTGCAAGGCCTGGGTGGTGCAAAGCTGCTGCATATGAGGCCAAAATATAATAGATATTCCTGCCGGCCAAACCAAGTCCTCGGGGTGCAAACAGTACATTTTGTGGTTACAGTTACTAGACTTTAATACTAGACTGGAATTCTGAGGAAAGTTTCAAACAAAATGGTCTTTTTCTTGGCCCCCTAATGTTTAATTTTCTAAATATTTGAATTCTATTACTGTACTCTGTGTCCTCTCTCATATGGCTTTGCTTCTACCTATTTGTTGGGAACTGTTAATTTGTTCTCCTTTTCCACTCAGTCCATGCAAGCATGCTCAATTATTCAGTCATGATGTTAGCCTTTATAGCATCTACAAATTTAAGTGGCCCATTTTTGCCTCATTTCCACCAAATGCATTACTACTAAATCCTTTTATCAGCCATATGATATTCAAGAAGAAAACCGAGTGCGGATAATAGTAAACCTGGCCTGTCTCAAGCAGCAGCAGCACATTCGCATGACTATGAAGTAACCATGGTGACATACAGAACGGACCTCTATCTTGAATGGTTCCACAAGTCTTCTTTCAGCAAGAGTCAGTATGGGAGCATTTAGGTTGATTAAATCCCTCAAAAATGCATCTTCCACCCTCATTCATGGTTGATTTTATGCACTACTTCCATCAATCTCAGCTCTATAAAACTTCCTAAAAAGTGTACCTTTCTTTTGCACATTGGATATGACTCCCTGCCCTTCACTGCAGTCATCATTTTCTCAGTTACTGCAAGTTTCCAGGATCATTGAAGTATCTCCTCCTTTGTGAGTAAATCAAACCAAATTGTGTTAAGAATATACTGTGACTTCTGCCCTTTAAACAGTTTAGTTCCCTCCTCTCATCTGCTTTTAAGAGAGACATTTCTGCTCCTGTCATAAACAGATAGCTAAGGGTTAATGTTCTTTTACCTGTAAAGGGGTAACACCAGTAACCTGAAACACCTGACCAGAGGACCAATCAGGAAACAAGACTTTTTCAAATCTGGGTGGAGGGAAGTTTTGGGTGTGAGTTCGTTGTTTTTTGTCTTGTGTCTGTGCCCTCTCGGCTCTGAGAGTGATTTCTAATCTTCTGTTTCCAAGTTGTAAGTACAAGGATAGTAAGACAATAGGTTTATATTGTTTTCTTTTGTATTTACATGTGTGTAGTTGCTGGAATGTGTTAAATTGTATTCTTTTTGGATAAGGCTATTTATTCATTTTTTTCCTTTAAGCAATTGACCCTGTATATTGTCATCTTATTGCAGAGACTATTTTTAATGTCTTTTTCTTTCTTTTTTATATAAAGCTTTCTTTTTAAGACCTGTTGGAGTTTTTCTTTAGTGGGGACTCCAGGGAATTGAGTCTGCAGCTCACCAGGGAATTGGTGGAAGGAAAAAGTCAAGGGGAAAATCTCTTTGTGTTAGATTTACTAAGCCTGACTTTGCATACCCTCTGGGTGAGGGGGAGAGATTAGATCTCTCGGTACTTGTGTTTCCAGGACTGGAAGCAGGGAATCTCCTAGGGTCGTCCAGGGAGGGGAGCCTGGGAGGAAGTAACAAGGAAACAAGGGGAGGGGGTTATTTCCCTTTGTTGTAAGACTCAAGGCATCTGAGTCTGGGGGTCCCCCAAGGAAGGTTTTGGGGAGACCACAGTGAGCTAGGCACTGTATAATTCTTAGCTGGTGGCAGAGATACCAGGTCCAAGCTGGTAACTAAGCTTGGAGGTTTTCATGCTAATACCCATATTTTGGACGCTAAGGTCCAGATCTGGGAAGAAATGTTATGACAGCTCCATATAGCAGAGTTATCACTACCACATTGAAAACTCATATTTTAGTTGTCCCACCACCAACCAGATGCCTTTGAAGACACTGAAATGCCATTAATGCAAAACTGAGCTGATGTGTGACTTCTTTAGATGTAGAACCTCCCAATGCCAAACAACTGCCCAGACAGATAAAACTATGCACTCATTCAGTACCATCACAATATACATAAAGCGTCAGAAAGTCATTTGTTCCTGTTTTATAAGAGGCATGCAAAGCTTTGGTTTTATCCTGATGGATCTTAAATCCCATAGAGTCAGCTGTTTTTTCACCCCAGCTCTTCCAGCATTAGCTATAATTGGTCAGTGTCAAGCTGTCCATCATTGGCTCAAGAGCATGAGTACCAACCTCAGAGCAGACCATTCAGAAGCAGGACACAAATCTCAAATTGGTTGTGATTTCTTAGATTTCACCATCCAATTGTCAGGTGTGACTTTCTCAAGCACTATAACAACCTTAACAAAGAGTCATAGACAGTCCCCTTTGGTACTCCAATTTATCTTGTCACCCAGATAAGCTTCCCCTTGTGATAGATGGTCCCTTACATCAAAGATCACAGCAATATTCAGGTTACTCCCAGTCCTAAAGAACCAGTCACTTACCCCAGTCACTTCTTCCTTAAATCTCACAAGAAAGACAACACTTGTGGCTAATCCTATAATAAACTCTCTAAAGATTTATTAACTAGGAAAAGGAAATTAGATATTTACAAGGGTAAAGTAGTTAAATGTACATACACACAAATGAGTTCCAGTCTTATGTTTCAAAAGGTAATAGAAGCCTCTATAATAGGCAAGTTCTACATGTCCTTTAGGGATAACCCAGGCCAAGCATTGGGGATCTTTTGCTTATGCTTTGTAATCCTTGCCCCTCAGTGTGCAAGCAGCATAGAAGATATAATTTCTCCTTGTTAGGGCCTTTTATTCCTTCTCCACTTCTGCTTCATGTTATAAATTCAGCTCTTGGGAGAATTCAGTTGCAGTCTCCTTTTCATAGGGGGAGCAATCAACGAAGTCTGTGGTCCTCTGATGCTCAACAATGGTTTGTCTGGTATAGATGGACAGGATATAACACCTCCTGTGGTGAGCTAGTATTTCACACATGGTAATACTTCTCTCTTGACTGGTGATTTACCATTACTGAGCAAACACTTATATATTACCTTGTAACATGGGATACAGATATTATCAGTGAGATTAATGCATGCAGCAACCTATAAGCATTCCACAAAGTCTAAACACTAAACACATTTTTATAAGTCTAATACCTATTTTAATAATATTAGCACACAGGTGAATCAGACTCGCATGAGTTGGTACCAGGTCTGGCAGCATCACAGTTAGTAGTCTCTCCAAAAAGGCAATATCATATGCATACTTGAGATCTTCTAAAGAAAGTATTAGGAAAAATGCTCTAACTGTAAGGGTAGCTAACATCTGGAATAGGCTTCAAAAGGAGGTTATGGAATCCCTGTCATCAGAAGTTTTTAAAAACAAGTTGGACAAACACCAGCCAGGAATGGTCTAGGTTTACTTGGTTCTTCCTTGAGTTCCCAAAGTTTCTTCCAGCCCGATAGTTCTAGGATTCTATGAATCTTTAGATTTCACACCTCCTACTTTGTCCTCTATCAGCTTTGTCATCAGATAACCTATTAGAACAGTAATAATGTAGGTGAGAGACCATGTCCCTAGAGATTCCTGAATCTATTGAAAACCAATCTTAATACAACTGTTGACCCTCACACAGCTAAATGTATCACTGTAAAAGTCCTCTACTAAGTCCTCCAGCACCCTATGCTGATGTAGCAGTATCCTCAGTGATGATCAATGCACGGAGACTAAAGCAATTGCAAAGTCTATAGACACAATATTAACTTCCTTTTGTCACTCTTGTCATTTTTAAACAACATTAAGTAGAGCATACTGTGATGGAATATACTCCTGTATTCACACCCTACACACTATGGTAATAATCTTTGTATAAATTATGCCCTATAAGGCATTATTTGAAAACTCATAATTTGCTGGTCAGTATTGTCCTGATAAAATATGTGGCAGCACTGTATGTGAAGTTATAAGACTACGCTGCATGATGTTTTTAACTCACGTTCCAAACCCCACAACCCTGCCTAGCCAGAAGTTGGCAAATAGGTCTGTTCTAAACAAAGGAATGTGTGCTTGTCTTAATTTGCATTTAAGTAGTAAACAGTGATCAAGCAGGAGGGAAAACAAAGGAAGCTCAAACTGTTGAAAAAAACAGCAGGGAACATCCTTCCACATAGACTATGTCTCCTGGTTCTCAGCTGGAAATGTTTTTCAGGAGGGGGGCAAACTATAAAATGGAAGGACAAATAGCCTGGGGACATGCCCTCTCACTGCCCATTGCATTCTCTGCACCTGAAAAGACAACAGCATTATTCCTTATAATTTAAGCAGACTGGATGCTGAAATAGATGCCTTTTATACCACATTAGATGACATTGTCTCTAGTATGTCACCCTGGCTTCATATTGTCATTTTAGGAGATATGAATCCAAGATTTAGCCACGATAGAACTGGATTTGAACTGGTACTTGAGCCATACATCTTGCTGGAAGGAAGATCAGATAATAATATGCATCTATTAAAATTTGGTTCCACATAGGGAATTTTTAATAGCTATTTGGTTACAGCACAATTCCCATAAGTATACGTTTCAATATCCATTAAGCAACAATGCAACTTTGCATCACATCCTAGTTCAGAAATCTTTGACTAAACTCATCTAGGATGTATGTGTATATATGCGTGCTGGCCTTGCTCTGGAATCTAATTGACTCCTACGAGCAACTATAATGTTCTATTTAATAAAGTTCCAGAGATGAGTATTGGTTGCATCTGAAAGCTTCAAGTTACTTGATGAAGTGATCACTAATAGTTAAAAGCGTTTCCTACAAATAGTCTATACTGGATGACCAGCTGTCTACAGTGGAAGAAGAGTGGGTTCTCTTTCGGGATTCTATCACAGAGATTACTGGAGAACTACTTGGACTAAGGAGAATGAAAAGGATACATTGGACTACAGGTAATACAAATTATGAGAGAATTGAAGAAGTTGCAGTTCAGAACTGATGCACTAGATACTAGAAGGCCAAAGTGAAGAGAGGAGGAAATGGGCAATAGAGGAAAAAAATGTCTTGAACAAACAGTCAGGAGGACCTGCTGGAAGGATCATAATCAATGGTGGAATAGTATGGTGCAACTCATTGAGGGGAAGCTTCTGAAAGAAATGATCAAAAATATATATTTGAGACTCTGAAGGTCCTAACTACACGTGCATTTCTGCCATTAAAGAACAAATACGGACAATACTGCTAAGATATTGATGCACAACTCAAGCAACAATGTGAGCAGTTCTGTGAATTAGTGAATAGATCCACACCAAGAAGTAAACTACAACTAAACCCAGCAGAAAACAGACCAATGAAAGAGGAAGTGATTCTTGCAGTCAAACAGTTACGCAAAGATAAAGCAACTGGTCTTGACAATATTTTATTAGAACTGCTAAAGAGTGGAGGCCTGGATTTAGAACACAGGCTTCTTAGAATTGCCTTTAAGTTGGGGAAATCAGTCACATTACAGAAGATTGGAAAAGGGGCTTCATCACCCCTTTAAAAAAAAAAGGAGAGTGAGCAATCAGCCTATCTCAAACCATTCTTCCAAATTACTAAATACACTGTGCTTTTCTTTCACATGAAAGATTACATGGTGCCTGAACACAGAAAATTACTGCTGGTGAGACAGCTCTGCTGAAAGAGTAGCTGCATTTACCTCAGTGGAACAGTCCCTCATCAGTGCTATGGCATATCAATCACTTTTAATTTAAAAATGTATTTAAAAAGTTAATCATGCTGCACTGTATATTATATTCTACATACTAATCCATTTTGACTGATACACTGATTTCTATAGAAGAGTCCAACATGTTTTGGTTTAAACAAAAACACCTTTAATGTTTCCTTTTGAAAACCAGGCTTACATCGAAAAAAAAAAACCACAACAACTTATCTGTCTATTCCATTGTCAGGGATTTTTTTAACCTATAATTCCACAGAAAGGCTCTCCAAGCACACTAGAATTGTAAAGCACGTAAGATTACAGCCATCAGTATCTCTTCATTTTCACCTCTTTCCTCTGACTATACTTCCTCTTCAGAAATTGTGTGGTAAGGACAGAGTATTTAAAAAAAAAAATCAAGCACTGAAATTATTGCCAAATATACAGAAAGGGAAAAGGAATGTTATTAAAACATTTGTGTGTCAGGTTTTCAGGTATTCATTTAATGTTATTTCATTTCTTTGTTTAGATTTATAACAAAAGAGGGAGCTCTCTAGGCATGAGCACTATGTTTTAAAAGTAAAGCATAAACAGCTAATACTACCCCCTAAGTCCAGAAGATAATCAGCGATAACAATACAATACCTTGCCACACCCACTAACACCAGCCTTTACTGTGCCACTCCCTTATCTAATTGCCAGAACAAAGAGGTGGGCTATACAAAACGTCCCGAATGTCAAGAAATGTGCACTCTGATATGGCAAAAGGGAGTGGGAAATGAATTCAAACATTCATGGAACAGGCTATGTTGGCAGCTCTCACTTATATTTAGGTTTGCTAAAATTTGACTTTTTTTTATTTTAACAGATAATATCAACGTTTATATTTAAGCAATTTTCAACTTTATCAACTTAAATTTTTACAGTTGCAGGAAATTGTGGGGGAGTCAGAGAATGGAGTGTATCAGGCAATAATCATTTAATGACAGTAGACACTGGTGTCAAAAATTAAAGCTTTATAATCATTAAAACACAAATTGTCAACTTCACATGTTAAAATATACAAAGTAAATATCCTTAAATCATATGTGAGTAAGTTCTCAAGCCTCATTTTCCTTACTCTGCCTATCTGTACATTTAGATTACAATCAATGGAAATGTTTTCATTGGTTTGTGCGTGTAAAGTGAAATCAACATTTACCGATAAAAATCTAATCTATTCAAGCCTACTCACTGCCAGGGCTCCAGCTTTAGAGCCTCTCTTGACTTCTACTCTCTCTCTCCTCTCCTCCCTCCCCCCCATATACAGGTACCTCCCAAGCCATGTAGGGATTTATAGCTCAAAACTAAACTTCATGAACTCTACTCTAAGGGTATGTCCACACTACCCCCTGCATTGGCAGGTAGCGATCCATCTATCGGGGATAGGTTTATCGCGTCTCATCTAGATGCGATAAATTGATCCCCAAACGTGCTCCCCGTCAACTCTGGAACTCCACCAGGGTGAGAGGCGGAAGCAGAGTTGAAAGGGGAGCCACGGTCGTCGATCTCGCGCCATGAAGATGGGAGGTAAGTCAATCTAAGATACGTCGACTTCAGCTATGCTTTCTTGTAGTTCAATTTGCATATCTTAGATTGATTTCCCTCCCCCCAGCGTAGACCAGGCTTAAACTGACAATAAGCCAGTGCAGATCCCAGAGCCCTAACATTGTGGGCTCCAACACAATATACAGCTGAAAATATGGGCAGCCACATTATGCACCAGCCTCAGTTTCAGGTTGATATAACAATATGGCCCCAAGCAAAGCTCATGCATTGCATCAGTCTGATTTTGAAGTGACAAATATGATTATAGTAGCAAGGTTCACATCTGAGAGAACTGGTCAGTATCTTCAGACTAGACACAAATTGAAATGACAGACGTTGGCCATTGCTGCAATATAGTCATTTGACAGCCACTGAGAAGTCTAATAATGCCCCCACATTGTAAACTCTCATAACAATGGACAGGGACAAATGTCCAATTAAAGGAGGAAGGTATAACCTTGGCCAAGTCTTCCAGTTGCTCTCACTACCATGAACTAGTCTTATCTTGATGAGCTTCAGCCAGCTCATATATCCTAATCTCTACCACACACTGATTAAGGCACACAACAGCACTGGTGGAATTGAACTAGACTAAGAAATAGAGTTGGGTGTCATCCGCATAGTGAAAACGCCATAGTCTATACCTCCCCGCTAACACTTCCAATCCCCCTTATTGGATAAAATTGAAAAAGATGGGAGATAAGATGCAGAAAAGCAATTGTCTATCACTATCTCTGGAAGCTCTCAAAGATAGGAGTGAAGCCATAAAAGGCAGCACCTCCCACTAGAGTTCACTGGTGAGCCAATTAAATCATAGAAGAATCCTAGAATCATAGAAGATTAGGCTTTGAAGATACCTCAGGAGATCATTTAGTCAAACCCCCTGCTCAAATCAGGACCAACTCCAATTAAATCATCCCAGCCAGGGCTTTGTCAAGCTGAGCCTTAAAAACCTCTAAGGATGGAGATTCCACCACCTTTGTAGGTAACCCATTCCAGTGCTTCACCACCCTCCTAGTGAAACAGTTTTTCCTAATATCCAAACTAAACCTCTCCCACTGCAATTTGAGACCATTGCTCCTTGTTCTGTCATCTGCTATCACTGACAACAGCCGAGCTCCAGCTTCTTCTCCATCCACCCCTTTCAGGTAGTTGAAGACTGCTATCAAATCCCCCCTCACTTTTCTCTTCTGCAGACTAAATAAGCCCAGTTTCCTCAGCCTCTCCTCATAAGTCATGTGCCCTAGCCCCCTAATAATGTTTGTTACCCTCTGCTTGACTCTCTCCAATTTGTGCACATCCTTTCTGTAGTGGGGGGCCCAAAACTGGATGCAATACTCCAGATGTGGCCTCACCAGTGCTGAATAGAGGGGAATAATCACTCCCCTCGATCCGCTGGCAATGTTCCTACTAATGCAGCTCAATATGCCGTTAGCCTTGTAGCCTTCTTGGCTACACTGTTGATTCATATCCAGCTTCTCGTCACCTGTAATCCCTAGGTCCTTTTCTGCAGAACTGCTGCTTAGCCAGTCGGTCCCCAGCCTGTAGCAGTGCATGGGATTCTTTCATCCTAAGTGCAGGATTCTGCACTTGTCTTTGCTGAATCTCATCAGATTTCTTTCGGCCCAATCCTCCAATTTGTCTAGGTCACTCTGGACCCTATCCCTACCCTCCAGTGTATCTACCTCTCCCCCCAGCTTAGTGTCATCCATGAACTTGCTGAGGGTGCAATCCAGCCCATTATCCAGTTAACTAATGAAGTTGTTGATCAAAACCAGCCCCAGGATCGACCCATGGGGTACTCCGCTTGATACCGGCTGTCAACTAGATACCCATTGAGCCCGATGGTCTAGCCAGCTTTTTATCCACCCTGATCTTCTGATCAATAATGCTGAAATATCTAACAATATCAGCATGAAGAAGTGATCATTGTACATTGCCAGAAAATTATTTGTTACAGATAACAGCACAGTCTCTGTGCCATACCTAGGTCTGTACACAGATGGACAAAAGGTCCAGGAGACCTGAGGCAGTCAGATACCAAGGGTTGCCATGTCAAAAACCACCTTAAACTTAAAAGGGAACAGAAAATTAGGAACCAGGAAATATATGGCTAGAATGCTAATATCAAATGTTGTGAGGCTGGTTAGGAAAGAGGGTTATGACTTGCCATATAACAGCTTCCTAAATAGAAGGCAGCAACTTTCCCTTCTTCAGGAAGACGTTGACAGTGAATCCAGCAGGCCTTCCTTTTTGTCCTTCTCCAGCCAAGAAGGACATGGGTCCAAAACATAGGTTGTAGCAGAAAGAATACAACACCTCTCACGCCACAGCTAGCAATACTGACCTAAACTCAGAAAGAAAAATAATTGTGGTTTTTTCAATATTTTTAGGTGAATCAGCACACACTATGAACTATTCACTTTGGATGACGGACATCAAACCTGATGTTACTACCAGATGGTCGTAAGGTGATGTGTGCCCTGGAAATGCCTATATAAAATATTGGTTTATATTTTTATTTCCCTACTTATATGATAATCAAAATATCTCATAGACTGCCTGTTAAAAGCCGAAGCATCCTCCTATGACTTGAAGCTGTATCAGGTGTTTCTTTAAGTACAAAGAGGTTTCCCTGTTTATGAGTCCATTCTCCTGTACTAACTCAACTAACTGGCCTGCAAGGTATTTTTTCCCATGAAGTATAAACACTGGTCTTGAATACTGCCCTCTTCAAGGAATCAATCCCTTATTTACAGAAAGGTTTTTTTCCCCCTGCATACTTGCATTGGGACCTCACATCATCATTTCTGAAGGAAAACACAGAGACTTGAAATTGCGACTTGAAACAAAACAGTCCTTCCATTAGTATATAAGGTAATGTATTTGTTATGGGCTATGTGAGGGGGTTCACTCACCACTGCAGTCTTTCCTGCTGGCTGTCCTGGGGATTAGCTCTGTTTGCCAGTGCACCTTCTTCTGGTAATGTCTTGCCACCATCACTTCTGCTCCAGGACTCACGTCACTCCAAGGATCACAGTGTCTTTTTCTGGACATAGGACTCCGGCTGTGCTGCACTCTGTGCTCCCCACTCCTGGAGGACAGTATTGCAGCCTGCTGTCCAGCCACTTCCCTCAGGGGCAGGGACGGACAAGCCAGGGCCCGCCCACTACTCTGGATCCCACCCAGGGACTCTGTAGATGGTAGCCACCTGCTCTGTCCCCTCAAACCTCTCAGTATCTTTCCCTGGGCTACTTTTCCATGGTCCGCAGCACCCTCTTTGCCCTTGCCTTAGGACCTCCAATCTGAAAATTTATTCACCCAACCCAGGCTGACAGATTCAGAGAAAAAGTACCTTTTTAGGAATAATGCTGTACTTTAATATCTTTTAGAATTATAGTCCCTGGGCTGAATCTTCAGGTATGATGCTAGTGTGTTCAGTGCTTATGCAGAGTGGAACAAAGGTAATTTTCTGCCATCTTACAGATTCTAGGAGTAACCAAGGGCCTTTTCAGTCCCTTACACAAATAAGAGCAGTATCAGGGCTTCTGTAGGCTGCACTGACTTGTAACCATCCCCAAGAGGCCATCACACTGGTGGGGACTGCTGGAAATCAGTACATTTTACTCATGCGTCATCCTGTCTCCAGCATGCTCCAAGATATCCCCAACATCACGTTCAGGAGAAGGGGTAGTTGGCATAGGCACAGCTATGTTGGTTCTATGCCAGCTCAGACTCAATAAAAAAAGATCATTAGTCTATGACTGGGGAGCAGAAAGGTGGCAGAAAATCAGCTCCCTCCATCCTCTGCTTTTCTGAGCTGTGTGAAATCTAAACTCAGTGTTGCTGCGAATCTGACCTTGTAACTCTAGCTGTTTGAGCTGTACTTCTACTTTTCATAGAAACGTCTTACCCTTTTTTGAATGATACTAGACTATTTGTTTCTATAATATCATGTGGCAATGTGTTCCACCGGGTTATTTACTTATTTTGTGGAAAAGTATGGTTAGCACGAACAAATTTAAATGGACTGTAAAACTAATTCACCAGAGTAATTGTGCCATAACTCTGTTGAAACTAATGGATCTGCCCCTTGTTTACAACAGTATAACTAAGAATACATTTTCTTTTAATTTCCCTAGGTAACTTCAACAGAACAGCTCATACGAGTAGAACTCTGACCTACAGAAAGAAATTCATGTGTTAACCCAATGCACCAGACAGAACATGTATGTTTCTCAACGTTGTACTAATTACTTTTGGTGCATTTTCCTTACACTCTAAATTTCCTTGCATTATTGGTCTCTTTAGTAAAACATGTCAATATTTCATTTTTATCTGTTGTTCTGTTCAACCATTTCCCACTGTTTTCTATTGGTAATGCACTATTTTATTTTTATGACATGTTATATTCATATAGCACTGATACACACATACCAGTCACAGATTTTCAAAGACAAATGTTGATGGCATTAAAAAGCTTTTCTGTTTTGAAATGGGATAGAGCTAGAGAAAAACACATGAAAATGGATGGGAATTTTGTTCCTGTGAGTTATTTTTCCTCCATATTTAATGTATCTATGCAGTTTAAAATCAGCCCTTGAAAGGTTCCCAGATGTACTATTTCACCGATATTACTTATCATCTTCAGCTGCCAATCATATTATGCAGATAAACTATTTTTGTTTATCAGTCTTTGTACAAGCCATTCACAAAAATAATCAATACTATTGTTCTTACATGGCAACTTTTGTTGTTGTATAACATGCTGTCAAAAATATGCTACCAATATGTGCTAGATGATAAATGGGAAAACTGAACGTGAGTTTCACTAGAATCAGAAAAGGTAAATCTATTCTCTCTCATTTGTTGCGTATTTGATCTATCAATGGACTGTGCTGCCCTCATTTTTAAACAAGGACACAGATTTCCTGAAAATTAGTACCGTCCATAGCTGTGTCTTCATATTTAAAAAATATTAGAAGAGAACATCCACACCCAAGGCAGCCTCCTTGGATCCCAGAAACCAGTGGTGGTAAAAATGGACTCACACCAAAATGCTCCCTTCTCAGAAACCAGCTCATCCACCCAACCTAAAGTCTTTAAGATACTAAAGAATGTGAGAGCCACCATGTGCAACTCTTCAGTGGCTAGGTTAGCAAAAACCATCTCTGCTCCCTGCTAACTGGTATAGTCAACACCTCCTTTGGGGAGGGCAACCTACCAGCTTTTTTAAAACATGCAAAACTGCTCCACAAACCTTCACTAGATGCAACTAATGTGTCCAATCACCCACTATCCACCCCTTCTTCTTGAGTAAAGTCACAGACAATCTGGCAAAATGCTACCTCCTGCAAAACTGGCCTGCAGCCTGTATCCCTCTCATTCTGATTTCAAAACATGATGCAACATGGAGATGGGACAGATTACACTAGAGATTGATCTAATTCCACCATAGATAAATGGGCAGACCTCTCCATGTATCCTACTTATCTTCTCAGCAGCCACATCTTAGAGACCTGGCAGGGGGAGAATTATTGCACAGAGCTGGCTGCACTTCTTTGTCTTGGACTAATCTCAAAGATTCTCCAAAGAACTGGTCAAAACTATTAGTCTATGGCACCTGCTCTGAGATCTTCAGGACTCTTCACTGCTATTAGATATCCAGGGTTTGACATTTGACTGAGTCAAGCTCATGCTGAGGGGAAGGAAGCAAACAAATGCTCCAAACCACTTTTCTCTCTGCATGATTCTGTGTGGAGCCTGAGACCAAGCCAGCCTATGACTGCTGTAACTTATACCAACAGTGCTATGTACATAAGGATGGTCTCTATTGACTAAATATTGCCTTTACAGTCCTGGACCATCACATTATCCAAAATACTGGAGGACAACCTGCAAAGCAATACAGTGTAAGAAAGACAGAGTATGAAACAAACCTTAGTTAAGCAAAATGCTTAACTGATCAAGAGTATCACCTTTCTTAGGGATCTCTGAATTTAGATTGCTTAATGAAAGAAAAGTACTCAAGGTGAATTTAATATTATAGAGTTTTATTATGATCCTTAACAATAGCAACTAATAGATAAGGTATAACGATGGCAAAAATTGTATTGGACTATGGTTTTGCTAACAAACTAGAAAAATTGTTGATACAATAACCACCCAGGTTTTCAGAATCAGATAATACAATCACAATAGAAAATAATAGTCTACCATCCTAGGCCCCACTTGTGCCAACTCTGATGTGGCTACCACAACAGAGGAAAAACAATAAAGCTAAAGCCTAAAACAATTTGGTCAATTACTTTCCTGACAATTCAACCCCATCTCCTTCCCAATGGATCTATAGTAATCAACCCTTTTAACTACATCCCAATGAATTATATTAGCTGCAGGAGCTGATTAGCACTCCTAACTAATATACATGTTATGACAAACTGTTTATGACAGTGTATAGACTGTGTACATTTCAAGCAGTTTACACACTTGGTTTCGTTCTGTGTCTGTATATATCTAGAACTTGAATGGCAGTATGAAACTATTAACAATGGTAGACAAGTGTAGTGTTTCACAATCTTAGTTAACAGTAACTTGTTCAGTTTCAAAGCTACTTTTCAACATGATAGATTGAACCCTGTTACAAAACAAGGACATGCACTGGAACTCTGTGACAATGTTTAAAGAACATACACAATCACGTACACTTCTTTCCTAATTAGGTACTCAGTTATAGGAAATAGTCAACCATCTGATTTAGGTTGTCACTCAAGAAAATGTCTGTGTGCTACTTATCACCAGATCCTTGCTCAGCCATCAGCTTTCAGCTCAGTTACTGTTCACAGCAGGAGTGGACACTATAAATACATATGGAATGAAGGATGGATGTGACCATAGTCTTCTCCAAAGGAGGTGTTGACTATACTAGTTAGCAGGGAGCAGGGATGGTTTTTGCTAGCCTAGCCACTCATGAGTTGCACATGGTGGCTCTCACATTCTTTTGGTGTGAGTCCATTTTTACCACCACTGGTTTCTGGGATCCAAGGAGGCTGCCCTGGCTATGGATGTTCTCTTCTAATATTTTTAAAATATGAAGACCTAGCTATGGACAGTACTAATTTTCAGGAAATCTGTGTCCTTGTTTAAAAATGAGGCAGCCTAAATGGCTGGAAAACAGATAGAGACAGTTAAAAGTGCCTATCTGAGATAGATACTTGATATCACTAGAAGGATGCCAGGAGGCCAGCCCAGGACCTCATTTTTCTCCCTTCTGGATGTCTTCAGCTTTTGGGAAACAATGTGCTGAAGGAGACAGATCATTTAATCCCATTTCTGCTTGGTGGTCCAACTTGTTTCCTCTTCTTGGAGATGCTGGCATGGACCAATTATACACTGCCCCATTCTTCTGATGAAGATTCAAAATATCCAGCCAAATGAGAATTGTCCTCTCCCACTATCCAATTAAGGAATGAGGCATCACCTCTGAGTTTTTGAAACTGGGGCTGGAACTTTCCAGGCCTTTTGGTCTTGTCATACCAGCTTGCTTAAGACAAGTTAGGCTGTAGCTGTTTGTACCACCATCTTGGGACATACATTGAAGAGAGTGTCTGGTTTGCTCCAGTCAACAACATACCTCAACCAGTCTGTTTCCATCTGTATAAATCTTCCATTTCTGTTCTCCTTGTTTTACAACAAGGGGACCTTGGTATGTATGGCTGGGCTCTCTGTGCATTACTGATCAAAGGATTACATTTTTGATTATTTCACTCTGTGACCAAGTGTCCTTATAAACACACTATTATTTACTTCCTCTGTATTTCACTAATTTGATAGCATAAGCATGCTTGACTGCAAATATTAGCCTTACTTCTCCATTAAACTAAAAGAAAATATGAATGCAACCCCCTTCTCTCCCTAACAGGATTGCTTATGAGGTAAACGCATCATTGAAGTTTACAATATTTTGCCCTAAGTTATATCACTTATAGTCTACTTCCTTTTTACATATATAACTTCATTTAATCACAATTATTGATTCAGGCTAGTTCCCTATTTTTCCTGCTATGGTATTTGACAATGTAATATGGTATCTTAATATTTGATATTTATATTTTAATTCATTCACTCAAAAGGAAAGTCTCTTCAGCTGCACCTACAGTGCTCACTTACAAAATGCTGCAGAAATTCCTCAGACTACTTGGCAACTCTGAAGAAATTTTGCCATTAGACTGAGTTTCTTGTTTCATTCCATGAATCTCAGCTGTCTTATCTTTTCTAAAAATCTTCAATGTCTTGGCAATTCTCAGATAGTAAAAACTTATAATTTGGGGGCATTCGTTACTACAACAAGCTCAGGCAAACATCACCACAGTACTACACTTGCTTCTTGGGCTCCCTATCCACTGCAAAACCAGATTCAAGGCCCTTATGCTGATTTTCAAGCCCCTCACCAAATGGGCCCAGGCTCTTTTTAGGGTACACCTAGACTGACATAAAAAACTCTCAGCACTGAGTCTCAGAGCTGGGCTTGGGCTCGGGCTGAGGGACTAAAAGCAGCAGTATAGACATTCGGGCTTCGGCTGTTGCCTCCCCTCTGAGACCCTTCCCCCCAGTGCTCAGCACCCAGGCTCCAGCCCAAACTCAAACATCTTCACTGCAATTTTATAGCTCCATAACCTGAGCCCATTAACCCAGGTCAGCCCCAACCATGCTGTGGGTCTTTTATCACAATGTTGACGTATCCTTGGGTAGTTGCTCACAAACATCATGACCGGCCCTGACAACTGTGCTTCTCTGGAACTGCAAACCAAATGAGTAAAGCTTGCGACAGCGAAGAGCAGAGGAAGTCCATAGTCATGGAACTCTTCCCAGAAGAGCGTAAGGCTACCATGAACATCACTGTCCTCAGGAACACATACAAGACCCATCTCTTCCAAAGCATCCACCTTTGAATATTTCAGAAGATTAGGCAAATGAAGAAACCAAAGAAGATGTTTATGCTACTGTTATATTTGCAATTGTATTCATTTTAAGTTATTCCAATGCCATGGTGATGGTGGCAGGGTTGATAGGTAAGAAAAAGTGAACAGTTTCCTAAACTCCAGCCTTAACATTTCTTCCTGGCTCATTCTTCAAAATACCATTTTCCAGTGAACCATTCTAAAAAGAGATTGGCAGATTTTCCTTATTGAAGTCATTGAAGACAGCAGAAAGAGGAATATTATGTGGACCACTGGGAGCCTAAACACCAATCTGTCTTCTGTATACAGTCTCACTGAATAAAGTGCCAAGGAGATGAAAGCACTCCAAGTAAATGCCTGATAAGGCCTTGCTTCTTACTCCCTCCTGGACTTACTGAACTGCCCAGCTGTGCATCTTAGAGAGATTCAAAAACCAGATTCTTGACTTTAAAGATAACTGCTGGAAGCTAAAATCCCAGCACTTCAGTTTTTTATTTTTTTATTTTTTCTTCATGTTCCCTAAATCGCATCTGAAGATGAATTTGAATGATGCTTCATTTATTTAAGCTTTCACTTACCAAGCAAAGATGGTTAAAGATTGAATCAAACATCAGTTGTGGTGTTTTTAATCATACGTATGACAAACATAAAATTCATTTGCAGCAAATGTATACAATTTTGGGTTCTTTGCTATCAAAGAACAGCATGAAATCTTTAGGATTGAACTTGCCAATTGAAAGCAGGGTTCTCATGTTATATATCAATCTGCTTTCAATGTCTCTGTGAGCACTGAAAATTCTCAATAGAAAGCATAATTTAAAAAAAATAGTGTGAAAGAAACACACTTGTATGGTGTATACAACTTTAAAGACTGAGATGTTTAAAGTCACATACAAATGTTTATATTGGATTCCATTGTGGTGGAAAGTAAGAGCACTGCAGTGCTATTCACAATATTAATGTACTTTAGAGAATAAAGGGATATTATAGTTGTATTCACAGCTAGGTATATAATGCAACAAACTCTTGAACCAATTTCTCCATTTTCCTGCATGTCACATTACAGAGTCACCTAAAATATCTCACTCTACAGCAGTGTTTCTCAAACTGGGGTTGCCGCTTGTGTAGGGAAAGCCCCTGGTGGGCCAGGCCGGTTTGGTTACCTGCCCTGTCCGCAGGTCCGGCCGATCGCGGATCCCACTGGCCGCAGTTCGCCGCTGCAGGCCAATGGGGGCTGCTGGAAGCGGCGGCCAGTAAGTCCCTCAGTCTGCACCACTTCTAGCAGCTCCCATTGGCCTGCAGCGGCGAACTGCGGCCAGTGGGATCCGCGATCGGCTGGACCTGCAGACAGGGCAGGTAAACAAACCAGCCTGGCCCACCAGGGGCTTTCCCTACACAAGCGGTGACCCCAGTTTGAGAAACACTGCCTTACAGGTACATTATTAATGTGCTAATGATTTTAAAGACCTCAACAATATTGAAACTGGTAACTGGAACTTGCTCAACATCCAGAAAGTAATTTTGGTAGTGAATAAGCTAAGATACTCATTTATTAATGAATATCATACACTCTTTTTTCTCTTTCCTCATTCCAACTCCTCAAGATTTTTTTCAAAAATAAGCCTGGTTTTGACTCTCTAGTCTAAATGGAAGCTAAAACGTCAAGACATTTGTTTATGTCCAATTACAGTGCAGGAGAGGGACCAATATCTATATATTTTAATTTTGGGTGTCTTGGGCCATGTTACATGTTTGAAGAACGATAAGTAATATTGTCTAATATTGAACTATTTACAAGGGATTTATATTTCCAAAATGTTGTTAAAATAGGAGTTCGTAATATATTCATAATACATCTAGGGCAAGGGTGGGTAAACTTTTTGGCCCGAGGGCCACATCTGGAAATAGAAATTGTATGGTGGGTCATGAATGCTCACAAAATTGGGGTTGAGGTGCGGCTGTGGGTGAGGGCTCTGGTTGGCGACGTGGGCTCTGAGATGGGTCTGGAGATAAGGCGTTTGGAATGTAGGAAGGTGCTCCAGGCTGAGACCAAGGAGTTCAGAGGGTGGGAGGGGGATCAGGGCTGGAGCAAGGGGTTGGGGTGCGGGAAGGAGTGCAAGATTCTACTGGCGGTGCAGGGTCAGGGGTGGGGCTGGGGATGAGGGATTTGGGATGCAGGAAGGTGCTTTTGGCTGGGATCAAGGGGTTTGGTGGGCAGGAGGGGGATCTGGGCTAGGGCAGCCAGTTGGGGAGAGGCTCAGGTGTGCAGGATCCAAGCAGTGCTACCTCAAACGGCTCACGGAAGCAGTGGCACATCCATTCTTCAGCTCTTATGTGGAGGCGTGGCCAGGTGGCTCTGCACACTGTCCCATCCACAGGCACTGTCTCTGCCACTCCCATTGTTTGTTGGGGTAGGAGGGTACTGGCTAAGCACACCTGCCTTCCCCACATGCCTGCATAAGAAAAGAAGGAAAGCCACTGAAGGTGTGTGTGGGAAAAATCTTATTTCCCCCTTATAGAGATTCTAAGGGTCAGATGGTGGCACATTGCTTAGAATCTATTTGTCGCTCATATAAAATTGTTTATTAGAAAAAGTAATGCATTTGCTTCCTGCTGATCAGTACAGCAGGCACATAGGTTGCTCTCTGATATTAGTCATGCTTAAGAAAACACAATATATTGATCTTGGTAGCATGTGCTTTACAAATGTATTTACTTCAGCAACAAAAGGCCCAGTCCTGGAAGGCAATGAGCGACCTCAGTGCCCACTGAAGTCTAGGTTGCTCTATATCTTGCAGGGCTGGCACTGAGGGATTGAAATACATTCTGAAGTTGAACTCTAGTCCATGTGAACTCTGGGAACACTCAAAGGTGAAACTGTGTTGCATCTTCTTCCCTGCACCAGTCTAATCAAATCAGGCTGCATCTGAAAAGTAGCAGGAAGATGCTAGTTTCTGAGCTGGCTGAATGCTCTTATCTTAGAATGCTGTTTGTTCCCTAGAGTCGCTTAATATTCTGAACAAAACAAAACACAAAAATTAAATTTCCTTTTTAAGGAAATCCAAGTGGGTGCTTTGTGATTATTCAGTTCACAACATTTGAGGTCTACTAAAAACTCAACTAACATCACTAAAAGCAAAATACTCTTTTATTTTTTAAGTGAAAACAAAAAAACTAGCTCTGACCACACAGTACGTACACAATGATAGTATTTTTAACATTTTTTCTTAAGTGTTTAATAATTAAACAAATCATGTTTTTGTGCTTTGCAGGTTAGACGCTAAAAGTTTGTGGATTTGCTTGGTTCCTTAATAGTTTTTACCTAGTCAGTTGTTCAACCTTTCAGGAAGATGCTGTTGCAGCAATGAAAACTGTGAGTTCAAAGTGTCATGAAAACATTCATAGAGTTAATAAAAAGATAGTCATTCTGAAAGCACTTAGGCCAACACAAAATTTACAACACCGCCAAGTCACACAACGAAGCATTCTTAGCAATGTTTTGCAAAGGTATCTACAGGTTCTCAATGTTTTATGCTGTATTCATGTTATCCTCCTCCCAATCTCTGGTAATCTGTGCCCAGCACATTTTCCAGCTTGAAGTGCTATTATCATAAATGAAAAAGAAAAGGACATTCAGATGACTTCCATTCCCATTTTATTTTTTGCTCTCTCGACCTCCCGGTAAGTTATTTTACTATGAACATTTCATTACAATCTCTATTAAATTCAAAATGGAATAGAGCAAGGATGATACAATTCATTTTATGGACATTAATAATTATAGAAAAGGTAACGGTAAGACTAGTCCTTTCATCAAAATAGCAAATACCATAATAATTTTCTACATTATGGGAACTTACCTCCACCTTGCTTAAGAAATGGCTTGCCATAGTATTATTAGTCATTTCTTAAAACATAAAGGCATAAAACAAGGATGCCACAGCACCAAACAGAGACAGCAAAATGACTGTAAATGAAATGAGTTTCTGGCACAGAAATTAGATACTACAAAAACTAGCCTATCAAAAATGTCTGCATACCGTGATAAATAAACTACGATACTCACCCCATGGTCATGGCCCACTACAAACTTCTCAGCATCCCTTGTCAATACCCATTAGCTGTCATGCAAATGCACCACTGTGAAATAGTGACATATATTACCTTTAGAAGGCCACTGAAGGAGCTTCTTTTACTTTCAGAAATGAATTAAAGAAACATTATTACCCATCTAGTACAGTCATACTTTTAGTTCTGTCTTCTATTTTACACTACTGTCCTTCACTGTACTAGCCGAGTAACTTCCATGTAAAATCAATAATAAATAGACTCCTGGAGTCTCTGCCACTTGTCCCTTTGCAGGGCCAAAACCCTGCTTGGGATACAGGGTTTTTGTTTTGTTTTGGGGGGGAAGTTGGTAGAAATTGGGAAATAAAAGGGGATATTCATATTGCATATGTCACTTATGGTGGAAAAGGTTTCTCAAAAAATAATGTCTGCACCTAAATATGCATTGTAGCAAATCTACTGAAGGGAAATTATTCCATGCCATAAAGACTGATACAGAAGAACTAGACAAGATGTATTCACATGTCCCCTTCCAGGAAAGAACATAGGACTGGATGTGACCTCCTGAGTCACCAAGTCCAATTCCTTGCTATTTCAGGCCACTCTGTTATATAATCTCCATTCATAAATATTTCAAGCTCTATGTTAAAACTAGTTCAGTTTCTTGCCCCCACTACTACTGTTGGGAGGCTGTTCCAGTACCTCACTCCTCTGGATGGTTAGAATCCTTCTAGTTTCCAGCCTATTCACGGCCAGTTCATACCCATTTGTTCTTGAGCCAACATTATATTTCAGATTAAATAGATTCTCTTTCCTCCATATATTTATCCCTGCTCAGGCTTCATTTTGCTGAGCTAAATAAGCCAGCTCTTTTAGTCTGTTCTGGTAAAATAGGCTCTCCATTTCCCTGATCATCCTAGCAGTCCTTCTCTGCATCTGTTCCAGCTGAATTAATCTTTCCTTAACTAGGTCAGAGATTCTCTAGTGCCATTTTGTAAGGCATACTACATGTCAATAAAAATCTCTTCCCCCAAGATCAGGTTAGTAGAACACAGAGAAGTTCCATTTCAAACACAGAGAAATTTGCAAGTGGAAAACATTTTAATGAAAATGGCATAGAAATGCTGTAAACCCTTTAATGGTTTTAATGGGATCTGGCAAAAAGCACTTTGACTAGATTAATCATGTACCGAAAAGGCTGCACTTGATGGTCAGTGAGTGTTTAAATAGCAAGAAAACATTTTCTAACTAGGGATTGAGCAAGACCGACAGGAGCCGTGCTAGGTTCAATGGTGCTAGTTCAAAGAGAGAGCTCAGCTGACCCATTATAAAAACCTTTGCAATACAAAAAAAGGTAAGGATACATAAAAGGGCTCTCCTAGCTAATTGGTGGAACTGGAGCTAAGGTAATGCAATAATGATCAAAGGGTATTTAAAATGGGACATCTGTGATGTGCATATGGTGATGGTTTATTTCTGAGAATTTGTAGATCAAGTCACTAGTTTAAAAAATTGCATCTGAATAGAGACATGGGCTAGTGGTACAGTGTGTAAACGGGAATTGTTCTACATGTAGGAATTCAATGGTAAGATTTCCTATTTACACATGACAGAGACAGAGTTGAACCCCTTGAAGCCAAAGCCACAGGCTTTGATAAATTCCCAAAGATTTTGTACACTCCATGTGTCAGAGAGGGTTATGAAGGTCCAATTTACAATAGGGAGTAGAGATCTTTGATGAAAATTGCTATAATATGATGCACAGTTGCAGGGCCAGCTCCAGAGTTTTTGCCTCCCCAAGTGGCAGGGGAAGAAAAAAAAAAAAGCTACGATCGGCAGCACTTCAGTGGGAGCTCTACCACCACTGCTTCATGCTTTGGTGGCAATTCAGCTGAGGGACCCGCTGTCGAATTGCCGCCGAAGAGCCAGACGTGCCACTCCTTTCCGTTGGCCGCCCCAAGCACCTGCTTCCTGCGCTAGTGTCTGGAGCCAGCCCTGCACAGTTGAAAGAGCCAACAGCTTTTGTGTGTGATTATACAGGGTCCTGAAATGAAATGGCAGGTAGAAAGAGTCATCTATGTCATTGCATATTCCTGGGCCCTGGGTTAAAATTGGATCTCTTTCCTCTCCACCCTATTCTTTAACAAAAAGTTATTAATTAAATGGCTAACTAGGTAACATAAAGACTGAACAGAGTAATAAGAATAATCCTTTGTGCATATGCAAAGTGACATGAAATGGGCTCAGGGGAGACTGGAAATGGGTCAGAATGGATTTAAAAAAAAATACTCCAAACTAATTTTAGAATGTTCAAACCAAGGCAAGAGAGGGAAACAAATCTTCTCACTGAGGCTTAGTGAAAAAGATCACAAGTCTAGAGAATGATATAATGTGGGTCAGAGATAAGACTATGCAGGGAATAGAAATGCTAAAAATGGAAACTTCGCAAAAAGTCAGGCACTATAAAAAAGAAATAAAGTTAAAGGGCTAAACGAAATGAAAAATGGCTCCTACAGCAAGTTTAGACTTTGAGAAGGATGTAGATAGAAGGTTAAAAAGGTTTTGACAGGTATCGTCATAGGATGGTACAAATATTAGAAGAGAGACTGCCTCTGGGGGGGATCAGAGCGTGAAATCAGGATGTCCAAAAAATTCTACACCCATAAAATAGGACATTTCTATTTCGCTTTCTTCCTCTCCTCCACCCCACTCCCCCCAAGGAAAAGTGCCAACTGTCATGGAGCTTCAAACTAAGCTTGCAGAAACACTTGCTTCTTTTGATTTAGAACCTCCTAGGGTGCCCCTATCCCATCCTGAAAGTTCTGGCCAAATGAATCGTCAGTCTGCTAAGGGAGGACAGATTTCTTTAAACCAGCTTGCAGAGACCAACTCATCTATAAATTCTTCTTCATATAACTGCCTACCTCTGGGGATCCAGTGGATATAGTGTATTTAGATTTTCAGAAAGCCTTTGACAAGGTCCCTCACCAAAGGCTATTAAGCAAAGCAAGCGGTCATGGGATAAGAAGAAAGGGCCTCTCATTAATTGGTAACTGGTTAAAAGATAGGAAACAAAGGGTAGGAATAAATGGGCACTTTTCAGAATGGAGAGAGGTAAATAGTGGTGTCCCCCAGGGGTCTGTACTGGGACCAGTCCTATTCAACATATTCATAAATGATCTGAAAAAAGTGGTAAACAGTGAGGTGGCAAAATTTGCAGATGATACAAAACTACTCAAGATAGTTAAGTCCCAGGCAGACTGTGAAGAGCTACAAAAGGATCTCTCAAAACTGGGTGACTGGGTAACAAAATGCTAGATGAAATTTAATGTTGATAAATGCACCATAATGCATATTGGAAATCATAATCTCAACTATACATATAAAATGACGGGGTGTAAAATAGCTTTTACCACTAAAGAAAGAGATTTTGGAGTCATTGTGGATAGTTCTCTGGAAATATCCATTCAATGTGCAGCGGCAGTCAAAAAAGTGAACAGAATGCTGGGAATAATTAAGAAAGGGATAGATAATAAGACAGAAAATATCATATTGTGTCTATGTAAATCCATGGTATGCCCACATTTTGAAACTGCATACAGATGTGGTCTCCCCATCTCAAAAAAGATATATTGGAATTGGAAAAGGTTCAGAAAAGGATAACAAAAATTATTAGAGGTATGGAGCATCTGCCTTATGAGGAGAGATTAATAAGATTGAGACTTTTCAGCTTGGAAAAAAGATGACCAAAGGGGGATATGATAGAGGTCTATAAAATCATGACTAGTGTGGAGAAAGTAAATAAGGAAGTGTTATTTATTTCTTCTCATAACACAAGAACTAGGGGGTCACCAAATGAAATTAATAAGCAGTAGGTTTAAAACAAATAAAAGGAAGTCTTTTTTCACACAATGCATAGTCATCCTGGGGAACTCCTTCCCAGTGAATGTTGTGAAGGCCAAGACTATAACAGGGTTAAAAAAAAACTAGATAAATTCATGGAGGATAGGTCCATCCATGGCTATTAGCCAGGATCGGCAGGGATGGTGTCCCTAGCCTCTGGTTGCCAAAAGTTGTGATTGGGCGACAGAGGATGGATCACTTGATGATTACCTGTTCTGTTCATTCTCTCTGGGGAACCTGGCATTGGCCACTGTCAGAAGAGAGCATACTGGGCGAGATGGACCTTTGGTCTGACCCAGTATGGCCGTTCTTGTGTTCTGATGGACAAGCAACACAGTCACCAAGATTCAACAAGTGCACGTCATCTTTTCTTTCAGATTCATCATTAAACAAAACTTGCTCTGAGTCCATGTTCAAAGGGATAATGATTCTTCCCTTTTCTTCTTCTTTCTTTGAAATGTTGAAGAACCACCAGAGATGGGTGCACTTCCCTTTCATCTCACTTCTCCTCCCAAGTTGGAACACGTAACTCAATGCAAGACAGTGAAAACTGGTAAGATTTTCAGGTCCCTTGGCAGCAAGTGCTTCAGATTTCAATATAGGTGAGTCACAAGAAGTAAGAGAAAAGACGGTTACTCACCGTTGTAACTGTTGTTCTTCGAGGTGTGTTGCTCATATCCATTCCAGGTAGGTGTGCACGCCGCGCGTGCACGTTTGCCAGAAACTTTTTACCCTAGCAACTCCAGTGGGCTGGCAGGTCGCCCCCTAGAGTGGTGCCACTATGGCACCAGATATATACCCCTGCCGGCCCGCCCGCTCCTCAGTTCCTTCTTGCCGGCTACTCCGACAGTGGGGAAGGAGGGCGGGTGTGGAATGGATATGAGCAACACATCTCGAAGAACAACAGTTACAACGGTGAGTAACTGTCTTTTCTTCTTCGAGTGATTGCTCATATCCATTCCAGGTAGGTGAATCCCAAGCCTTACCTAGGCGTTGGGGTCGGAGTGAGAAGTCGTGGCCTGGAGCACTGCAGAGCCAAAGGCCGCATCATCTCTGGACTGCTGAACCAGGGCGTAATGGGAAGCGAATGTGTGGACCGATGACCAGGTCGCCGCCCTACAAATCTCTTGGATTGGCACGCGGGCAAGGAAAGCCAGCGATGATGCCTGTGCTCTGGTGGAGTGAGCAGTCACACGGCCCGTCGGCACGTGGGCCAGCTCATAACAGGTCCTGATACAGGAGGTAACCCAGGAAGATATCCTCTGCGAGGAAATCGGTAGTCCCTTGACCCGGTCCGCTACTGCCATGAATAACTGGGGGGACTTGCAGAATGGTTTGGTCCTGTCCACATAAAATGCTAGCACTTGAAGGACATCTAGCGAGTGGAGCTGTTGCTCCCAGCGGGACGAATGGGGCTTTGGGAAAAAGACTGGGAGGAAGATCTCCTGGTTAATGTGGAAAGCTGAGACCACCTTGGGGAGGAAAGCAGGGTGTGGTCTCAGCTGCACCTTGTCTTTATGGAAGACCGTATATGGGGGATCTACTGTGAGGGCCCGTAGTTCCGACACCCATCTAGCTGAGGTGATGGCCACTAGGAAGGCGGTCTTCCATGAGAGATAAAGCAGGGAGCAAGTAGCTAACGGCTCGAATGGAGGACCCATGAGCCGAGCTAGGACCAGGTTGAGATCCCATGAAGGGACAAGGGGCAGATCTGTGGATAGAGACGCTCCAGTCCCTTCAGGAATCTCGCCACCATAGGGTGGGAGAAGACGGAACATCCGTCCCCTCCCGGATGAAACGCGGAGATAGCCGCTAGGTGGACCCGAAGGGACGACAACGCCAGACCCTGGGCCTTAAGGGACCAGATGTAGTCTAGAATAGTGGTGACGGGAGTCCCCATAGGGAGAAGACCTTTCTCCGCACACCAACAGGAGAAATGCTTCCACTTAGCCGAGTAAGTAGCCCTGGTGGAGGGCTTTCTACTGCGCAGGAGAACCTCCCGAACTGGGGTAGAGCAGCATAACTCGGAGCCCGTCAACCATGCAGGAGCCATGCCGTAAGGTGCAGAGATGGAAGGTCCGGGTGACAGAGCCTGCCGTGGTCCTGGGTGATCAGGTCCAGATGTAGGGGCAGGGCAACTGGGTTGGCTCTGAGAGGTCCAGCAACATGGGGTACCAATGTTGTCTGGCCCATGCTGGAGCAATGAGAATCACCCGAGCTCTGTCTCTGCGCACCTTGAGGAGAACCCTGTGTCATAAACAGATAGCTAAGGGTTAATGTCTCTTTCACCTGAAGCCTGACCAGAGGACCAATCAGGAAACCGGATTTTTTCAACTTTGGGTGGAGGGAATTGTGTGTTTGGGGTCTTTTGTTTTCTGGCTGCCTGCTGTCTCTGAGCTTTGGAGAAGTAGTTCTGTTTTCTAATCTTTTGTTTCTAAGTGTAAGGACCAAGAGATCAGATAGTAAGTTATATGGTTTCTTTTCTTTGGTATTTGCATGAATATAAGTGCTGGAGTGCTTTGATTTGTATTCTTTTTGAATAAGGCTGTTTATTCAATATTCTTTTAAGAAATTGCCCTGTATTGTATCATCTTAATACAGAGAGACCATTTGTATTTTTTCTTTCTTTTTTATATAAAGCTTTCTTTTAAGACCTGTTGGAGTTTTTCTTTACTTCAGGGAAATTGAATCTGTATTCACCAGGGAATTGGTGGGAGGAAGAAATCAGGGGAGATCTGTGTGTGGGTTGGATTTGCTAGCCTGATTTTGCATTCCCTCTGGGTGAAGAGGAAAGTGCTTTTGTTTCCAGGATTGGAAACGGAGAGGGCAAGTCACTCTGTTTGGATTCACAGAGCTTGTGTCTGTGTATCTCTCCAGGAGCACCTGGAGGGGGGGAAGGGAAAAAGGATTATTTCCCTTTGTTGTGAGACTCAAGGGATTTGGGTCTTGGGGTCCCCAGGGAAGGTTTTTCAGGGGGACCAGAGTGCCCCAAAACACTCTAATTTTTTGGGTGGTGGCAGCAAGTACCAGGTCCAAGCTGGTAACTAAGCTTGGGGGTTTTCATGCTAACCCCCATATTTTGGACGCTAAGGTCCAGATTTGGGACTAAGGTTATGACACCCTGTGTATCAGCGGAACGGGAGGGAATGCGTAAAACAGGTGGGTTGCCCATGGGATCAGGAAGGCATCCGCTATAGACCTGGGCTCCCGACCCTGGAAGGAGCAGAATGCTCGACATTTCCTGTTCTCCCTGGACGCGAAGAGGTCCATCCGGGGACGACCCCACCTCTGGAAGAGTGAGAGGGCGACGTCTGGACGGAGGGACCACTCGTGCGAGCGGAAGGATCTGCTCAGTCAGTCCGCTAGAGTGTTCTGCACTCCCGGGAGATAGGAGGTGGAAAGGTGAACGGCATGGGCTATGCAAAACTCCCAGAGACGCATCGCCTCGAGACATAGGGGAGAGGACCTGGTACCGCCCTGCTTGTTGATATAAAACACGGTCGTTGTGTTGTCGGTGAACACCGCGACACAACGACCTTGAAGGAGATGGACAAACGCTTGACAAGCAAGATGGACCGCTCTCAACTCTCGTATGTTGATGTGGAGGTCCATCTCCTGAGGGGTCCACAAGCCCTGAGTCCTTTGGGCGCCGCAGTGCGCCCCCCAGCCCAGATCTGAGGCGTCCATAGTCAGGGATGCCGAGGGCTGGGGCGGATGAAATGGGAGCCCCGCACAGACTACGGACTGGTCCAGCCACCACCGAAGGGAGTCCAGTACCCTTTGAGGAACGGTGACGACTGTGTCCAACGAATGTCTGGCCGGCCGGTACTGCGCGATGAGCCAAGATTGAAGAGGCCTCATGCGGAGTCGGGCATACGCCGTCACGAACGTACAGGCTGCCATATGGCCCAGGAGGGCCAGACATGTTCGTAGAGAGGTCAGCGGGGCCGCCTGCAAGCGCAGAATGATGGCCGACAGCGACTGGAAACTGGGCAAGGGTAGCAAGGCCCTGGCCAGGGTAGAGTCCAGAACGGCCCCGATGAACTCTATCCACTGCGTGGGGAGCAGAGTAGACTTGTCCACGTTGATCACGAGGCCCAGGGCAGCAAAGAGGCTGCTGATCCTGTGGACATGGTCGCGGACCTGCAGCTCCGATGTGCCCCGGATCAGCCAGTCATCGAGATAGGGAAACACGTGAATGCTGCAACGCCGAAGGTGTGCGACGACGACTGCCATGCATTTCGTGAACACCCTCGGGGCCGTGGAGAGGCCAAACGGGAGGACCGCAAATTGATAATGTCGGCGGTCAACCACAAAGCGGAGGAAATGCCTGTGCTGGGGGGATATGGAGATATGGAAGTAAGCGTCCTGCATGTCGAGGGCGGCGTACCAGTCTCTGGGATCCAGGGATGGGATGATGGTTCCAAGGGATACCATACGGAACTTCAACTTCACCATATACTTGTTGAGTTCCCGCAGGTCAAGGATGGGCCTGAGGCCCCCCTTGGACTTGGGGATTAGAAAGTAGCGGGAATAAAACCCCTTGCCCTTCTCGCTTTCTGGAACCTCCTCTATGGCTCCCTTGATGAGGAGCGTGTGCACCTCCTGACAGAGGAATTGCTCGTGAGAGGGGTCCCTGAAGAGGGACGAGGATGGTGGGGGGAGCAATGAAAACTGCAGGCGATAACCGGCCTGCACCGTACGCAAGACCCAACGGTCCGATGTTATTTGGGTCCACGCCGGGAGGAAAAAAGAAAGATGGTTGGAAAACTGCGGGGAAGGATCCGGAGGGGAAACTGGTACTGCGCCCTCGGGCGCACCTTCAAAATGAAGGCTTAAGTCGAGGAGGGGCCTTGGCGGAGCCTTGGTTCTGCCCCGTTTGGCCACCTGACTGTCTGCGTCGGTTGTTCCTGCCGCGGCGCCTAGTGAGGTCCTGCCGCGGACGGAACTGAGGATACGGCCGACGCTGCTGCTGTTGGTTCTGCTGTTGGAATGGCCTGCGCTGTGTCGCAGGTGTATGCATCCCCAGCAACCGTATTATGACCCTATTGTCCTTAAGGTCCTTTAGTCTGGGGTCTGTTTTAGCGGAAAACAGGCCGTGGCCTTCGAAGGGGAGGTCCTGGATAGTATGTTGGAGCTCCGGTGGAAGGCCAGAGACCTGCAGCCAGGAAATTCGGCGCATCGTGAGCCCCGAGGCAAGGGTCCGAGCAGCCGAGTCCGCAACATCTAAAGAGGCTTTTAGCGATGTGCTCGCTACTTTCTAGCCCTCATCCAGGATGGTGGTAAACTCCTGGCGGGCGTCCTGCGGTAACAGCTCTGCAAATTTCCCCGCCGCTACCCAAGAGTTAAAGGAATAGCAGCTAAGGAGAGCCTGCTGGTTCAAGACCCTGAGCTGTAGCGCCCCCGCTGAATAGACCTTGCGGCCCAGGAGGTCCATCCGTCTCGCCTCCTTCGACTTGGGTTCCGGGGCCTCTTGACCGTGGCGCTCCCTGTCGTTCACCGACTGGACCACAAGGGAACAGGGTGTCGGGTGAACGTGCAGGTATTCATAGCCCTTGGAGGGGGCCATGTACTTCCTTTCCACTCCTCGAGCGGTCGGAGGGATGGAGGCCGGTGACTGCCAGATAGTAGCGGCGTTGGCCTGAATAGTTTTGATAAAAGGCAGGGCCACTCTGGTGGGTGCATCGGCGGAGAGGATGCTCACCACCGGGTCCTCGATTTCAGAGACCTCCTCTGCTTGAATGTCCAGGTTTTGTGCTACTCGTCGGAGGAGGTCCTGGTGTGCCCTAAGGTCTAGAGGGGGAGGGCTGGAGGACGAGGTGCCTGCCACTGCCTCATCCGGGGAAGACGACGAGGAAACCCCCAGCAACAGAGCGTCCAGGGGGGGTTCTGTCTGGGGCTGCACCTCCGTCACTGGAGGGAACTCTGGGTCCTGGTGGCTGGACCTGTCTTCAGCTTCCGGGGAGGGAGGGGGTCTAGACACCATTGCCTCTGGTGGCCTGCGCTCCGCCGCAGGGCAGGGAGTAATATGTTGTGGACCCTGGGTTTGGCGGTACGCCCATGGGGTCCAAAACCCCCACTGTTGAGGCCCTCGTTCCTGAGGTGGAGGGTCCTGAAACAGGGCCGAGTGTCTGTCCTGGCCCAGTGCATAGGCGCTCTCTGCCTGAGAGGACACAGATGGTTCCCTTGAAGGCCACGGAGGCGCTGAGCCAGTTTGATAGGCCTCTCCATATGCCGACGCCGACGCTCTCTTCGGTGCCGAGGATCGGTGCCTCAACCCGTATCGGTGCCGGGATCGGGACCGGGAACGGTGTGGCAGTCGGTGCCAGGATCCGGATCGGGATCTGCCTCGAGGTCGGTGCCGAGAGTGGGACCGCGACCTTCGTTCAGCGCTGTGCCGAGATGGCAGTGGGGACCGGGACCTGCCACCGACGCAGTGCCGGGAGGTCGACCGGGATCGGGACCTACCACCGGCTCGGTGCCGGGAGGTCGACCGAGGAGCCGAACGCCAAGGTGAACAGCTCCTAGAGTCTCGGTGCCGGTGGTAAAAGGAGCCAGACCGGGACCGTGCAGATGCTGATCGGCGCCGCGAGTGCGACCGGTACCGCCGTGGAGAATGGTGCAGGGACTGCAAGCAGTGTCCCGAGCGCGAGTGCTCACGTCTCCGGGGCGATCGGTGCCGAGACTCCAGAGACAGCGCTCTCAGCATCGGCTTGCCTCTGGAGGTTACCCGTCCCAGGGGTGCCGTGGTCTGAGGCTGCGATGGCTCCGTGAGCGCTATTAAGTCCCGTGCCGAGGCGAAGGTCTCCAGCGTCGATGGGACTAACAGCTCGACCCTTGATCTCACAGGGGAGCTAGGAGGGGCTGGACTCGACGGACCGTCTGGGCCCGGAGTCGACAGCAGCCCTGCAGGCGGTGCCACGGCCAAGGTAGATGCTGGGCGTTCCATTCGAGCCTGCCTCGATGGTGTTGCAGACGTCGATGGATCTGCTCCCGGTGCCGGGGATGGACGGTGCCGGGGAGTCTTCCCGGTGCCGGCACGGTCCGGTGCCGAGGTAGAAGCGGCCGGTTGCGGCGCTGGTGCTGGAGTCAGTGCCGCTTCCATAAGAAGAGCGTGGAGTCTTTGATCCCTCTCCTTCTTTGTGCGAGGCTTAAAGGCCTTGCATATACGACACTTCTCACTGATATGCGATTCCCCCAGGCACTTGAGGCACGCGTCGTGGGGATCGCTAGTCGGCATCGGCTTCTTGCATGCCGCACACTGCTTGAAGCCCGGCAAACCAGGCATCAGCCCGGTGTCGGGCGCCAGGAAGGGCAACGGCCCACCCACGAACAAGTTAAACAACTATACATAATAAACAACTAACTAATATACTACTTAAAACTATCGATAAAACTATCTACAACGACGATATGAACAGAGTACAGGAGAGCTAGGTACGTGGAGGACAGCAAGCCGCACTCCACAGTTCCAGCAACCGACACGGCAGTAAGAAGGAACTGAGGAGCAGGCGGGCCGGCAGGGGTATATATCCGGTGCCATAGTGGCACCACTCTAGCGGGCGACCTGCCAGCCCACTGGAGTTGCTAGGGTAAAAAGTTTCCGGCAAACGTGTACGCGCGGCACGCACACCTACCTGGAATGGATATGAGCAATCACTCGAAGAAGAATAAATGTTAATTTGGAAATTAGAACAGGATAACAAACATTGCATGAATTACAAAAACCAATCTATGCAGAATTTTTCTGGTGATATGAAACCACAATGAGAGGCCAAACTACTAGGGGCATTAGAATGCCTCCAAACTCAGGATAGGAAACCAGCCATGGTTAAAAAGCAAGGAAACAAGATCCAGTAATTTTAGAGCTAAATTCTGGCTAACTTTTACATGGGTAAAATACAAGGGAGGGAAGTTCCCCACCACTACCTTTGGCATGGCCTGTGTAAAGGCTGGGCAGAGCTGAAGTCCCAATGCTCAGGGTCTGCTCCCCTTAATCCCTAGGGGACGCTAATCAACACAAGGTGGAAAGTAGGTGGCCTTGGCTTCAGCTTCTTAACAGGTGCAACAAAATAATGTACTCATTCCCTACGCCGCAGGATGTCCCCAGGAGCCAGAATGTCTTCTGGGTCCATACAGCTGTACCCTACCCCCAATGCAAGCCTGCCTCACTGTAATATTCTGCAGCTCTTAGTTGTCATATAACTACAAAAATGGAGATAAGAAACATAACTGAATTGAACTGAAGTCCATGGAAAGAGTGATAGAACATGAAAGGTCACACATGACAACTTGGGACTGTTAAAACGAAGTCACTGGGCCTTCTACCTGCATAAGATTGAGCATATAAAGTCCCTTGATGAGGGAAATACACTTTAAAAATAGGACACAGTTCAGATTTGGGACATCTGAAAATATTAGTAGATCTGGCAAGGACTTTAAAACAGGAACATTTCATGGAGCACTGTAGTATATATCATATCAAATGTTGCAATATGAAGACTAGATGCACTGCAGTCAGTTGAAAACTCAATACAAGAAATTTGTAGCCCAGAAAATTACCAGATAAACCATAACTTCAGAACTAGCTGCGGCACAGAATCGAGAGGAAAGGGTGAAGAGTAAGAATGTTAATTCTCCAAGGGGAAATCATTTAATTTGGATTAGATATGTGTGAACATACAGTTCAGAACAGTGGAGGGCTGTGTCCCCCCTGCCCTGCAACCTTGGGTGCCTTACAATGCTTTGCTAAATCGCTCCACTTAGGATGCTCACAAACAGCTTTCCAATATGTAAGCCACATTCTGAATGTCTGTGTGTAACTGCAGCTTGTCAGTTACACTCTGGCTCTCATCAGCCTAGGTTATACCGGAAGGTGACCCCAACACACCCTCAGTCCTGGATTTTCCCCCAGAAATGTATGTCCTGTACTGCCCTACCCTTTCCTGTATAGTACAAATATATTAAGTCCATTATTCTTTTAAAGGTATAATATACCAGCTTATTATCTTTAATAGAGTTAGCTAGATACGTCAACTTAAACACACTGTACTCCTGGGGGAATTCTGCGCCAAACAATTAAAAATTCTGCACACAATATTTTAAAATTCAGCAAAATTTTGCATATTTTATTTGTTAAAATAACATTATATAATCACATCAGTTTCAATTATTTTGGTAATTTATTTCAAAATACTGCAGCAACTATGTCTGTAAGAAAAAAGAAACATACAAAAATTCCCCCAGGAGTAGAGAGTTAAAGAAACCCCTATAATGACCCAGTTCCTGTTTCTCTGTCCCCTCTCCCACAGAACCCCACTGGGGGGGCAGACCCCCACAGCCCCAGACTCCAAGATCCTAGCCACAGGGCCCCCCATCATCCCAGACACCCACACACACCCCTTATAGCCAGCTATGCCCCCCAAGCCCAGACACTTACTCCCTTGCCCCCCAGAGCCCAGCTGCAGGGAGTCTGGATGTCCACCAGCCCAGACACACGCACACACACCTACTCCCCAGAGCCCAGCTGTGCCCCCGCCCAGCCCAGGGACTCACACCCCTTAGTCCCAGATCCCAGGGATACAGAGGGAGAAACAGTCTGTCGCTGGGTCCCAGGCTTGTACGAAATTTTTCTGCATGCCACCTCCTTCCTTTAGGGCATGCCAGGAACTGCAGTTACTGGGAACCCTCACTCCCCCAAGCAGTGTCTTCTACTGGGGAGCTGTGTTCTGCCAGGTCCAGCAGCCCTAGTGGAAGGCAGCAGCTCTGCAACCCATTTCTGGGGGGGGGGAGAAGAAAAATTCTGCACAGAACATTTAATTCTGTGCAAATTCTGCATTGTGCAGTGGTGCAGAATTCCCCCAGGAGTAACACTGAGTTAGATAAACAAGTTTATTAACTACAAATAGATTTTAAATGAGTAAAAGTAATGAAGTATGAAACTTGGATATGGTTTCAAGAAAAATAAAGATAAAATGCTTACTACTGCCTAATTTAACAAACTGTATGAGATTCAAACAAAATTTCTCACTACATGCTTCCAGTAAGACTACTGATCAAACTCTTAATGTCAGGACTGCCCACTCCCACCCCTTACTCCAGCCAGATCCAATGGCTGTTTTCCTTGATCTTCTTAGGTACAATGCCAAAGACAGACAGGGAGAGAGAGGGGGCGTGTCTTGGGTGTTTGCCCCTTGTTTTTATAGTCCTAGTCCCCCTCTTGAAAAATATTTCCAGCTGGGAACTAGGACACAAAGAAGGAAGTGGAAGGATGTTCCCTGCTGTTTCTCTACCTGTTTGAGCTTCCTTTGTTTCCCTTCCTGCTTAATGTTTAAATGCAAATTAAGGCAAACGTACACTCCTTTGTTCAAGACAGACC